>NC_142462.1:125457567-125757567 GCF_049115385.1 Moschus berezovskii
AGAAAACATTTGTAACGCATATTATCTGATAAAGGACTAATATCCAAAATACAGAAAGAAATCATACACCTTAATATCAAACAAACAAACAAACTGCTTACAACATGGTAGAGGACCTGAATAGATATTTTTCCAAAGAATACATTCAAATGACCCACTAATCATCAGGGAGATACAGATCAAAAGCACAGTGACATCACCTCACACATGTTAGAATGGTTATTATAAAAAGATAATAGCAAATGTTGGTGAGGATGTGGAGAAAAGAGAACCCGGTGCAATGTTTGTGAAAAAAGCCCAAGAATACCGGAGTGGGCAGCCTGTCCCTTCTCCAGAGGATTGTCCCAACCCAGGAGTTGAACTGAGGTCTCCTGCATTATAGGCGGATTTTTTACCAACTGAACCACCAGGGAAGCCCAAGAATACTGGAGTGAGTAGCCTGTCCTGTCTCCAGGAGATCTTCCAGACCCAGCAATCGAACTGGGGTCTCCTGCATTGCAGGTGGATTCTTTACCAACTGAGCGATGAGGGAAGGCCTTTACTGGTGCAGCCACTATGAAAAAAAAAAACAACTGTATGGGGCCTCCTAAAAAAACTAACAATGGAACCACCATATGATCTAGAAATTTCATTCCTGGGTGTTTGTCACAAGGAAACAAAAACACTAACTTCAAAAGACATATGCACACTTACATTCATTTAAGCATCATTTACAATAGCCAAGATACGGGAACAGCATGTGTCCACTGATGGGCAGAACGGAATATCATGCTCAGTCACACAGTCGTGTCTGACTCTTTGTGACCCCGTGGACTGTAGCCCACCAGGCTCTTCTGTCCATGGAATTCTCCAGGCAAGAATACTGGAGTGGGTTGCCATTCTCTTCACATAGCTCATAGATACAGAAAATAGATTGATTACAAGGGCAGGAGTGCAAGGAGAAATGGGTGAAGGCAGTCAAAAAGGACAAACTTCCAGTTAGGAAGGAAGTGCTGAGAAAGCCCTCGTAGGGGTGACTCACTGGTCTAGGAGTATGATTCTTGCTTTGGGTATGAGAGGGTCCCGGGTTCAAATCCCAGACAAGCCCAGGTTATCCTTTGGGCTTCCCTGTGGCTCAGCTGGTAAAGTATCTGCCCGCAGTGCAGGAGACCTGGGTTCGATCCTAGGGTTCAGAAGATCCCCTGGAGAAGGGAAAGGCTACTTACTCCAGTATTCTGGCCTGGAGAATTCCATGGACTGTATAGTACATGGGGTCGCGAGGAGTCTGACACGACTGAGCAACTTTCACTTTTCCAGTATGAAATGTCATGGGAATATAATGTATAGCATGGTAACTGTAGTTAATAGTACTGAATTGCATATTTGAAAGTTGCTAAGAAACTAGATCTTAAAAAGTCCTTATCACAAGAAAAAATTTTAATGAGGTGTGGTGGTGGATGCTAACCCAAACTCTTGTGATGATCATTTCACAGTGTTTACAAATATCAAATTACTACCTTACACACCTGAAACTGACATAGTATGATATGTCAGTTCAGTTCAGTCGCTCAGTCGTGTCCGACTCTTTGCGACCCCATAAATCACAGCACACCAGGCCTCCCTGTCCATCACCAACCCCCGGAGTTCACTCAAACTCATGTCCACAGAGTTGGTGATGCCATCCAGCCATCTCATTCTCTGTCGTCCCCTTCTCCTCCCGCCCCCAACCTTTCCCAGCATCAGCGTCTTTTCCAGTGAGTCAACTCGTCGCATGAGGTGGCCAAAGTATTGCAGTTTCAGCTTTAGCATCAGTCCTTCCAATGAACACCCAGGACTGATCTCCTTTAGGATTGACTGGTTTGACCTCCTTGCAGTCCAAGGGACTCTCAAGAGTCTTCTCCAACACCACAGTTCAAAAGCATCAATTCTTCGGCAATCAGCTTTCTTCACAGTCCAACTCTCACATCCATACATGATCACTGGAAAAACCATAGCCTTGACTAGACGGACCTTTGTTGGCAAAGTAATGTCTCTGTTTTTTAATATGCTATCTAGGTTGGTCATAACTTTCCTTCCAAGGACTAAGCGTCTTTTAATTTCATGGCTGCAATCAGCATCCGCAGTGATTTTGGAGCCCAAAAAAATAGAGTCTGACACTGTTTCCACTGTTTCTCCATCTATTTCCCATGAAGTGATGGGACCAGATGCCATGAATCTTAGTTTTCTGAATGTTGAACTTTAAGCCAACTTTTTCACTCTCCTCTTTCACTTTCATCAAGAGGCTTTTGAGTTCCTCTTCACTTTCTGCCATAAGGGTGGGGTCATCTGCATATCTGAGGTTATTGATATTTCTCCCGGCAATCTTGATTCCAGCTTGTGTTTCTTCCAGCCCAGCGTTCCTCATGATGTACTCTGCATATAAGTTAAATAAGCAGGGTGACAATATACAACCTTGACGTTCTCCTTTTCCTATTTGGAACCAGTCTGTTGTTCCATGTCCAGTTCTAACTGTTGCTTCCTGACCTGCATATAGGTTTCTCAAGAGGAAGGTCAGTTATACCTCCATTAAAAAATATTTCTGTCTCGTTTTCTTAATTTTATTTCCCTACTCCAACATGGGATGGGATGGGAAAAGCCAGGTTTGGAGGGAGCAGTTTTGGTGGGAAAGAGAGGGAAGAAGATTCTGAAGATATTAATGCCACTTCAAATAAAGAGGAGAAAGAACCATCTTAATGTCTCTTAAAAACAGAATTTAGACTGGCAACATTTTCATCCACATTAAGCTGGGTTTAGTGTAGAGGTCAACAGCACAAGGATGATCTGTGCCCATGTTCATTTTTAGAGAAAAGCTGTCATTAAGAATCCTCACATAGGAGAGAGCTTCTTAAACCTTAAAAAAAAAAATGTGTTATGCCTGCCACTTTTCAGGCAAATCATAATCCAGGTTCCTTGAAACTCTGCTTTTCAATTCAGCTTTGATTCACCTATTTCTTCCACTTTTACGACAAATCATTAGTTACAAGTCTTTTTCAACTGTAAACCAACTGCTTGCATGTGCTTATATATACTATATGTGTGTGTATATATATATATATAATGCTTATATATAATGTTTCATATATTCAGGCTTTGTGAATAATTTGCATATGATTACGGTAGCAATTGCTCATAATTTTCTGAGTGTGCGGTGAAAACCGGGCTCTCAGAGGCGATTTTTTATTAATATAAAGAAATGGAAAGGTTTCTCAAATCCTTCCCAGCTTCGCATTCCTCCCCCACTCACCCCCCCAGGCGAGGACGTGTATACACACACACACACACACACACAATCAGTGAGTTCAAGCCTGATGCGCTGATTTCGGTTGAAACAGCTCCAGTCCAGTTTCTGCGGTGGCCTGATCCTCGGTGGAGGAGGGAAGCCGCGGCGCCGGGAGCATCCTCGGTGCTCTCCCCGGAGGCCTGGGTTGGCAGCATTTGAATTTGACTCCTCTTGGCGTGCATGCTCTCGGGAGCGCGCGTCCCCGTGTGGTCCAGGAAGCTAAGCCGCGCCTGGGAACTGTTACGGCCTCCCGGGAGCGGCCTGGGGTGGTGACCAGGAAACACCCGGCGCGATCAACAGGCAACCCGCCGCTTGGGGTGAAGATTGGGGGTGGGGGAGGGCGGATCAGAGCTGCGGTGGGGGCTCGGGGGGCCAGGCAGACCCCTTGGCGCGAGGCTGGAGTGTGGGAAGCCGGCGGGATCGGATCCAGAAACAAAGACACCGGAGGGGCCGCGGCTGGGGCGGAGGCCGGGGCTGGGGGAGATAGAGAAGCCTGGGAAGCCAGGTGAACCGGCGCAGAGACGGCCGGTGCCGCGAGTGCCGCCGCCCAGAGAGGTTCCCGGGGCCGTGGACCCGCCGCGGCGGCAGATTCGGACGCAGATCGTCGCTGCAACCATGGAGACGCTCCGTGCGTCCCATGGTAACCTGAAACAACAATATTTATGAGCTCTCTGCTTCCCGCGCCTCGCCTGAGCCACGGAAATGCTAGGCGGCGCCCGGCTCTGCCCGGCCTCTCCCTTGCCTCCGGGGGGCGCAGCCGGGAGGTGGTCTCAGCCGATCTTGCGCTCACGCCGGGCGGCGGGGAGCAGGCGGCGGCTCCACCCTCCGGCACCGCGGCGGTGCCTGTTTGTAAAAGCCGAGCAAGCGCGCGCCGCGCACTCTGTGCCCGCGGGGAGGGGGTGTGTACCCGGGAGGGGTGCTTCGCTGGGCTCCGGTTCTACCCAGAAGGTTCGGCTCGCTTAACCTTGCTGCGGCTCGAAGCATCCTGGTCCAGCCGGGTTCAAGCAGCGCAGCCTTGTGTGGACGCGCGCGCGCGCGCGCACACAACACACACACAGATACACACACACAAGGGCCCGCCCGCACTGTGGTCGCCGCCGGCTCGCCGGGGTCCCCGCCCTGAGGGACCAGTGCGGCGCCCGGCGCCCGGCCCTCGCCGAGCATCCCCCCGCGGGCCGCGCCGCCCAGGGTCCCCGCGTGCGCCCCGCGCGTCGCGCCAGCCGCTGTCGCTGGCGAAGCTCGGCCGGCCGGCCCGCCGGACACGCAGGCTGTCGAGCTGGCCCCGCGCCTCGCAGCCTCTTTCCTCGCCCCCTCGCTCCCGGGGCCCGCCGGCTTTTGTTGAAAGCAGCAACACCCCCACACCCTCTTCTCTGTCTTTTTAATTTTTCTTTCCAAGCGGCGGCCGAAAAGAGTTGATTGCTATTGTGATCCGCCCGGGAGTGGAGAGGGGCAGGGTGGCGGAGGGGGGACGCCGAAGCGCTGCAAGAATTTTTTTTTTCTTCCTTCAAAAGCCAACTCCACCCAGTCCTCGGCCGGTCCAATCTCTACTTTAATCATCAGCAAGACAATGGATTAAGTTACTCTTCTCCGGGCCAGAAGTCGGGTTCAGACTTGGGGCAAAATGAAGGAGAAGGCGATGATTAAGACGGCTAAAATGCAAGGGAACGTGATGGTGAGTGCTGGTGGGCGAGGCACGCGTGGCCGGGAGGACCAGCACGGGGGCACAGGACCGCGACCCTGTGCGCCACCGCCAGATCCCACCGGAACCCCCCAGCGGCGGCCGCCCGGGTGCGGTGGATCTGCCGCTTGTTTGCACATTGCAACTTTACGGCCCTGGGTCCCTGTGCTTTAGACAGGTGGCTCGGGGTCCAGGGCGAGGGCGGGCTGCGCGCGGTGGGGAAGGGGCGGCGGGGCAGCCCCCCGCCGGCCGCTCGGCAGTTCCAGCTCGCGGTGGATCCCCGGGGCCGTGCCGGAGTGGTGGTGGTGGCGGTAGGGGGACCCGCGGAGAGCAGGATAGCCGAGGCCAGGGCAGGACCGCCGGGCCCGGATGCCCGCGCCGGCCTCGGGGCTGCGATCCCGGAGCCCGGGACCTGTTGGGGTCCGCGAAGCCCGTGGCTCACCCGGGGCGGGCGCCTGTCTCTCGGCTCCGGCGCTGCCACCGCGGCTGCCGGCTGGGCGGGGCCCTGCTCCCGGCTGTGACAACGGTGACCCCCCCCCCCCAAAAAAAAGGCTGACGGTGCCAGCGAGCGTAATGGTGGCACATCGCCCCCCAAGGAGGCCCGTGCGCCGCCGGGGACCTCAGGGCGGCAGGCCAGGGGGGCACCTGAGCCTTGACAACTTTGCTAAGTCGAGGACCCCACCACCACCCGCTCGCTGCCGTCCCGCGTCCCCCGCCGACCACCGACCGCTCCGGGCACCGCGCCACCTTGGCGCCCCTGCCGTCTGCATCCCGGCCCCGGGCCGCGAGCCACGGGGGTCAGGGCGCCGGACCCTCCTGGCGAGGACCAGGAGGTTGCCATCTTGTTCTCTGGAAACTGTGTGCGAGCATGTTTATTTGGCTGATGTTTTAACCCTTTCCGGGTTGCCGTGGCTGCTCCGGAGGTGGGGCTCTGTTTCCACACGTGACTAGTCCGCGGGGTCCTTGGTGGTGAGGGAGGGGCCAGAGGCAGGGGTCGCCGTGAGACTTTGAAGGTACAGCTGGAAACGCAGAAATTCCTTTGGGTGCTGGGTTCCCGTTGGTTGGATCCCAGGGGTGCGGGGCGGGAGCAGGGCTGTGTATGGAAGGACCCGGTCACTGAACCATTGCGAGGTCTTGCGTTCAACAAAAAGAGACAAGAAATGAAAAATGTATTCGAATTGGACCAGAACCGAGCTGGCTTAACCACACCCACAGCGAGACACCTGTTGCCTGGCAGAGGACCGATCACCCTGCGTTTTAAACTTGACTTCCACGGCCTGAGGAGCTCAGTAACTGTTTGAAGGGACTGTTTTGTAGACACCCCCCACCCCAAACACACACAGACACACAGCAGACAACAAGCCCCTCATTCCTGAACCTTCATCAGCCTGGGTTTCACCCCAGGCTTAGCTAATTGTCTGTGAAAATACATCCGTGTCCCTCCCTTCCCCACTCCAGTTCTTGCCATTGCATAATTTCGTGTATAAACAGGACAGAAACGTGTGTGGAGTACTGTTTTCCAATTAAGTTCCCACCCACACTCACAATTCCTCTCTTATGTGATGCCCTAACGTAAATGTAAAACTTGCACATTTAGGACCCCGGCGGGGGAGAAGATTCAGGTTCCTCCTGCTGATAATAACGGTGATGCTTGATTGAGGCTTTACCTAAATCTCTTGCCCCGTCAGTGTTTCTCCAGTAACTTAGCACATTGTAACACAGCACCGTCTTCATATGTATGGCATAGGCGGCATCTTCATTAAAAACTTTTAAGATCTTCCCTCCCACTCCCCTGTCTCTGCACTGACTTCAGAAAAAGAATGAGAACACTGATCCCACTTTCGCTCACACAGTGAACAAGGCTGTTCCCTGGGGTGCCCACCAAACACCCTCCTCTCTGTCTGCTTTTCATAAGGGCCGTCAGAGCAGGTCGAACTGAGGCTAGATAAGCCTTCAGCCCCCAGTTACATTTTCAGACTCATCGGGTTGTTGGCCTAAGAGGGAAACGAGACCCAGGCTCGCTCAACTTTTCTGCCTTCTGTCAATTCCTGATAATTATGACTCTGCAGTCGGGTTTATGCCTTTTCTGAGATGTCACTTTCCAGCTGAATCCAGGCGGCTTTACTCGCGTGATCATGCCACACTTAAATCGTTGTTTTGAGACTTACTGAGCCCTAATTTTTCATCAGTTGTTTGTGGAAGACTCTGGGTAATCACAGCCTCTTCTGGATTCGATGACTGGCAAATCCTTGGCGCTCGCAGCTTGATTGGAATTCGGCTGGTATTTTACGTTCCTGACGAGGACGGCATGATTTATTCCATCTCTGACAGTTGAGTGGCTGCGCATGTGACGGCTGCGGAGGGGTGCAGCATGATGTCCGTGTTTGTGCGGCAAGATTCACGCAGGGACGGGGACACAGACTCCGTCGCCGGGCTGGGCACTCAGCGCTGTCTGAGGTGTGACGTGTAAAAGGGAGACACTTGGTCCTGCCAGGGTGACGGGCGAAGGTCCATGTCCCCTTCCAGCCAGGCAGGCAGATTCCATTTTACTCCGGTCTCCCCTCACTCGTGCGCCCACGTGGTCTGGACCTGTGGTCTCTTGCTCCCAAGAACCGTGACAGGAGCACCTGACTTGCCTTTGCTGTGCTGTAATCCTTAATTGAAAATCTATTTTCATAAAATCTTCGTGAACGTTTTATTCCTTACACGTTGCTCTAGAAGTTTATTGCCGGTGACAGTTAGCTGATTAAGGGAAGGCAAACTCCCTGGTATGCCCTCTAGTCTCGTTTTGGCGTAATAAATGAGTAAAAGAAAGAACATGGGTGGAATGGCTCACAACTTCTAGCTTCATTCTTGAGGAGAGTCTTTTTCATAAACTTTACTTCTAATATTGTGAGAACGAAGCCACGTTTCATCTGCAGCTTAACACCCTTGAAAGGGATCGAAAGTTTTCCACTCTCTCAGAAGAGAAATTAGGCTTTCAAATCACTGTCTTTTCAGATAATCTACATTTGAAAATTTGTACAGGGTGGGGGGATGACTTGCATTTTTTTTCAATCCAGTCTTGCTGTATGACTCTGTCGATATCCTACTTCTTTAACCATGGTTTAAATTAAATGGGCTGTTTGAGGAAGGCAGATCCTCTGGCAGGAGGTCTAGGGTCAGTGAAAAATTTGATTAGCCAGAGGAGATTACTTCATACTCAGTTGCCCTGCTCTGTCTCTGTGAGCTTTTCCCAGACATTGAGTTGTTTCCTGGAGGCAGAGTAAAGGTTGGTTAAAGAAAAAAAAAAATCAAAGTCCCGGGGACTGCCCGATGCCCCGGGTGACAGTGTGTCCCTCCCTTTGTGTGCGTTGGTGGCCCTGCATGCAGATGGGCAGTGAATGAGGTTGGCCACACCCTTGGTGACCAGAGCTGTGGTCTGAGGTTCAGAAGACAGATGGTGAGGGTCAGAGGTCTGCAAGCCACGGGGCTTTCCGAGAATCTCACGAACGGTGCTGCTTTTGAATGAAAGTGCAGCCTGGGGATTCATTTCTTATGTATGGAAGCAGATGTTCTTCCTGTGGCCGCTGACTGTGGGCTCTGCTCACTGACCAAATGCATCTGTGATGTCGTGGGCCTCCGCTCTTTTCCGATCTTCCTGTTCCTGTGTTGGATAGAAACCCAGAGTAGAACTGCCCGCAGTGAGAGCTGTATTCGGGCCACGTGGACACCTCACTGATTCGGTCCTACGAGACGTGATGGCCTTCCAGTGTTGATGCCTGCTCAGAAGAAGCCACGGTGAGCAGAGGAAAGGCTTTGAGGTTTACAGATGAGTTACGGCAACGTGCCCGCTGTCCACCCTCCTGGGGAACAGGGACACACACTTGTGAGGTGACTTTTAGGGGCGCATCCTCTAGGGACGCAGTATCTTTCCTCTGTCTGAGGGTGATTAGAAACACTCCTGCTTTCTTACTGCTATTGACATCCTGGTGACAAAAGCCGTGGTGTTGGTTCCGAAGGTGAGCTTGATGGCTTGTATACTGGGAGGAATTTACTGTCTTGAAATGGGTTCCATACCTGTTTCAGAGGTCCCGGGGTTTGGAGAGTTCTCTTTATGCATCCCAGGGGTGTGGTGTCTACACAGGGATTTCCATACTTCGTAGTTGTTCAGCGTCCGTTCCCAAAGTCATGAACCCCATCACTAGACTCCTTTTGAAATGCTGATTATCCCATCTATGCAGGAAAAAAAAAAACCCAAAAACACGAGGCAGGTACCATTTTACACACACCTCTTACAGGATTTACACGATTGGGAAAGGATTTAGACACTAACTTCCAATAAAAGATACACAAAGGTGCTAAGGTTTCTAGGAAAAAGTTCCTAAGCCTAGAAAGGGATGTTCAGCTCCAGATGTTTCATAAAATATCTTGAGTAGAGCTGTGGAGCATGCACAGGGCTGTCTTCACTTGATGGACCACTTGGTCTTCATGTTAGGACGTGTAAAACACCCAAGTTGGCCTTTTCCTCTGCTTGGATGATTACCCTCCCTTCTCTGATCTGTCCTGGCCCCTAATTCTGTTACTACAAACTGGCTCATCGTTTGAGTTTTGAATTCCCTTTATTATTTCCTAGAGGTGTGGTGTGTTTCCGAAACCATGTCTTCGCTCACCCGCGAGCAGGTGCTAGGCACGGGAGTCCCCAGGGGTTTGGTGAACAGAGAGGAGTTCATGTCCACGCCCAGCGTGGACAGCCTTTGTGAGAAAGGTCCGTGGTCTTGGTTGCCCTTTTCTTTGAAGAACTTCTTCACATTCTAATCGTCAGATAACAGGAGATGGAATTCCATTTGTAGCATCCCTTCCACTTACAACTACAGTGAGTTTGAAGTTTGTGTTCACTTTGTGATTACCATATGTGTGTCTTTTTTTTCCCCCGGCACCACGAGGCAGCTCTCTGGCACCAGCTGGGTGTCCTGTAATTCTGCTCAGTTGCAACCCCATCTGTCTGGAGAAACCCCTGGTCCCACAGGTGAAGGGCTTCTGCCAGATCGACTAAGCTCAGAAGTTCTGGGGGACCCCTCCTCGGGCTCCATTAATTCACTAGGACGGCTCACAGACTCAGGAAATCAGTTTTCTTACCAGATGACCAGTGTAGGACAAATGATGTTATTGTATTATTATTGTATTATTCAACATGCAAATCAAGAGTCCTGTGAAGAGATACCCCTGGGCCGGGTCTGAAAGGGTCCCAAACACAGGGGCTTCTGTCCCTGGGGAGTTTGTGGTGCTGCCACCCCAGATAGGTCCTGGCTCAGCAGCCCAGAAGCCACACACACCCTGTCTCACGAGGCTTACATCGAGGTTCCATCACATAGGCAGCGTGGATGAGATCATTAGCCATCAACCGCCGACTCAGTCTCTAGCTTCCCTGCCCTCCCTGGAGATCAGAGGATGGCAGATCAGAGCTCTCACCCTCTAATCAAGGAGGGGCCTCCTGGAAACCAGCCCCATCCTTACGGGGTTTCCTCGGGTCACTTGGTTAACAGGAACTCAGCTGTCCTTTAAAGGGGCATGTCATGAATTACAAGATAAGGAAGTGGCAGCCCACTCCAGTGTTCTTGCCTGGAGAATCCCATGGACAGAGGAGCTGGTGGGCTACAGTCCAGGGGGTTCACAAAGAGTCGGACATGACTGAGCAACTTGGCACATCTCCCTTTAGGGCTTCCCAGGTGGCACTCGTGGTAAAGCACCTGCCTGCCACTGCAGGAGACATAAGAGACTTGGGTTTGATCCCTGGGTTTAGAAGATCCTCTGGGGAGGGCATGGAGACCCAGTTCAGTATTCTTGCCTGGAGAATCCCATGGACAGAGCAGCTGGTGGGCTAGTGTCCATGGGGTCACAAAGAGTTGGACACGACTAAAGCGACTTAGTATACATGCACACATTTCCCTTTAAACCTCCAAAGTGATTTCAGGTACAGAGCACACATGGCTGAATATGGTAACAGGAGATGCCCCATTGATCTTCTCAGGCTGGACATGCCAAGGCTCTGGGATCTGTGAACTACGGCTGCAGTTATAAATCCATGTGTTTGTTATAAATCACATCACAGCTCAGTAACTACTGCCTCCATCCTCTTTTTTATCTGGAGAGGTAAATAAATTGACCCCAGGTCATTGTTGTCTTTTCCCTTCGTTACTTTAAAATAAATTTAACGAGAAGGAGACTTTGTGACCTCCCTTGGTGCTGGGAGCCAGTTCTATTGGATTAACAGGACTGCAGCTTAGAGCTCAAGGAGGAACACGTCCCAGACCCCGCGGGACACACGCACACAGTGAGCTGAGAGGTCGGGGTTGGACAGAACCGGTCGGAACCCCCGTGGTCCCTGGGGCTCCGGTGAGGCTGGGGAGAGGGTTCTGTTTGGGACGTGGAAGCTCTGGAGTCTCAGCAGTGACTGGACAACGCCGTCAGCAGGGAGGTGATCCTTGAGCAGACAGGCCGAGAATGGGGGGTTGAGGGCAGAGGTTCCCAGGCTTGCTGCCTGTTCACAGCCCCGGAGGAACCCGAGTAACCACTGACGGCACTCCAGGCTGGTCACAGCACAGCCCCAGCACACACACACATGCATACACACACCCTATGAACACATACACATCCTACACACACACACATGTCCTGTACACACACATGTACACACACTCCCTGTGTACACACACCGTACACACAAACCCTATATACACACACACATCCTATACACACACACCCTATGTACACACACACATCCTATACACACACACCCTATGTACACACACACCCAATGTACACATACACATTCTACTCACTCACATGTCCTGTACACACACGTGCATACACACACCCTATGTACACACACACATCCTATATACACATGTACACACACCCATACACACACACACAGCCTATGTACACACACACATCAAACCCTATACACACACCCATCCACACACACATGCATAAACAGCCTGTACACACACACACACACACACACCCTGTGTACACGCTCACAACATACACATGCATGCACATACAACAATACCCACACACCAAGCATACAGCCCTCCAACACATATACACATCATGTGTATGCACACTCAACACACACACACAGTTGCATATACTCCCCCAATACCCACACACACACACACGTGCACACACCCCCCAATCACACATGCGCACTGCCCTGACAGAGGCAGCGCGTGTACACAAATGCGCACACAGTTGAACGCGCAGTGTTCTGACCGAGTCACTCTGCGTGGCAGCCTGGGCGTTACTGTGTCTAATGGTGGTTCTGTTGTGCCGTCCAGACGGAGAGCACTGCTTTCAGAGTGAGTTTGTGAATACACGGCGTTCTCAGAGCCTAGGAGATCATGACCCCGTTATAAGACGCCATCGTGGTTCGTGGAAAGGCACAGTCTGGTTTCCTGGGCGGCAGAGGAGGCAGAGTGTCTGGAAAGACAGGAAGAGCGCCAGAGCAAGGAGGGAGAAGAGGCGAGGCGGGCGGGGACAGGGGCGTGGCCACGGGAAAGGCCACTGACCGCTCCTTTTTTCTTCTTTTTTTCCATGCCCAGAGGTGAGCAACCCTTTTGACTGTAAGATACTCTTGTTATTTGTGATCCACCAGAAAATTTATTCTAAACCCATGGAGCCAGCAGAGCAAGAAGGGTCAAAGAGAGGATGTAGAAATTCCGGAATTTGCCATCAGCTTCTGAGTGGCCTCTGGACCACTGAACCATCTTTCGTCCTGCGTGAGATCAGGGAACTTGAAAAGCTGACTATGCCTGAAGTCCCTTTCAGCTCCCTCCCTAGCCAGGGTGGCCTGTCTCTGGAGTACCAACCTCAGGAACCTTCTGGAAAAGTAACCTTCGTGCCAGAATTAATATTTTGTTGGTACATAATCCTCTGTGCACTGACTTCTATGGCATCTCCAGCTCAGCAGCCAGCCTCGTAGGATCACTGTTTATAGGCTGAGAAAATAGATGGCCTCGATTTATCCTCTTAATAAGTCACAAAGTCAAGGGCAATCATCGCCCGAGCCTTGATGACTCAGGCAGAACTGCATGTGTGTGCCCGCGCAGGGAGGTATCTGCCCACACACGTGTGAGGCGCACAGTTCCCAGATGGAAGTGCTTGCACGACCGTTGAGCAGAGTGCAGGCTTGTTGGATGCCGGCTCCATGGGCACAGTCACCTCGGGAGCTTGCCTTCCTTCCCTGTGAAGGGAGCGTCACCCCGCTGCGATCATGGTGCTGAGGGTGTTCGGTTTTCAGGCTGGCGTTACTCATCGGTGACAAACAGAGAGGAGCTGCTGGCTAGAGTCCAGCCCCGAGACCTGGTGGCCGATGCACCAGCTGTGACGGGGTCTTGCCGTGGGGGAGAAACTGGGGCTGACGGCTTTTCTTCTTGATAATGGTATTTGAAAAATAAGATTTTCCTCTTTTTTTTCCCCCAGCCCCTGGTAGGCACCATGTAGTTTTGCTTCAGATAGTACTTTTGTGATTTGGGCTTTGAGGGTTTTTGTTGTTGTTGCTCGGGCTGTTTGTTTATTTTGGAAATGGCGCCCTGGTCAATCACATCATTGGCAGATGTGGTCTCCCATTGCATGACTTTTCTCCTTCTGTGATTTGGGTTGTATGTAGACAACATGGAGGGTTTAGCTCTCCGAACAGGAGCCCAGCTGTGACCTTGCGTCAGCGCAGCGGTCCCCAGCCTTTTTGGCACCAGGGACCAGTTTCATGGGAGACAGTTTTTCCAGTGACAGCGGAGGAGGGGGATGGTTTTGGGATGATTCGAGCAGAGTACGTTTATCGTTCACTTTATTTATTATTCCATCAGCTCCACCTCAGATCAGCAGGCGTTAGATCCCAGAGCTTGGGGACCCCTGAAGGCTAACAGACTCCTATGATTCCCACGCTTGAGGCTGAAAAGGAACAAGTAGGGTCCATCCTTGACTCCATGTACCTTAGGCCAGTTTTCTATCCTTCTCATTATACTTTTTTGGAAAATGAGAGTTAATGCTCTTTGAGTCAAAAGTCCCTTTTTCTTACAAAAGGCTTCAATTAAGGGACTAGACTCTCTATCCTCAGGCCAAAAAAAAAAAAAAAAGAATTAATCCATTTTCCAAAAACTGTAATTATTTACAAAAGAAAACCAAGCTTTTCTGCTTAAATACTCATTTCCAGATATTTCTGTGTCTCAGACCAAATCCAATCCTGATAAACGTTCCCTAATAGGATTTTTTGTGCTGTTTTTCTTCCTCTGACTTGGTAAATTATGCGTGTGTTTTTAAGATCCTCATTCTTTTTCATTTCAAACCTAATTACACTAATAGCTTACAGTTTGCTTGGCACCTTTAGAGGTTGTAGAGTAACTTTGCATGCAATCGTCTGTTTTATTAGAACACCCATTGTGTGGACAGGACAAATAGCATTTCTTTTTTATGGCTGGAACTGCTGAGATTGGAAGAGATGATTGAGCAGCTCCACACTCCTGGGCCAGGGGGCTTCCCTGGTGGCTCAGATGTTAAAGAATCCGCTGTAGTGCAGGAGACCCAGGTTCGATCCCTGGGTTGGGAAGATCCCCTGGAGAAGGGAATGGGTACCCACTCCAGTATTCTTGCCTGGAGAATCCCATGGACAGAGGAGCCTGGCGGGCTACAACCCATGGGGTCACGAAGAGTTGAACATGGCGGAGCAACTAACACTTTCACTTTTCATGTATTCTTGCAGAAACCCTTTTCTCCCCGGCCCCAGCTGGAAGGAAATATAAAGCCTGCATGTTGGGAGGGAACCTGGAAACTGTTGAGAGTGAGATTTCTTCTGAAGCTCTGCCCCTGTGGGATTTCTAGCCTTTTCTGGAACTCATGGAGGGACTCAGCTCCAGCTGTCATTGACAAGTTCGAGCAAGGTGTTTCTTCTGTTCACCTGAAACCTACCTTCAGGGAAGTTCACACAGTCCCAGCTCGAAGCCTCTGAACTGGGAAAGCTGGTCTAATCTTTGCTTTGAGCAACAGTCTGACCTCTCCTCAGACAGCCGTCCCGTGTCTTCTTTGTGGCCTCTTTTCCAGGAAAAACAGCTCCAAGCCCTTCCTTTTATTTATGTGCCATCAGAGCGGCTAGAAGTTTAACCCTTAGGGCTCCTTATTTCCATTTCACAGCTTCCCCACATCTCTTCCTGTTTTGCTGTTCCTGTTGATTTTACACCTGTTTGAAACAAGCTTAGGGAACTATGATTACATTCAGGTGTGCACAGCACGGGCCCTCTTTTCAGAATGAAGCGTTGTCTCTCTTTTACTTAAATATATGGTGGTGGTTTAGTTGCTAAGTCGAGTCTGACTCTTTGCAACCCCATGGACTGTAGCCCGCCCGGCTCCTCTGTCCATGGGATTCTCTAGGCAAGAATACTGGAGTGGGTTGCCATTTCCTTCTCCAGGAGATCTTCCTGACCCAAGAATCGAACCTGGGTCTCCTGCGTTGCAGGCAGATTCTTTACCAACTGAGCTACAAGGGAAACCTCATTTAAATATACATATATGTTTAATTTTTACAATGTTGTGTTGGCTTCTGCCATACAACAACAGAAATCAACCATAGTGATACATACATCCCCTGGCTCCTGACCCTCCCCGACCCCGATCCGTCCAGGTCGTCACAGAGGCCCAGCTTCTCAACCAGCTGTCCGTCTTCCACCTGAGAGGGCACACGTGTTGATACCACTTTCTCCGCAGAATGAGGCATCACCTTTTACAAAAAAATCTCCAGGGAGGAGAAGGCGCAGACGTCTGGACGGAAAGCCGTGACCTTCACAAACTGGCTTGGAGGGTTGCTTACAGAAAAGAGAGAAGCGATCCTTGATGACAAAAATGAGCCTTTTGCAAAGCGAGGGTTATCTCCATCTAGCTGATAGGAGGTGGTACCTCCTCAAATCTCTCGCTCGCTGTTTGAGGTATATGAAGCAGTTTAGTGTCGTCTGCAAACAAGACACTCCAACAGCGTAGAAGTTTAACCTTTCTGTTCCCTTGAGAAGCATATTAGACCCTGGCGAAAGGTTATCTGTCTTCGGACCTCCTAGTAAGGGAGGGAAGAACGTAACCAGGGGGAGGCAAATTAAAATCACAGTGAGAAAATGCCCAACGAAAGGCGAACATTTGTGAAAGATTTATAACCGTACATTTTGGCAGAAATGTGGGACACTGGAACCCGATACACAGGTGGTGGTGGTGGGGCATCTGAAAACGTGCCTATGATTCCGCATTAGCTTCACGTGGATGATTCACACGTGTGCACATGCCCTATGACTCCCTGGCTCGCTCCCAGGCCCGTGCGCTCTAGAAACGCCTGCAGGAGTGCACCCAGGGACAGGTGCAAGGATGCTGACGGCAGGAAAGCTTGTGCTAGCCTTGAACTGGAAACTGGTCAAATCCCCATCACCAGCAGGACGCGTGATTCCCTCAGTGTTTGGGTTCAGTGGAGCGCCAGACAGGGCAGAAATGGGGGACACACTCAAAAGCACAGAAACGTTCCCAAACACGCTGACGAGCAGCAGAAGCTGGCCACGAAAGAATACATACTGTTTGATTATGTTGATACAAGATTCAAAACAGGTAAAGCTAAAATGCCCCATGAGGGTAGGCTGACATGGAACCCCTGGCGGGTGGGATAATGTTTTTAGAAAAGGGAATTCTGACCGCACAGTACAAATCCCAGAACCAGTACCTGTGGTCGGCGGGGGAAGGGTTACAGCTGGGAGGCGTTCGGGGGACTTCTGTAATTCTATTGATTGTCCCTGGCTGTGCTGGGTCTTCGCAGCTGTGCCCCAGCTTTCTCTAGTTGCGGCGAGCGGGGACTCCCCTCTGGTTGCGGAGCCTGGGCTTCTCATTACGGCGGCTTCGCTTGTTGGGGAGCGCGGGCTTCAGTAGTTGTGGCTCCTGGGCTTAGCTGCTCCACTGCATGTGGGATCTTCCCTGCCCGGGGATCGAAGCTGTGTCCCCTGCACGGGCAGGTGGATTCTTTACCACTGAGCCACCAGGGAAGATCTCGGGGGGCTTTTAAAGTGTGTGAGTCTCCTGCTTGGGCAGAGTTTGTGCAGGCTGCTGCACAGTTATTCCCTCTGCGTCCGCACGCTGATGCTGGGCACGTCTGTGCTGCATTCTGCAAGGGGTACAGACAGGTCTTCCGATGGCCTTGCACCTACCGGGTGAATGGACGGTCCGCAGATGGTGGACTGAGACCCCTTTTGTTCCAGTGGAGGCAAACCAACCATAGCCCTTAGAGGTCAAGGGACCACAATGTTCAGAGCTCCCTCACCTGTGAGATGAGTCCCACGTGTGAAGGTAACAACCAGGGCTGCCCTGTGGGAACCATGAGGGAATGACAGAATCCAGCGGTGTGGAGAGAGACAGGGCAGGTCAGGAACCACGAGAAAAGGGAAACGTGGAGGCCACAGCTGGAGGATGAGAAGGCAGGGGCGCTAGAGAATAGAGCAGATCCATCAGGAGAGCTTAGACAGGCTGGAAAACACCAACAGCGCCTTTGGGGACCACTGACCCTGGCCGGGGGGGCATGTCCTCAGTTGTGGGCACCAGAGGCATCTTCCAAAAAGAGCAGTGCCCGTGGGCAGACACCCGTGAGAAAACCCAGGTGAGGAGAACCACGCTTCCTTCTACTAGAACCCAAGGTCTTGCCTGACTTCTCACATAAGTTACCTCTGCAGGTATGAGCAGATACTGTTAAGTTGCTCAGTCGTGTCTGACTCTTTGCCACCCCGTAGACTGTAGCCCGCCAGGCACCTCTGTTCATGGAATTCTCCACGCAGGAATACTGAAGTGGGTTGCCATTTCCTTCCAGGGGATCTTCCCAACCCAGAGATTGAAACCATGTCTCCTGCGCTGTAGGCGAGTTCTTTACCATCTGAGCCACCAGGGACACCCCACGATCAGATCTTGGGCTTTGCTGATTTGCTTTTTTTTTAATTAAAAAAAAATTATTGGAATATTGTATATATTGTAAAGCAATTTTTTTTATTGCTTTACAATGTTGTATTAGTTTCTGCTGTACATCAAAGTGAATCAGCTATATGTATATATATATCCCCTCTTTTTGGATTTTCTATTTTGGTCACCACAAACCACTGAGTGTGGTCACCACAAACAAGCTGTGCTGTACAGTAGGTTCTGATTAGCTATCTATTTAGTGCATCGTATCAATAGTGTATGTAGGGCTTTGCTGAGTCATACCTACATTTCACTCAGATATTCTCACTCTAGAAAGTGGTTCTGCATCTTGAATAGTGGATTTTATGAGATCTTGCTGCTGATTCATTATTAAGGAAGAGAGAGAGACACTGGGCTTCCACGGATGTTCAGAATTATAGCCACCCACTAGGTCAGAGGTGAATGACAAGTGTCCTCTCCTGCCGATTCCCCTGGACCAAATTTATATCCTCCTTCGAGAGGGTGACCTGCTGTCTCTGCTTTGCCCATGGCAGTCACATGCCCAGCTTGAGGATGCTGAGCCCCGCACCTCGGATAGAACTGTTGCCCCAGCCTTGCAGCCCACCACCATCTCTGCCTGGAAGAAGGAATCCTTTGGCATTAAAGACAGTCAGGTGTTGGCTGACCAAGAAAGGGAATGGGTCTTCTCTTACCTCCCTTTGGTTTGTTGGTTCACTTGTTTTGTTTTCTCCCAAACTGTTTTTTTTTTTCTAAAAATATAAATTTGGGTTTATAAGCCTACTGAAGAGGCAAATGACCAAAGAGTTGCTGGTTTCTGGAAAAAAAAATAGAAGGCTGAGTTGATCAACTTGGCAAGTACCATTTTTTAATGTGAAAGTGAAAGTTGGTCAGTCATGTTTGACTCTTTATGACCCCGTGGACTAAACAGTCCCTGGAATTCTCCAGGCCAGAATACTGGAGTGGGTAGCCTTTCCCTTCTCCAGGGGATCTTCCCAACCCAGGGATCAAACCCAGGAACCAGGTGGTTCCCTGAACCACCAGGGAAGCCCAAGAAGACTGGAGTGGGTAGCCTATCCCTGCTCCAGCGGACCTTCCTGACCCAGGAATCGAACCAAGGCCTCCTGCACTGCAGGTAGGTTCTTTACCTACTGAGCTATCAGGGAAGTGAAGTGAAATCGCTCAGTCGTGTCCGACTCTTTGCGACCCCGTGGACTGCAGCCCACCAGGCTGCTCTGTCCATGGGATTCTCCAGGCAAGAATACTGGAGTCGGTTGCCATTTCTTTCTCCAGGGGATCTTCCCGACCCAGGGATCGAACCCAGGTCTCCTGCACTGCAGGCAGATGCTTTAACCTCTGAGCCACCAGGGAAGCCCGAGCTATCAGAGAAGCCCCTTTTTAATGTAGAGTCGCTTGAAAAACTGATTCTCTGTGAATGAAAAATGTTGCCTGCCAGATCAGCAAAGGATGCTGTGCTCATTAAGCCATCAGCCCCCCAGAAGGTGAGCCCTGAGGGGTCTCAGGGTGGAGACAAGCTGCCAAGCCCTCAGGCACTGCAACCCTGCCCCCAACATCATATGCACCCTGGGGGGACTCAGGGTGGGAAAAACCGGATTCTAGCCCCAGCTGGTTGAGGTGCAGATCAAAGGAAAGATTTCAGTGAGCTCACACTCTTGTATCTTCTATACAAAGAAAAATGCTAAATTCATTAACCTAAGATGTCTGGTTTCCTTTAACTAACAGCACTCTTTTGATGTTCCGACTACCTGGGTTTTGTTGCAGTGTTGTAGACACGCGTTCTGGGAAGCAGACTCACTCAGAAGGACAATGCAGATAGTGGAGGGCAGTTTATTATACCGACGGGCCCAAGGCAGGGTCTCCTCTTAGCCAAGGACCCCGACCAGTTTTTCTGAAAACCTTATATACCCTAAGTGTACGCGCACAAACCCACCTCCCCAAATTCCCTGAAACTAGTCTGAACAAAGGAAGAGAAAGATGCAATCTAGTTAACCCGTGATTCATATACCTTAAGCCTAGGTAGTTAACAGTGGACAGTTATCAATAGGCCTGTGCTCATACCCCAATAAGCATAATAGGATTGATGATTCTATTTGGTTTCACAGATAACTAGGGTATTCTTCTAGCCAATGGAGAGTCTAGGTATGAGCCCTGGGGTTCTTCCATCCAGGGGGCCTGGTTTTCCAGTTGGTATGTCCTCTCCGTAGATACTGGGCATCTTGGTCAAAGTCCACAGTCCGGCTCAAGATGGAGTCCTGCTTTCAAGGTGGAGCCTGTTCTGTCTGTTTCTTCCTTCAGCAGCAACCCTTAGATACCTTGTATCTTTCTTTACCTCTTTGGAGCAGTCCCTCAGAGCTATCTTGAGCTTGAAGTCCTCAGAAAGTATGCCAAATAAAACAGAATTCTCAGTTTTTAGATTGTGTTTTTTTTTTTCAATTGACATTGCTTTGGTTCTTGGATTTGGACTATTGCTTAAGTTCTCCAGGAACCTTGCAAGTAGCTGCTTTGCAAAACACAAGAGTTTAATCTAATTTGATTTCTCAGCTGCCGCTCTGGTCCCAAGAAATGTGTTATTCTCCAAGTGCTCAAGCAGTAATTAAAACCAAGGGTGTTGAAGTCATCAGCGTGCACTGATTCTACTGAGGGGGTGTGTATGTGTGTTTGTGTGTGTGTGTGTGCACAGGCAGGCCTGTGTGCTCACATACGTGCAAATACTTAGGAGGCTGAATTTTGCATCCTTTATATTATGATGCTTTAAAACCGTCCTTTATAGTCTGAAATGCATGCAGAAATTAACCTGATGTAGACTCTCAGTTTGATTTCTGAAGAGGAACCAGTCATCACTGCTGTTGACTTGAGGAAAAACAAAACAACTTAGAAGTTGGGAGGTAGTTTTATTCAGGTACTTGCTGAGGACTGTGGCTGGGAAACAGGCTGTCCGCAGCTCTGGGGAAACTGTTTTGAAGAGGAAGGGGAGAGGGCAGTTTATATATGATTTTTGGTAGGAAATACATGCCGTCAAACTTACATCTTGGTAAGAGATGGCTGCTAGTCACAGAGGTCTCAGGTTAATGATTTTAGTGCTTTGCAGTGTGGGAAGATGCAGGACCGGGGGTCATTGGAATTCTTCCTGAAAAGATGTGCCTCTTCACTAGGGGCCTGCTGGCCCTCAGCCCCAGTGCCTTATCCAGCTTTCATCCTGAATTCCTCTCTGGGTGCGCTTTCGTCAGCCCTGAAAGGAGTTGGGACTTAGCCCTGTGGGATCAGGTGCTGAACTGGCTGCTCTTCGTTCTGAGTTCACACTGCGTGGAAGGTTGTCCTGGAGAGCGATTCTCGGAGCATGGTGCCTGGACCAACTTTCGCTGGGAGGTTTCAAAGTGGAAGTGCTTGTGCTCACCCAGACCTAACCAAATGGAAACCCTGAGGGTGGGTTCAGCATCTGTACTGTTTCCTCCTGTGTCCTGATTTCATTGTTCGCAGCAGAAATCCCAACATAGAATATAAATGCAAATATTCGACTGTGCGAAAGAGAATATTACCCAAGTACACATGGGAGACGTGATTTTCCTAAATAAACGCTTAAACACAGGTCAGTCCTACAAGCACTCGGAGTCTAGTTCCTGCGGTTCTGGTGGATGCTGAAATTTAGTTCTAAGCCCAGTTCCTTCCAGCGGGTGGTGGGGAGGGCCATTTATTTTTTGTTTTTTTTAATGTCCATGCTGTCATAGATCAGTACTTTTATGAGGCAATCACAATGAAATAATTTTCTAGATTCATATATAAAGTGCAAACCCAGGGTTTGTAGTTTTATATCCAGAGATCTAAAATTATACTGTCAAACTGCCATAAATCTTTCCAGCTGGCAGGCTCTCAATTTCTGTACTTAGCTCTTAGAGAACCTGTGATAAGAGGTTGCCCAGGGCTCTTACTCACAGACCATGCTCAGAATAGCCATCCCCTGGTGGACCTTGGAAAGCTTGCCTCACCGATGGGTAGCGTTGCCTGTTATCTGTCCAAATGCCTGGTGGGAAATAAAATTAAAAACAAAAAGTCTCCCAGCCCAGAACATCTCGCCCCGAAGTCCAAAGAGAAAGAAGCCAGTTTTATTATGGCGGCAGTGTTAAACAGCACCGCGAAAACAGACTGGAACCTCCTCTTCTGTATTGCTCAGTTCAGTTCAGTTCAGTTCAGTCGAGAGCAACTCTTGGGGCTAAAAGGTTGTGTGTCACGTGGCTTTGCACGGTGCGGTGCAGTCTGGTGACATCTCTGGCTTTTCTCTACCCAGGAAACCAGGAGGTGTGCCTTTAGCTTTCTTGCTGATTACTTTTTAGAAATGGCTGTGGGGGGGGGGGGTGGAGCTTGAGGAAACCTTCTAAGTTATGAGACTGGTCAGATGCTTAGAAAACTGCTAAAAAGATTTACAAACAAGATTTGAAAGAACAAAGGACAAAGTTCTGAAAAAAAAAAAAAAATGGGGGTTGGGAGTTGGAAGGAATGTCTCTTCCCTTATTTGCAATGGAGAGAGTTAAGCTCCTTATTCCCAGTGGTAAAGAACCAGCCTGCCAGTTCAGGAGACAGAAGAGATGTAGGTTCTAGCCCCGGGTCGGGAAGATCGCCTGGAGGAAGAAATGGCACGCCACTCCAGTATTGTTGCCTGGAAAATCCCATGGACAGAGGAGCCTGGTGGGCTACAGTTCAAAGGGTTGCAAAGTCAGACTTGACTGAAGTGACTTAGCTCTCACTTATACTCCTAAATTCTGAAGGTGTCATGTCTTTTTATTTTCCTTTTTAATATCATGCTTTATGGTAGCTAGCAGATCTGTGAGTTATGAATCCCAGATAACTTTATTTTCTTAGTGTAACTATTTCATTTTAAAATGGGGGACTGACAGGGTAGAATTAGGATAAAAGGATGAATTTCGTTTTCTGAGTTTTGCCTTTAAGAAGGAATTGGGTCTTTTCCCACTTTTCCCTAAAGTTTATTTTTGGCTATAATTATTTTAAATGATTCATTTTTTCAGACATCTAGGAAATGTTAATTACTGCAGATAAGCCTTTATTGTAAAGCCTACCACAAAGGCTTTTTTCCCTCTTCAGTACACAGAAAGGAGATAATGTTAAAATGCTCTTATGCAAATTTTAAAACTCCCTGTGACATTAACAATGCTAATGACAGCTAATGCATCCCAAAGCTTCCCTGGGCTTCAGAATAGTCAAAGTGCTTAGAAATGTTTGAGGAAAGAGAAAGTGAAGTGAAAAGTGTTAGTCACTCTGTCCTGTCCTACTCTCTGCGACTCCGTGGACTAGAGCCCGCCAGGCTCCACTGTCCATGGGATTCTCCAGGCAAGAATACTGGAGTCGGTTGCCACTTCCTTCTCCAGGGGATCTTCCGGACCCAGGGATCGAACCAAGGTGTCCCTCATTGCAAGCGAACTCTTCGCTGTCTGAGCTACCAGAGAAGCAAATACAGAAGCTGTGGAATTTTCCGTGGGGATTAGTTCCTTGAAAAATGGATGCTGTGTGCATCTGAGAGAATACAAAGAGCTGAAGGCTTTGCGTAGCTCAATGCAGAAGTCTCTGTGGACGCTTTTCTTCCAGATGGTGGAGTGGCTTCCGAATCAGAAGGAACGGTCACTGCAGTGGTTGGAAGGGGCATTTTCTTCATACAGCAAACCAGAGGGTTAACTACAAATGGACACTGGCCCAGAGCCTTTGCCGGCGACTGAACAGCAGCAGCAAGGGCGTTTTCCAGCTGCCGCTGTGGACACTGAACCCTGTGCTGTCTCAGCTGCGGACCTTCAACACCGCCTGAGGGGAGTTCAGGCTGGAGAGGGAGGCGGGCTCTGCTCCAGGGAGATGGTGGAAAGGTCTCTGTTGTTTCTGTTCAGTCGTTCGGTCGTGTCCCACTCTTTGTGACCCCAGGGACTGCAGCACATCAGGCTTCCCTGTCCTCCACCATCTCGCAGGGTTTGCTCAGATTCATGTCCATTGAGTCAGTGACGCCATCCAACCATCTCATCCTCTGTCGTCCCCTTCTCCTCCTGCCTTCAATCTTTCCCAGCATCAGGGTCTTTTCCAATGAGTTGGCTTTTCTCATCAGATGGCCAAAGTATTGGAGTTTCAGCTTCAAGATCAGACCTTGCAGTGAATATTTTGATTGATTTCCTTTAGGATGGACTGGTTGGATCTCCTTGCAGTCCAAGGGACTCTCAAGAGTCTTCTCCAGCACCACAGTTCAAAAGCATCAGTTATTTGGCACTCAGCCTTCTTTATGGTCCATCTCTCACATCCATACATGACTACTGCAAAAACCATAACTCTGACTCTATGGACCTTTGTCAGCTAAGTAATGTCTCTGCTTTTTAATATGCTGTCCAGGTTGGTCATAACTTTTCTTCCAAGGAGCAAGCGTCTTTTAATTTTGTACCTGCAGTCATTGTCTACAATGACTTTGCAGCCCAAGAAAATAAAATCTGTCACTGTTTCCCTTATTTCCCCATCTATTTGCCATGAAGTGATGGGACCGGATGCCATGATCTTAGTTTTTTGAGTGTTGAGTTTTAAGCCAACTTTTTCACTCTCCTCTTTAACTTTCATCAAGAGGCTCTTTAGTTTCTCTTCGCTTTCTGCCAAAAGGGTGGTGTCATCACCTTATCTGAGGTTATTGGTATTTCTCCTGACAATCTTGATTCCAGCTTGTGATTCATCCAGTCCAGCATTTCCCATGGTGTACTCTGCATATAAGTTAAATAAGCAGGGTGACAATATACCAGCCTTGTTCTTCTTTTCCAATTTGGGACCAGTCCATTGTTCCATGTCTGGTTCTAAATGTTGCTTCTTGACCTGCATACAGATTTCTCAAGGGGCAGGTAAGGTGGTCTGGTATTCCCATCTCTTTCAGAATTTTTCACAGTTTGTTGTGATCCATATAGTCAAAGGCTTTAGCATAGTCAACGAAGAAGAAATAGATGTTTTTTCTGGAATTTTCTTGCTTTTTCTATGATCCAATGGATGTTGGGAATTTGACCTCTAGTTCCTCTGTCTTTTCTAAATCCAGCTTGCACATTTGAAATTTCTTGGTTCACATACTTTTGAAGGCTAGCTTGGAGGATTTTGAATATTATCTTGCTGGCATGTGAAATGAGTGCAATTGTGAGGTATTTGAGGACAGTCCTTTGCCATTGCCCTTCTTTGGGATTAGAATGAAAACTGACCTTTTCCAGTCCTGTGGCCACTGCTGAGTTTTCCAAATTTGCTGGCATATTGAGTGCAGCACTTTAACAGTATCATCTTTTAGGATTTGAAATAGCTCAACTGGAATTCCATCACCTCCACTAGCTTTGTTCGTAGTGATGCTTTCTAAGGCCCACTTGACTTCACATTCTAGGATGTCTGGCTCTAGGCCAGTGATCATGTTATCGTGACTATCTTGGTCGTGAAGATCTTTTTTGTACAGTTCTTCTGTGTTTTCTTGCCACCTCTTCTTAATATCTTCTGCTTCTGTTAGGTCCATACCATTTCTGTCCTTTATTGAGCCCATCTTTGCATGAATTGTTCCCTTGGTATCTCTAAGGTTCTTGAAGAGATCTCTAGTCTTTCCCATTCTGTTGTTTTCCTCTATTTCTTTGCATTGATCAGTGAGGAAGGCTTTCTTATCTCTCCTTACTATTCTTTGGAACTCTGCATTCAGATGCTTATATCTTTCCTTTTCTCCTTTGCCTTTCACTTCTCTTCTTTTTCAGTTATTCATAAGGCCTCCTCAGACGAGCATTTTGCCTTTTTGTATTTTTTTTTCTTGGGGATGGTCTTGATCACTGCCCCCTGTACAATGTTACTAACCTTCTTCTATGGAGTTCTTCAGCCACTCTATCAGATCTAATCCCTTGAATCTAATTTGTCACTTCTACTGTATAATTGTAAGGGATTTGATTTAGATCATACCTGAATGGCCTAGTGGTTTTCCCTACTTCAATTTTAGTCAGAATTTGGCAATAAGGAGTTCATGATCTGAGCCACAGTCAGCTCCCGGTCTTATTTTTGCTGACTGTATAGAGCTTCTCCATCTTTGGCTGCAAAGAATATAATCAGTCTGATTTCATTATTGACCATCTGGTGATGTCTGTGTGTAGAGTCATCTCTTGTGTTGTTGGTACTGGTCTTTAGATAGTTAGATATTATCAGGAACTGATTTAATGATCCCAATCCTTGCATGTCCTCATATCTAGAAAAGCACTAAATCCCATCATGGTGACATCAGCTCCTCATAACCAGCAGAAAACCTTTTGTAAGTAAGCACTTGATTGCACTGAACTCCCACCCCACCAACATCTTACATATTGACCTTCCCCCTGCCTCTCTGGAGCAGTCTCTGAGAGCTCTCTGAGGTGCTGTCTCCTGGGCTGCAGTCCTCATTTTGCCCCACATAAAACTTAAAACTTGTAACTCCCACATTGTACATCTTTTTAGTCGATAAGAGGAAAGTGAGGACAGGGCTAACACAAAAGCAGGTCCAGGGATGATAATGAAAAACCATCTTGCTGAGAACAATGTCACATTTCTGCCCAAACCAACTGGAATTGTTGCAAGAAGGGGGACCCCTTCCGGGGTCCGAGAGCAGGCTTTTGTCTAACATTCAGAAACGAATTGTCCCAGGAGACCCACGTACTGACAAAGCGGGAGACTTTATTGGGAAAGGTCTGGGCAGAGAGAGCCAGGAGGGTAAAGGAACCCAGAAGAACTGCTCTGCCGCGTGGCTCTCAGGCCCCGGCTTCGGGACTCGTTTCCATGTTTTCTCGGACCAGTCATTCTGACTTGGGGTCCTTCCTGGTGGCACGTGCCTCGCTCAGCCACGGAGGATTCCGGTGAAGAGGATTCTGAGAGGTTGGCAGGACATATGGACTGGAGTCTCCTCTCGCCCCTTTCGACCTTTCCAAATTCTTCCAATTGGTGGCAGGCTGGTTCTGCCTTCCTTCCCAGGACCTCCTGTTGTAAGATCACTCGTGCAAGGGGTTACTGTCAGACCTGGCCAGGGTGGGCAGTTTTGGTCAGCAGTTCCCCTAACAGAATGACTACAGGAATGACACAGTTCATTTGGTTTAGGCCTTCAGATCCCTGTTGTTCCTCTGCTGACCCTGCAATGTGCTTGGAGAACAGAGACTCAGACTCTGTGGTGGTTCCCTGCAGGTTGGGTCAGGCGTGGGGTCTGGGCCCAAGAGCACCTCATTCAGGACGCGGCTCTGACTCCTTCAACCGCTGTGTCTTCCCCCTTTCTTCCTTGAACTCCTTCGTGTTAAACACGATCGAGGAGAGATGTGTAGAGCTTGCATCGTACACAGGGTAATTAAGGCAAGAATGCCATTCAGGTGACTTATGCAGGTCCCCACGTGGCATCTTTAGAATAGAGCCTTGTGGCAAAATATAATTAAACACAGAGTTCCCCACCACCCCCAAAAATCCTCTCCACAAAGGTAGCAGAGAAAGGAAGCACTTTTATTCTTTGAGGTTGCAGGGAACCAGAATGTGATGCCCGTGGGAGGTGATCCACCAGGATGAAAGCCAGGAAGCAAGGAACCCTCACCTCTGTCACCATGCAGGTGTGGCCCCTTCCAAATGGATTTTCATGATACACAGTAACTAGTCCTCAAGGAAGAGGCCTTGATGACACCGTTTGGGGACAGTGTTCATCCTGGTGATCGCTTGGACATCCGTTTATTGTCTTCATTCAGAGGGAAGGCAGACTTTTTCATGTTGAAGCAAGGGGTCCACCGGTTAATATTAGTTAATATTAGGTTCCTGACCCCATAGGAGCTGGGAGATGGTGGGGTGTCGGGGCTGTCTCCCTAAATGTTGCCTTTTTATAGACGTGGCTCCCAGCGTCCCGGGAAAGGCATCCCTGGGTTAGAAAGCTGACAAAAGGCCACTCTGGGCTTCAGAAAGATATATTTCAAAGAGATGAAAAGGTGCTTACGATGACAAGTTTTCTAAGGTAAATGCGCTAAGAAGGGGCGAGAATTTTCCACCCTGACCCCCCCCCCCATTTGCTACTGGGAGAATAAGCTGCTTATTATTTTCCCTTTTTAAAAATTGAAGTAGAGTTGATTTACAGTGTTCCAGGCTGCAGCACAGTGATTCATCTCCACATACAGCCATTCTTTTCCGGATTCTTTTCCCTTGTAGGTTATTACGAGACATTGACTGTAGTTTCCTGTGCTGCACGGCGGTCCTTGCGGTTTATCTGCTTTATGGATTGTCATGTGTATCTGTTCGCCCCCAGTTCCCAGTTCACCCCTCCCCTACTGAAGCCTCTTGTTTTTAATTTGTATTTGCTTTTAAAGCCAAAACACTGAAACAATTGTCATGTACAACAGCCAGCAGAGCCACAGAAATTCTCTACGGTGACTGGACCAAGGCTCACTGCTTGAGATGTCAACACGATTTTAGGCAAAATTGAGGCTCAGGTGATGCAGGCCAGGGACCCCAGTGCTTGAAGGGACCATTCCTTCCTCCAGTAATTTATGAGCAAGAAACACAGCCAAATGACTGGATCAGGGCTTGCTGCCACGGGCCGAAAGCATGAGGGTCCTGCCCCAGGTGGGGCTGTGGGCAGAGGAGGCGATGGCCAAAGACCTAGCTGTTAGGAGCTAGTGTTTCTTCCTGTCCTACTTCCAAGAGCAATTAATTTTCAGTGCCTCGCATGTGGTGAGCAATGAGGTAGGCACTTTGCATACAGCGTCTCACCAAACTCCCATAGCGGCTGAGGATGGAGGTAATATTACCTCCATTTATCAAATGAGGCTCAAAGAAGTTCAGCTGGAAAATTGCCCCTGGTCACTTAGGTAGATGGGAGACGTCTAGGATCATCCAGCTCAGAGCTGTAAGTCTCACTGCGGTCTTAAGAGAAGCGATCAAGCTTTAGGTTTCCCAGACAAAGAGGTAATTTTTAAGTATAAAATAGATAATTACTCAGTAAAATATTAATGCCCTATTAACTGAGGTCTGGAGAAGGAAATGCAACCCACTCCAGTGTTCTTGCCGGGAAGATCCCAGGGACGGGGGAGCCTGGTGGGCTTCCGTCTATGGGGTCACACAGAGTCGGACATGACTGAAGCGACTTAGCAGCAGCATTTACTGAGGTCACATGAAGGCATTTGTAAGCTGTTGCGATAATTCATTTTGGTGGCTCTAGTAACACCTTTACTTTCCATTTTATCTTCTTACCCTTTCATCACATCATTTTTGACTATCTGTTCAACTTGGGATCCCCAGTGAAGAGTTGATCCACACAGTCAAAGGCTTTGGCATAGTCAATGAAGCAGAAATAGATGTTTTTCTGGAACTCTCTTGCTCTCTCCATGATCCAGCGGATGTTGGCAATTTGATCTCTGGTTCCGCTGCTTTTTCTAAAACCTGCTTGAACATCTGGGAGTTCACGGTTCACATATTGCTGAAGCCTGGCTTGGAGAATTTTGAGCATGACTTTACTAGCGTGTGAGATGAGTGCAATTGTGCAGTAGTTTGAGCATTCTTTGGCATTGCCTTTCTTAGGGATTGGAATGAAGACTGACCTTTTCCAGTCCTGTGGCCACTGCTGAGTTTCTGAAAGAGATGGGAATACCAGACCACCTGACCAGCCACTTGAGAAACCTGTATGCAGGTCAGGAAGCAACAGTTAGAACTGGACATGGAACAACAGACTGGTTCCAAATAGGGAAAGGAGTACGTCAAGGTTGTATATTGTCACCCTGCTTATTTAACTTCTATGCAGAGTACATCATGAGGAACGCTGGGCTGGAAGAAGCACAAGCTGGAATCAAGATTGCTGGGAGAAATATCAATAACCTCAGATATGCAGATGACACCACCCTTATGGCAGAAAGTGAAGAGGAACTCAAAGGCCTCTTGATGAAAGTGAAAGAGGAGAGTGAAAAGGTTGGCTTGAAGCTCAACATTCAGAAAACGAAGATCATGGCATCTGGTCCCATCCCTTCATGGGAAATAGATGGGGAAACAGTGGAAACAGTATCAGACTTTATTTTTTTGGGCTCCAAAATCACTGCAGATGCTGATTGTAGCCAGGAAATTGAAAGACGCTTACTCCTTGGAAGGAAAGTTATGACCAACCTAGATAGCATATTAAAAAGCAGAGACATTACTTTGCCAACCAAGGTCCGTTTAGTCAAGGCTATGGTTTTTCCAGTGATCATGTATGGATGTGAGAGTTGGACTGTGAAGAAAGCTGATCGCCGAAGAATTGATGCTTTTGAACTGTGGTGCTGGAGAAGACTCTTGAGAGTCCCTTGGACGGCAAGGAGATCCAACCAGTCCATTCTAAAGGAGATCAATCCTGGGTGTTCATTGGAAGGACTGATGCTAAAGCTGAAACTCCAATACTTTGGCCACCTCATGCGACGATTTGACTCACTGGAAAAGACTCTGATGCTGGGAGGGATTGGGGGCGGGAGGAGATGGGGACGACAGAGAATGAGATAGCTGGATGGCATCACCAGCTCGGTGTACATGAGTTTGAGTGAACTCCGGGAGTTGGTGATGGACAGGGAGGCCTGGCGTGCTGTGATTCATGGGGTCGCAGAGAGTCGGAGACGACTGAGCGACTGAACTGAACTGAACTGAATGAAGAGTTGGTGTAACTACTAATTGCGCCCAGCACTTTATAGTCTTTCTGTATCACAGGGGCTCACCAACGGTGCCCTGTCTACTACTTAAGCAGAGGAGAACTTCTGGGTCACTGATCTCTTCATCTCAGGGCAGCTCATGTGCGAATCCATACCCCCTCTTCCCCAAGCTCAGGCATCTTCTTCTGCCCTTTTCTGAATGATCTCATCCAATTTCCGCAGCGTTATGTTCCAGTGGTTCCCAGGTTGATATCTCAGCCTCAGATCTCTGGACTCTGCACCAAAGCCTCTCTCACATGCCTCCTGGGCTTACCAAAATGGGCTTAGCCAAAATAGAGCTGATTCACTCCTTCTGAAATGGAGCAACACCCTATGGGGCCTTCCCAGGATAGGACCCTCCGTCACCCCACGTTTTTAGCCTACCTTTTGTCTGTACAAAAACCAGCCAAAGGGTAAATTTAATCACAAGTGAGAAAATGTAGAGGCCGAGGAGAGCAGTCAGAAAGACCAGATAATCACAGCTGAGTATGAAGCCAAGTCAAGGACCTTCGGTGCCTCCTCAAGGGCTACAGATAATATTCTGAGCCATATTCTTTGAGCTGTTTTATATATACTGAAACCCCCTGCCAGGCAGATGAAGTTGACTAATGATGAGCAGGCTGTAGCCATGATATAAGCTGCCACAATTCCGAGAACTAGCTTTAAAGAAATGGGGCTCATGGCCTCAAAGGAAGTTCAGACCCTGGAACTGAAGATTAGTCAAAGTCAGAGTATTAGTCACTCAGTTGTGTCTGACTCTTTGTGACCCCGTGGACTGCAGCCTCCCAGGCTTCTCAGTCCGTGGGATTTTCCAGGCAAGAATACTGGACTAGGTTGCCATTTTGTCCTCTAGGAGATCTTCCCGACCTGGGGATCGATCCCAGGTCTCCAGCATTCCAGGCAGGTTCTTTGCCACCTGAGCCACCAGGGGAGCCCTGATTAACTGGACTTAAAAGAACCAAGATGGTGCTGCTCAGACCACTGGTGACCAACTGCAAGGTGACCGCCGGAGCTGACCGCGCTGCTGTGCACGCAGTCCCTCCCTCTGCCCACGCAGCCCTGAGTCTCCCCTTAGAAGCCCTGGACCCTGATTATCAGGAGGGGAGTTGACCTTTGCACTCAGTCTGCCTTCTCCCCGGGTTGCTGACCTCCTGAATAAAGCAGCCTTGCCTTTCTACCAACACTTCCCTCTCAAGTAGAGGCTTTCGAGCGACGAGTAGCCAGACCTGAGTTCAGCAACACTTCCGAAGTTTCTTTTTCCTTAGACTCCCTAATCTCGGTGGAATGACGGAACCACCGTTCATGCTGAGGCTCAAGGTCGAAGGCTTGGCTGATCCTGGGTTCCTCACTTCCCTCCCCACATCACAGCCGGTCGCCATCAACAAGCAGCTTGGGCCTCAGACCCTTCTTGACTGACAGCTTCTCTCCTCCGTGAGGACTTTCACTTCAGGCACGGCCCCCATCCTCTCGAACCTGGACCAGAAATTGTATCCTTCTTGGCCTCCCCCTCCACTCTGGGTCAGACACAGCTCTTTCTCTTTATAGCCTCTGGAGTGATCTTTGTAGACACAGGCCAGGTTACTTCACGTAACAGCGTCTCCCTGCACTGGGATCAGACCCATCTTCTTGCCCGACGCTGCTTTCTTACCTGCTGCAGAGCCTTGCAGCCTCACCGTCCCCTGCCCTCCTAGAGTCTGCTCCAACCTGCTGGCCTCTCTGGGGTCCCTGCAACGCGTCAGCCTTATTCAGCCTCTTGGACCCTTTCACCTGCTTTTCCTCCACTTGGGGCTCTCTGCCTTAGATGCTGGCTCCCTCTTTCTGGAGTGTTCTTCTAGACTCTCCCTCTAAAATCATTCTTTACTCTCTACCCCTTGGCCCAATAACATGACACCTCCATAGTGCTTCACTAACTGTTGACAGTATCACTTACTGGTGGCTCAGTGGTAAAGAATTCACATGTCCATGCAGGAGACCAGGAGATGCGGGTTCGATCCCTGGATTGGGAAGATCGCCTGGAGAAGGACATGGCAACCCACTCTAGTATTCTTGCCGGAAGATTCCATGGACAGAGGAGCCTGGTGGGCTACAGTCCATGTGGTCACAAAGAGTTGGACAGGACTTAGCAACTAATCAATGCAACAATGCAAATTGCAACTAGTATCTAGTAGTTTTCTTAAATCATACAATGTATGTATTGGTTGGAGTGACTACAATCTGTCTCCATCACTGGGATATCAGCTCCCCAGGGGATCTTTCCTTGTTCAGGTTCTGCATTCCTGGAGCCTGGTGTATGACAGGTTCTCTACTGAACCTGGATGGGAGGGATTAACGTGGGACCAGAATCGCTCAGAGTGAGATCTTTTAAAAAAGCTTTTGGATATCTCTCTTTATCTTTTTGGGCTTCTCTGGTGGCTCAGTTGGTAAAATATCTGCCGGCAATGCAGGAGACCCAGGTTCGGTCCCTGGGTCGGGAAGCTCCCCTGGAGAAGGGAATGGCTACCCACTCCAGTATTCTTGCCTGGAGAATCCCATGGACAGAGGAGCCTGGCGGGCTACTGTCCGTGGGGTTGTAAAGATCTTTTAAAAGTTTGCCCTTGAAAGTAATTCAGTGCATAAATATACAAACTGATGATGAATTTGAACTAAGGAAATGGAGCGAAGCATAGCAGGTTACTGAGAAGTCCTGTGCGGACGGTCAGAGCATAAACAAAGTGACACGTCAGTCCCCACTTGTCGTGGCAACATTGTAAGCTGCAGATTCATAAACTGAGGTCAGAAGAAGTTCTCACGCACGGTATTCAGAAAGAGAGAAACCCAGGCCCGTTACCTGACTGTCGGCAGTTTTGTCTCAATGCTGTTACGTTCTGACGACTATTTTAATCGGTTTCCCCACCTCACCCTCCACTCTGGCTCAGACCTCCTCCCGGTCAGAGTGTACCGGGCACCGTGGACGTTCCCTTAAGCACTCATTACGGTGACAGTGTCCACTCGATGCTGCCCAGAGCCGCTTACCTGAGGACCCTGGGTTCGATTAGGAATTCAGAACTTTTCAGAGTTTAAGAAACCATCTCTGATTTTGCTGTATGTTGGTTGGGTCATGCCCTCAATGGAGTCTGGGGTAGCACCCTGTCAATAAAATCAGGATGGTTTCTGTGAAAAATCATATCCACACTAGATGGGATAAGTGAAATGATCGATTGCTTCATATTGATTCTGGTAAATTCTGCCACCAGCTGAGTTCAGGTCACCTAAGATTTTGTTGCCAAGTGAGTTTGAGAGAGCTCGGTGGAGCTGGAAACTACAGGCTGTGTATGAGGAGATCATGGCCAAGTCACGATATAAACACACACAAGGGAATGGGTAGGAGTCGTCAGCTGGAGTGCAGTTATGAAGTGGTATGTGGTCACTTGGCGGGGGGATTGCTGAGAACCCGGGGGGCAGGGACTTCAGGAAGGGGCCGTACCTGCAGCTGTTCTGTGGCCTGAAAGCCCCTGCAAACAGCCCCATCTGCCCAGCCTGGGCCCAGGCTCACTTTCCTGTTTCATTTCGGGGCCAAAATAGCTCTTTGAAGTTGGTGCTTAGAAGGATTTAGAGATGCTAAAAATTGCAGCATTTCCTACAGAGCTATTTGTGAGAAGAAAGCCATGAAGGTAGAGAAGTGGGTTGCTGAAAATAATAGGGTGAACTTGAAAAGGGGGAATAAAAGTGAGGATTAAAATAAGGGCAATCTGCCTCATATTGAAATTTCTCAAGCCCGGTGCTCTCCGAGGAGTTCTACTTTCATTTTTATTAAGGCATAGCAAATTAAACTTTTGAAATTATATGTGTATATGTATATTGTGTACATACACACACACACATACACATATATACTGTATGTGTGGCGTGTGACTGCATGCTCAGTCGTGTCCAACCCTTTGTGACCTCATGGACTGTGGCCCACCAGATTCCTCTGTCCATGAAGTTTTCCCAGCAAGAACACTGGAGTAGATTGCCATTTCCTTCTCCAGAGGATCTTCCTGACCCAGGGATCGAACCCATGTCTCCTGCACTGCAGGCAGATTCTTTACTGCTGAGCCACCTGGGAAGCCCCAGTGTATATACTGTGTGCGTGCATATGTGTATATATTTCATGTATGTACACGTTTTTAATGGGGCTTCCCGGGTGGCGCTAGTGGTAAAGAACCTGCCTGCAATGCTGGAGACCTAAGAGACACAGTTCGATCTCTGGGTTGGGAAGATCCCCTGGAGGAGGATGTGGTAACCCACTCTAGTGTTCTTGCCTGGAGAATCCCATGGACAGAGGAGCCTGGCGGGCTACAGTCCACGGGTGGCAGGGAGTCGACATGACTGAAGTGACTAAGCATGCACGCACACATTTTTAGATGCATAGAGAAGCACATTTATATGTAATGTATTAATATACATTTATAATCCGGGGTGTTCATTGGAAGGACTGATGCTAAAGCTGAAACTGCAATACTTTGGCCACCTCACGCGACAAGTTGACTCACTGGAAAATACTCTGATGCTGGGAAAGGTTGGGGGCGGGAGGAGAAGGGGACGACCGAGAATGAGATGGCTGGATGGCATCACCGACTCTGTGGACATGAGTTTGAGTGAACTGCGGGAGTTGGTGATGGACAGGGAGGCCTGGCGTGCTGTGATTCATGGGGTCACACAGAGTCGGACACGACTGAGCGACTGAACTGAACTGAATATATAAACACCTTTACATATAATATGTATACGTTTTACAGGAATGTGCTATTGAACTGTGAAGAGTTCCATTCTCCTTGCAAACCCTAAGATATCCTCGTTAAGACTCTAATCAGGCCCTTGACAGCTATTCTGCCTTAAGAAAAACAGTAAACCTGTTGAATAACCTGAGAAAAGAGGAGTATGAAGACCTCTAATTGCGCTTTGGAGTATCATGATGTCTATGGAAAAACCTGCTGTCCTGTTAACTGGGAACCAAGCAGGGAGGCCCCGCCTCCAGCAGTAACTGTGTTTATAACAGTTTTCTGTGTTGAACTGCATTTGAGTCAAGTTCCACTTTCTCGTCTTCAAAAGAACGAGTCTCAGTTACACATTGTGGTTCTTTCCAGCTCTTAATATATCCGTTCCTTGATTTGATTTAGAATATATCAAAGTAACCCTTCAAAGGACTGATGTTGAAGCTGAAACTCCAATGCTTTGGCCACTTGATACAGAGGGCTGACTCATTGGAAAAGACCTTGATGCTGGGAAAGATTGAGGTCAGGAGGAGAAGGGGACGACAGAGGATGAGATGATTGGATGGCATCACCGACTCAATGGGCATGAGTTTGGGTAAACTCCGGGAGCTGGTGATGTTCAGGGAGGTCAGTTGTGTCCGACTCTTTGCAACCCCATAGACTGTAGCCTGCCAGGCTCCCCCATCTGTGGAATTTTCCAGGCAAGAGTTCTGGAGTGGGTTGCCATTTCCTTCTCCAGGAAGCTTTGTAGGGAAGCCCCTTATTAACGTGCGTTTGGGAGCTAGTTTTCCAAACTACAGAACACAGCAAATATCCTGTACGGAGCTCTGAGTAATGAAGGGAGGTGGGTTCAGCTGGTTCTGGGCGTGTTCTTATTGGCAATGCATTACCCAAGTTTTCACTTTTCAGAGTTATTTACTAGAAATGCAGAGTTTCTTATGAATGCCAGGAATCGAGTCACATGTCTTAGTTTCTGAATAGCCAGAGAGGACACTTGCTTTTGATATTCACTGAAAACTCCTGTAGGAGCCCCGCGTACCCCTCCATAGCTGCCAGCTGTGTGTGCGTTAGAACTGAGTCATCAGGAGAGAACCCTTTCAAGTTTCAGGAGCGCCTTCAAACCACAGGAGGCTTTTCTGAACAGCTCTTTGTTATTCTTCAGCCGCTCAGGCGTGTCCGACTCTCCGCGACCCCACGGACCGCAGCGCGCCAGGCCTCCCTGTCCGTCACCATCTCCCGGAGTTCACTCAAACTCAAGTCCATTGAGTCTGATGCCATCCGGCCATCTCATCCTCTGTCGCCTCCTTCTCCTCCTGCCTTCAGTCTTTCCCAGCAGCGGGGTCTTCTCCCGTGAGCTGGCTCTTTGCATTAGATGGCCAAAGGATTGGAGCTTTAGCATCAGTCCTTCCAATGAATATTCAGGGTTGATTTCCCTTAGAATTGATCATATTGATCTCCTTGCAGTCCAAGGGACTCTCAAGAGTCTTCTCCAACACCACGGTTGAAAAGTGTCAATTCTTTGGCGCTTAGCCTTCTTTATGGTCCAACTCTCACATCTGTACATGACTACTGGAGAAACCATAGCTTTGACTATCCGGGCTTTTGTCAGCAAAGTGATGTTTCTGCTTTTTAATACACTGTCTAGGTGAACAGCTGTATTGAGTTATAACTTGCATAGTGTATTTTAAGTGTATGATTCAGTGAAATAGTACATGTACAGACTTCTATTACCATCATCAAATCTAAGTTACATTTTCCTCACTCTAAAGGAAGCCTCATCCTGTTTCACAGGTTTTCTTTCAATGTGGTTCTTGGAAAACTCACTTGTTCCTGTTCTGCTCGGATGAAGATATCAAGGTTCGGAACCACCTTTGTTCTTAGTTCATAGGGTCAGCACATGTGACTGTGCGGAAGGTTCTCAGCTGGTGCACTGTGAATTAGAAAGCACTGATCAGATGTCGGGTTTTTATTAGAACACTGTGTCTATGCTTGAAGATCCCTCCTCTCTCTCGGACTCATCAATAACTGGGTCTGAACTCTTGCTTTTATTCGTAAATGAAAATGTCAGATTGTCATTGATACTGTCTAGCTAAAATTGCTAATATACCTTATATTTATAATAAGTAAGAGATTTAGCTGCTAACAGCAGACCTGTTTTTAACCTATGTGCTCTCTTGGAGGGAGGGTGGGCATTGGTTCTTATAAATTTGCTGGTCAATGTGTTGAGGGAAACACACAAAAATCAGTCTCACAGCTAAAGTGGGGAGCCCAGAATTTCAGTTCCATACAGCACAGAAACCCACCCCTCCCGAATGTTATAGTAACTGGCCAAGCATACAACGGGGACTTCCCAGGTGGTCGTGGTGGTAAAGAACCTGCCTGCTGATGCTGGAAATATAAGAAACAGGAGTTCGATCCCTGGGTCGGGAAGATTCCCCTGGAAGGGGAAATGGCAACCCACTCCAGTATTCTTGTCTGGCGAATCCCGTGGACAGAGGAGCCTGGTGGGCTGCAGTCCATGGGGTCACAAAACAGTTGACTTAGCAATTAAACAACAACAACTCAGTTAGGTAGGTGGAAACTGAGAGGGTTAAGCGTCGACCTGAAGGTAGAGATGCACTTTGAGATGCTTTTGGAGCACTTTGAGGAGGGTCAGGCCCAGGGACTGGCACTTCGGTGGGGGATGAAGACAGATGGAAGGAGCACTGGCCACTGGTGCTGCGTGGGGACCGTGGCTTTGGCCACCTGGACCTGCTTGATTCCGGTGCTCCCTGGGTACAAGATCCTGGTGCTGCTTTCTGTAGTTTTGGTAAAAGACACTACCTCATAGTGTTTGAAACTACAAGCCAATAATGTCTTTAGACATGTCTTCTAAAGGATTAATACGTCAGAATTTGAGAAAGTGAAATTAGTAGACATGAGTGAGCCTCTTACCTGGACCAGGCGCTGTCACTCTGGGATAACTGTCTCCGGTATTCATGATTCCAAAGACACGTGTTCTAAGAACCTGTGGGGTCTGAACAGTCTGACGCGTCTTCTTCCCTCATGCGTCTTCTCCTTTATTTTCAAGTATTCGTCAGAGTGAAGGGGCTGCCTTTAGCTCACACTTGCTCTTACTTTCAAATCTCCAGAAAGGAATGAACATATTTACCTTCTATTTTATAAATTTTATTACTATGTGAGTATGCCCCTGGGTGTGTCTGTGTGTGTGTGTTTAAAGAAAAAATTTCTGATGAATTTCTCTTCTGACTTATGTATCTTTTGCTGACTCCTGTGACATGTGATGGCTTCCCTGATAGCTCAGTTGGTAAAAAATCCGCCTGCAATGCAGGAGACCCTGGTTCAATTTCTGGGTTGGGAAGATCCCCTGGAGAAGGGCTAGGCTACCCTCTCTAGTATTCTTGGGCTTCCCTTGTGACTCAGCTGGTTAAGAATCCATCTGCAATGTGGGAGACCTAGGTTTGATCCCTGGGTTGGGAAGATCCCCTGGAGAAGGGAAAGGCTACCCACTCCAGGATCTTGGGCGTGATTTTTGTCTCCATGTAATCCATGGATGTGGCATCACTGACTTGCCATCACCGGTGGGCTAGTGAGATAAACTAGCCCAGGGTTTTCAAACTGAAATATGCATTGGGCTTATCTGAAAATCTTACTAAAATGGGTCCTGCTAAAATTGGTCTGGGGTGGGGCCTGGGCTTTTGCATTTCGAGCAAACCCCAGAGTGAGGCCCTTGCCGGATCTTCAGCCGCACTCTAAGCAGCGAGTCTTCTAGGGCCCAGGATTTGGTGAGGCAGACAGGTTTCCCCAAAGAGTTCCCTGTACCTCACTGCCTGGGGATGAGGGCGCCTGCCCATCAGAGGGGAATCAGGGGGTGTCTCTTCTGGGAGGGAAAACCTGCTTGGATCAGAGATTCCCTCTTTCCTGTGGTTTACTGCTGTTAGATAGTTTGCCCCCTGATGGGATGAGCCAACTCATTGGATAAGACCCTGATGCTGGAAAAGACTGAGGGCAGGAGGAGAAGGGGACGACAGAGGATGAGACGGTTGGATGGCATCACCGACTCGATGGACATGAGTTTGAGCAGGCTCCAGGAGATGGTGGAGGACAGGGGAGCCTGGTGTGCTGCAGTCCATGGGGTCTCGAAGAGTCGGATACGCCTTAGCGACTGAACACCAACAACACCACCAATGTTTAAATCCATTCAGCATGTGACAGTACATACTGTAAGACATACATGTAACCTTGAGGAACTTTTAAACCCCTGGTTGTTTTACAAATAGGTCATTGGGGCCGACCTTTCCCATCTGTCTGGACCAGGCACTGAGGGTGTATGGTCTGGAGGAGCGAGGAAACAGCTAGGAAGTGGCTGACAGATCTCTCCCGCCGTGTCAAGGCTCTGGGAAGATAGGAGTTAAGTACCTCCATTCAGAAAAGATTGATGGAACCTTACTGCAGACTTGGGGACCTTCGGTGGATTATATAGGACTGTTCCCGTCCATGTGCTAAGGGCGGGCTAAGCCTCCTACTTAAAAACAGTGCTTTTGTTTTAATATTTCATATTTCCATCATTTCCAGTTGCACCAGGATTAAGTCTCAGCAAACATATAAATTGCTTTTATCTTTCTAGTGACGGGAAAATAAAAATTTCAAAGACTTTTCCAAGATTTTGACAACTCTATTTTAATACCTTTAGTTGCATAGTTCGAAAAATTGCATATTTTCATACAAACATCTTATTTGATCATTCATGATGTTTCTTCTGTCAACTTGGAAGAGTTATGAAAGGCTGCAGGCTGTGCGTCTGATATATTAATTGTAGTTTTAAACCAGTGAGCACACACTTCCTCTGGCACACTTGGGTCTCATAAACAGACCTGTTGCATTAAATAGCACGTTGTGTTTATTCCCCACTGGATTGTGGCAGGTACCATTTTCTGGAAATAACAATTGTAAATTATCATGTCTTATTTATCTCTACAATAGGATCTTAAGGTTCTTTGTTGTGGAGACTGCCACTTGAAAGAGTGAAATATCATTTTAAATAGCTTGTTTGAAGATTTCTTCATTATTCCTTAGTATAAAATTGTGGAAACAGTTTATCATTAGAGACTCCTTTCAGCTGAATGTCTTTTGCTGCCTTAACTGATCTTAATAGTTAATCATATGACCATTTCTACCAAGGCAAAAAAAGAGGTGCTTTTTTTTTTTTAGTTTAAGTGAGTTGACTTACAGTGTTCTGTTAATTTCTCTCTACAGCAAACTGACTCATTTGTACCTTCTTTTTCACATTATTTTCCCTTACAGTTTATCCCAGGAGATTGGATATAGTTCCCTGTGCTATACATCAGGGCCTTGTTGTTTATCCATTTTAAACGTAATAGTTTGCACTTACCAGCCCCAAATTCCCTGTCCATATGGAAAGAAATCTGGGGTGGAGGGGAGCGGAGGGGAAGGGAGGGAGGATCTCTGCTCTCTGCAGCGGAGGGTGCTCCCGGGCCCCGGTTCACCAGGGCGGGTCCTCAGCTCGGTCCACACTTAGGCGGCTATTCCATCTCAGCTGTTACTAATATTAATACCAATAGTGTCACCAAGTCAACTGCTAAGTGAGGTACACTAAGGAAGTCCCCTCTCAGTTTGAAAAGCTGAGTTTTAGGGGCTTAAACAGTGGTGTTTACCCACAGGATCTTGAGGGGCTCAGGTAGGTTGTGTTTATTAATTGATGATTGATTACTTTTTGTTGTTCACCAAGCTGTTCTTTGTTTCGCTGCTGCTGCTGCTGCTGAGTCACTTCAGTCGTGTCCGACTCTGTGTGACCCCATAGACGGAAGCCCACCAGGCTCCCCCGTCCCTGGGATTCTCCAGGCAAGAACACTGGAGTGGGCTGCCATTTCCTTCTCCAGTGTGTGAAAGTGAAAAGTGAAAGGGAAGTCGCTCAGCCGTGTCCGACCCTTAGCGACCCCACGGACTGCAGCCCCCCAGGCTCCTCCGTCCGTGGGATTTTCTAGGCGAGAGCACTGGAGTGGGGGCCGTTGCCTTCTCCAGCTTTCTTTCACTACTGAAGTAGATTTGGTTTCCAGTGTTTCAGGGGTGCAGCAAAGTGATCTGTTACTATTCACAATCGTTCAGTTTCTGGCTCCATAGACTTGGCCATACAGCTTGTATTAATCACCAAAATGCGGGAGAAAGGGTTGGCTTCACTTGGGTGTTCAGAGCCTGCGTCTGCTTCTTTGTATCTCTCCTCTCCTGTCTGGAGATCAGCCGTCAGCATGCGTCTGGGTGGAGGCTGTGCTGTCAGCCTGGGCCCCAGGTTGGAGATGACCCTGAGTAGAACCAGTGCTGACCACAGTGTTGATGAGCATTTAGCAAAAGCCAGAAGCAAGCCCTGTTCTTGCAAAGCCTCTGGGAGGAAATTGTTACTGCAGCACATCCTAACTGATACTGCCTGATACCAGATGCCTTAAGTGCTGACATTCTGACACCCTAGGTTTATGTTTATTTAAAAACACATTGCTGTTGTTCAGTCGCTAAGTCATGCCTGAATCTTTGTAACCCTATGGACCATAGCACGCCAGGCTTCTCTGTCCTTCACTATCTCCGGGAGTTTGCTTGAACTCATGTCCACTGATTCAGTGATGCCATCCAACCACCTCATCCTCACCCCCTTCTCCTCCTGCCTTTAATCCTTCCCAGCATCAGGGTCTTTTCCAGTGAGTCAGCTCTTCCCATCAGATGGCCAAAGTGTTGGAGCTTCAGCTTCAACATCGTCCTTCCAATGAATAATCAGGATTGATTTCCTTTAGGATGGACTGGTTTGATCTCCTTGCTGTCCAAGGGACTCTCAAGAGTCTTCTCCAGTCGTGTTCCATTGTTCCAAAAAAGGATTAAATGCAGCTTAAAAAACCCATCTGACTCCATGGAATTAACATGCACACGTTACTTAACCTGCACACCAAACTATTTGAGCAAAAGAAATGAGGACAGAAAAATAAATCTAGGACAAGCCCGATACTGTTAAGCAGAAGGAAACCTGGAGGTGTCTGCCCTGGGCAAGCAGCCTGTGGCTCTGGCTCTTTCTGGAAGTTCTTACAGAGAGGGCACACGCTGTTCAGGCTTCAGGAGACCCCTTGCTTCATCGCAGGTGAGCAGAGCACACGACAGATAATAGCAGAGTGGAAATTCAGACACTTTATTAATAGCTGAGCAGGTTCACAAGAGCGTCTGCAGTGGAGTGCTGGCTGCGGGCGCAGTGCGTAGGGCACCTGGCTAGAGACAGACTCCCATGTCCTTCTGCTCCTTTCGGACTCAGACGTCTCAGTCTCGGTTCCAGCAGCCCGATGTACCTGCCAGGGGAGAGGGACATCCAGCAGTGAGGAGCAGGCTGTGGCCATGTTTACACATCCAGTGTGTCCCCCGCGAGCAAACATGAAAAAACAGAGCAGTGACAGAACCTGCCATCAACTCTGTCTACACCGGGAAGCAGAAAGCTCTGCCTTCTGACACTGCAGCCCTGCGAACCACGGCTCTGGGTCAGTCACGATCCCGTTCTTCACTGGGAGCCCAGGGGTAGGAGTCATTAATGACCGAGGTGGAAACCTCCCGCCCCCATCTACGTGTGTGTGTGTTCTCAGTCGTGTCCGACTCTGTGACCCCATGGACTGTAGCCCACCAGGCTGTTCTGTCCATGGATCATCCAGGCAAGAATGCTGGAGCGGGTTGCCATTTCTTCCTCCAGGGGATCTTCCCGACCCAGGAATCAAATCCATGTCTCCTGCATCGGTAGGCGGATTCTTTACCACTGAGCCACCTGGGTAACCCACGCCCACTACAGACACACAAATTGCGGACCCTGGTGGGATTGCTTTCCTTTTTTGAAAATAAAAGCATCTCTCCCAGCCATCGCCGGTCACTGATGTCACACTATTTCTTCAAGTCTCAGTTGCACATGATCTGCATGTCTTTATAGCTTTAATATCACGGTGTCTCTCAGAAATAATGGTTTGTCATATTTTAATTGGGAAGACTTTTTTTTATAAGTGGTCCAAAAAGTGAGATTTCCTATTCAGCCAGTGATCTCTCAGTTTTGATGAAATGTGATAAAACAACATTTGTCAGAGCAGAAATATCACCTTGCAGCAGAGAAGATTCTGCAGGTGTGTGTGTGTGTGTGTGTGTGTGTGTGTGTGTGTGTGTTGGTGGTGGGGGGCAGTGCTTTGCAAGATGAGACGCTCCTGGTTCTAGGTGTCCTGGCTTCAAAAGCATCCAATCAGGAACAGAAAGTTTATAGTTAGCAGGTCACAAGTGAGGCATAGAAATCCCCAGTCTCTGACATCAGCGGTTCCAAATGGTTTGGGACTAGAAGGCTGCCTTCAAAGTGGCCAAAGCCACTGATTTATAGAAGCCGGTGCTGCAAATGGCCGCTGACTCCCCTGCAAGCGTGGAAAGAATGAAAGATGACGTCAGATGCTGCCAACCAGGCGGAGAAGTAAGGTCTTCCCAAGTGGCAAAGGAGCGTACAGGGCTTTGAGATGGCCCCTTTATGACCTTTGAGGACTGCGGGACCAGTAACTTGAACACCCAGCGTCTCTTGATGGTGAGACTCATTGCCTGTTAGAAAGACGTGTCTCCTAAGACAACGGGCCAGGTGAACACAGCATCTAGAACTGTAACGTGGCCAACGCCACTCTGATTGTGTGTGTCTCATCTTGAATATAAACCATGTGAGACGCCCACACGAAGCTAAGGGTCGATGCTCTCTTTAGAAGTTCAAAAGCCTAGAGAAGACGTGCTCATGGACAGAAGACTCCGTCACCTCTGTGGGGAGGGAGCAGAGGCGGTGAGCGTGGGGGTCATTCTCACAGCTCTCACAGGATCATCAGGGGATCTCTTTAAGATCTTCACAGTGGGAGCAATGGGATCCAAGAGAGTTATTGTTCAGTCGCTAAGTCGTGTCCGACTCTGCGACCCCATGGACTGCAGCACACCAGGCCTCCCTGTCCATCACCAACTCCTGGAGCTTGCTCAAACTCATGTCCATTGAGGTGGTGATGCCATCCAACCCTCTTATCCTCTGTCACCCCCTTCTCCTCCTGCCTTCAGTCTTTCCCGGCATCATGGTCTTTTTCAACGAGTTGGCTCTTTGCAACAGGGGGCCAATGTACTGGAGCTTCACACATAAATGCTAGGTTGGTCATGCCGTGGTTTATGGATCACCAGACTTTTTGAATCTGTGCATAAGGCTGTGTGCAGTTATTTACCAGCTGGGTAACCCAGGGCAGGCACTTCATTTCTCTGAGCCTCAGTTTTCTCGTATGTAACATAAAATATTACTAGTATCACCATTTAGATTTTTGAGGAGGCTTAAATGAATATTCCATATATATACAGGTATATGACTTATATGTATGTAAAACACATATGTGTATATGTGTATGGGCCTTTCCAGGTGGTGCTAATGGTAAAGAACCCGCCTGCCAATGGAGGAGACTTAAGAGACTCGGGTTCAATCCCCAGGTCGGGAAGATCCCCTGTAGGAAGGCATGGCAACCCACTCCAGTATTCTTGCCTGGAGAATCCCCATGGACAGAGGAGCCTGGGAGGCTACAGTCCATGAGGTCGCGAAGAGTCAGACATGTCTGAAGTTACTTAGCAGGCAGGCACACATATATGGGTATATACGTGTACATATGTGTGGTATATACACATATTTCTTGATTCAGATGGAAGCTGTTAGTAAGCCATCTCTCTCTCCCTGTAGCCAGCTTCCCTCTCTTGGAGATCTTTCTTCAGCTCTCAGCTCTGTGGGCCCTTTCCAGGGCTTTCCTTCCTGTTTAACAATCACAGCATTGGACATGTGGCCCAGATTCTGAATCCGTGCTTCGAGAAGTGGGAGAACCACTGGGCCTGTGACTGCTGGACCACTGAGGCTGACGGGCGATGGACCCTCTGCTGGTTGTGGGTCTAAGTCATCGAGGGCTGGATCCAAAGAGCCTGGGGTTCAGAGGCAGGTGTTCCTGGGCAGGTGGTCACCCCCAAGCCAGGCTGCGTGCAGTCAGAGCAGCAGTGGTACCCAGTGTTCTCTGTAGGATAGGGGGCCACCCGGGGATCCTTTGAGAAGTCAGGGTCCTGGGCACCAGGGTTTGGTGGGAGGTTTCCACAAGCGTGCAGTGGGGCGGTCAAGAAAGCTTCTGGACTTGAGGATGTCACTGCCCTTGTCACCTGCTTAGCTCCGCCTGATCTGATCATCGAGAGTGTGCTTCCAGGGCTGTGGGGTCCAGGGTGACGACAGAGCCTGCTGAATGGCCCAGGGGGGGATGATAGACCCTACAGGGAGGTGCTGAGGCCTGGCAAAGAGCCATAGTTGAGATTAGGGTGGGCTCTGATTCCCTGAGAGGGCTGGTCAAGCCCTTGCTGAATGAGGCTCTAGGTTCAGGTTAAGGGCGTGGTCCAGCCCGGTGGACCGTAGTGTGACCTAAGGCAGATTCCCTCATCTTTCTGAGCCTCTTTCCCGACAGACTGTACAGCATCTCCTCATTCAGTTCAGTGCAGTCGCTCAGTCGTGTCCGACTCTCACAACCCCATGAACCGCAGCACGCCAGGCCTCCTGTCCATCACCAGCTCCCCGAGTTCATTCAGACTCATGGCCATCAAGTCGGTGATGCCATCCAGCCATCTCATTCTCTGTCGTCCCCTTTTCCTCCTGCCCTCAATCTTTCCCAGCATCAGGGTCTTTTCAATGAGTCAGCTCTTCGCATGAGGTGGCCAAAGTATTGGAGTCTCAGCTTTATCATCAGTCCTTCCAATGAACACCCAAGACTGATCTCTCTTAGGATGGACTGGTTGGATCTTCTTGCAGTCCAAGGGACTCTCAAGAGTCTTCTCCAACACCACAGTTCAAAAGCATCAATTCTTCAGCACTCAGCTTTCTTTATAGTCCAAATCTCAGATACATACATGACCACAGGAAAAACCATAGCCTTGACTAGATGGGCCCTTGTTGACAGAGTAATGTCTCTGCTTTTTAATATGCTATCTGGGTTGGTCATAACTTTCCTTCACTGAATATTCCCATTTGCTACCTGGTGAGTTTGTAAGTGTCTGGTATATTTCCTGTTGTATCATAGGTGTCCCTGGGGGATGTCCACCGATGATGGATTTCTTCTTCAGTCCATGCTGACCACAGCAGGTTCCTGACGTCTCTGAGATTTCTCAGGGGGAAACTCCCAACGTCCATAATAGCCACTCATGACCAAATCTGTCTCCTTGTCACCTCTCCAGTTGAATTCTCCATTCATTCAACCAGAAAGTTATCAAGCCCCTAGGGAGCGCCAGCCGTGCTTGGAGCACTTTTGGCCTCACAGTCCTGATTCACAGCTCCTGGGTCCTGATGTCCTCTGCTGCCTGTGGGTAATCAGGCCCATGTTTCTATCTGTGAGCCTATTGTGCTCGTCTGTACAAGTAAATCACATCAGAGCGGGAATCAGTTTGTGAGATTCTGCTGCAAATTGCTTGAAATCACATTTGTATTCTAATAGAGAAGACAGAGAGTAAAGCACACCTGATGCCCGATTGCTGTATAAGAAAATCGGTCCGTTTAGAAGGAGAAAGGGGCTTCCCCTGGCAGTCTCGTGGGAGGATGCCGCGGTCTCAGTGCGAGAGAGGCAGGCCTCATACCTGGCTGGGAAACTAACAGGCAGCAGGTCTTCCTGGAGGCCCTTCGTGTAATTCAGCCAAGAAGCAACTGACGGCGGCTCAGACGAGATAGCTGGTCCTCGGGCATGGAGAGTAGCATTTGGGGTCAGGCAGTCCATCCTAAAGGAAATCAGTCCTGAATACTCATTGAAGGACTGATGCTGAAACTGAAACTCCAACACTTTGGCCACCTGATGCGAAGAACTGACTCACTGGAAAAAACTGTGATGCTGGGAAAGATTGAAGGTGGGAGGAGAAGGGGACGACAGAGGATGAGATGGTCGGACGGCATCACCGACTCAATGGACATGAGTTTGAGTGAACTCCGGGAGTTGGTGATGGACAGGGAGGCCTGGCGTGCTGCAGTCCATGGGGTCGCAGAGTCGGACACGACTGAGCGACTGGACTGAACTGAACTAGACATGGGGGGTGAGATGTGAAGAGGGGCGGTGATGATGTCAAGATTGGTGCTGGAATTATTTACAGCAGCTAAGATGTGGGACCAGCCCTGTGCCCATCCACAGATGAATGGATAAAGAAGAAGTCACACACACCAGAATGGAATACTACTCAGCTATAAAAAAGGAGTGAAATCTTGCCAATTGCAGCAACGTGAACAGAACTTGAGGGTATCGTGATAAGTAAAAATCAGTCAGATAAAGACAAGTTCCATATGATTTCATCCATATGAGAAACATAAAAACCAAACAAAGAATGAACGACCAAACCAAAACAAGCACATGTATCCCTCTTAGAAACCATCAGCAAGGAGATGGCACTTTTAGTTTGAAGATGGATGAGCTGGTGAAGGAGTGACGGTGGGTAAAGAGAAGAGCCTTGGAGGAAACAGGAAGACTTGAGAGGCTCTTGGTGACGTTTGCAGATGGCTTTAGAGAAGGGAATCAAGGTTTTTCTCACCAGCAGCAGGTGGGAATGATTGCTCCCCCGGATTCTCATCTAGTCTCTCTGTTACTGATTTTTAAATCATGACCAACTTAAAAGATGATTTTTTTTTTTCTGAATTACTATTTAAATTGTAATTTATTTGATTGTCAGTTAGGATGAATTTCCATAAATGTATTAGTCATTTCCATTACTTACTCTGAGTTGAATTATCTGTTCATCTTCCATAACTCTGAGTCAAAGAGATTATTTCACTGTGTCACAGTGGGAGCCATTGAACATTTTTAATGAGCGTGGCATGATGAGGGTGGCTATTTGGGGATATTAAGAGGAGAGTTCCTATCCCTGGGTCTTTCCTTATAATTCACTGATGAGTGATTCAGACTCTAGAGTGTTAGCTGTCTGAAAAGTTGGAGAAACTGGGTAACTACTAGTCAGCTGTGAGTAATTAACTGTCTGTTAACGGAGCAAAAGTTCTGCAATCGTTGCTGGCCCCAACTTGGAGCAACCATTTAGGACCGGAATGCACTGGTCATAGCAAACACCCTCTTCCAACAACACAAGAGAAGACTCTACACATGGACATCACCAGATGGTCAACACCGAAATCAGATTGATTATATTCTTTGCAGCCAAAGATGGAGAAGCTCTATACAGTCAGCAAAAAACAAGATCAGGAGCTGACTGTGGCTCAGATCATGAACTCCTTATTGCCAAATTCAGACTTAAATTGAAGAAAGTAGGGAAAACCACTCGACCATTCAGATATGACCTCAATCAAATCCCTTATGATTATACAGTGGAAGTGAGAAATAGATTTAAGGGACTACATCTGATAGATAGAGTGCCTGATGAACTCTGGATGGAGGTTCGTGACATTGTACAGGAGACAGGGACCAAGACCATCCCCATGGAAAAGAAATGCAAAAAAGTGAAATGGCTGTCTGAGGAGGCCTTACAAATAGCTGTGAAAAGAAGAGAAGCTAAAAGCAAAGGAGAAAAGGAAAGATATAAGCATCTGAATGCAGAGTTCCAAAGAATAGCAAGGAGAGATAAGAAAGCCTTCCTCAGCGATCAATGCAAAGAAATAGAGGAAAACAACAGACTAGGAAAAACAAGAGATCTCTTCAAGAAAATTAGAGATTCCAAGGGAACATTTCATGCAAAGATGGGCTCAATAAAGGCCAGAAATGGTATGGACCTAACAGAAGCAGAAGATATTAAGAAGAGGTGGCAAGAATACACAGAAGAACTGTACAAAAAAGATCTTCACGACCAAGATAGTCACGATAACGTGATCACTGACCTAGAGCCAGACATCTTGGAATGTGAAGTCAAGTGGGCTTTAGAAAGCATCACGACGAACAAAGCTAGTGGAGTGATGGAATTCCAGTTGAGCTATTTCAAATCCTGAAAGATGATGCTGTGAAAGTGCTGCACTCAATATGCCAGCAAATTTGGAAAACTCAGCAGTGACCACAGGACTGGAAAAGGTCAGTCTTCATTCCAATCCCAAAGAAAGGGAATGCCAAAGAATGCTCAAACTACCTCACAATTGCACTCATCTCACACGCTAGTAAAGTCATGCTCAAAATTCTCCAAGCCAGGCTTCAGCAATATGTGAACCGTGAACTCCCAGATGTTCAAGCAGGTTTTAGAAAAGGCAGAGGCACCAGAGATCAAATTGCCAACATCCGCTGGATCATGGAGAAAGCAAGAGAGTTCCAGAAAATCATCTATGTCTGCTTCATTGACTATGCCAAAGCCTTTGACTGTGTGGATTGCAATAAACGGTGGAATATTCTGAAAGAGATGGGAATACCAGACCACTTGACCTGCCTCTTGAGAAACCTGTATGCAGGTCAGGAAGCAACAGTCAGAACTGTACATGGAACAACAGACTGGTTCCAAATAGGAAAAGGAGTACGTCAAGGCTGTATATTGTCACCTTGCTTATTTAACTTCTATGCAGAGTACATCATGAGGAACGCTGGGCTGGAAGAAGCACAAGCTGGAATCAAGATTGCCGGGAGAAATATCAATAACCTCAGATATGCAGATGACACCATGCTTATGGCAGAAAGTGAAGAGGAACTCAAAAGCCTCTTGAGGAAAGTGAAAGAGGAGAGTGAAAAGGTTGGCTTGAAGCTCAACATTCAGAAAACAAAGATCATGGCATCTGGTCCCATCACTTCATGGGAAATAGATGGAAAAACAGTGGACACAGTGTCAGACTTTATTTTTTTGGGCTCCAAAATCACTGCAGATGCTGATTGCAGCCATGAAATTAAAAGACGCTTACTCCTTGGAAGGAAAGTTATGACCAACCTTGATAGTATATTAAAAAGCAGAGACATTCCTTTGCCAACAAAGGTCCATCTAGTCAAGGCTATGGTTTTTCACATGGTCATGTATGGATGTGAGAGTTGGACTATGAAGAAAGCTGATCGCCGAAGAATTGATGCTTTTGAACTGTGGTGTTGGAGGAGACTCTTGAGAGTCCCTTGTACTGCAAGGAGATCCAACCAGTCCATTCTAAAGGAGATCAATCCTGGGTGTTCATTGGAAGGAAAGACTGATGCTAAAGCTGAAACTCCAATACTTTGGCCACCTCATGCGACGAGTTGACTCACTGGAAAAAACTCTTGTACTAGGAAAGGTTGGGGGCGGGAGGAGAAGGAGACGACAGAGAATGAGATGGCTGGATGGCATCACCGACTCGATGGACATGAGTTTGAGTGAACTCCGGGAGTTGGTGATGGACAGGGAGGCCTGGTGTGGTGTGATTCATGGGGTCGCGGAGAGTCGGACACGACTGAGTGACTGAACTGAACTGAACTGAACTGGTCAGTCTTGAAGTCGAGACACTCATACGGGAGACAGCATCCCAGTCTCTTTATCTGCCTTGTTCCTGAAGCCAGTTCCCCTCACCATCCTGTTTCATTATTTCCCTCCCCGAGTGCACAATTAGTCATCCGTCGTGTCCGACTCTCTGTGACCTCATGGACTGTGGCCACCAGGCTCTTCTGTCCAGGGGGATTTCCCAGGCAAGAATACTGGAGTGGGTTGCCATTCCCTTCTCCAAGGGATCTTCCTGACCCAGAGATCAAAGCTGGGTCTCTTGCATTACAGGCAGATTCGTTACCACTGAGCCATCAGGGAAGTCATCCCTCCCTACAGCAAGAAAACAGGAAGTGACCACGCCATTCATCTTCACCTTACACAGCATGGACTCAGAGGAGCCACAGGGGCCACTGTCTTCAGGGGAGACGGCAGGACTTCCAGGCTCAGCAGCTGCTGTCTCCCAGTGGTCTCAGTGACATGTGGCCCCAGAAGACTTTTCAAAAACATGAAGTGTCAGGGCTCTACCTGCTGCCTCTCAGTCAATCCTCCAGTGTTAATCAGCTCAAAAGCCATTCCCCAGACAGCTCAGGGAGGCAGCCTTCAGTTTGTGCAATTGCCCTTAGTGCCTGGTATATTCTAGGAATACATTCTTTTTTAGAAATGTATCTTTTACAAGTATGGTTGATTTACAATGTTGTGTTAATTTCTGCTCTGCAACAAAGTGACCCGGTTATACATACATTCTTTTTTATATTCTTTTCCATTGTGGTTTATCATAGGACGTTGGCTATGGTTCCTTGTGCTACACAGTAGGACGTTACTTTTCATCCGTTCTGTATAGAACAGTTTGCATCTTCTAATCCCAAACTCCCTATCCATCCTTCCCCTACCCGCTTCCCTGTTGGCAGCCACAGGCATGTTCTCTGTGTCTGTGAGTCTGATTCTGTTTTGTAGATAAGTTCGTCTGTGTCATATTTTAGATTCCACATATGAGTGATATGATATGGTATTCGTCTTTCTCTTTCTGACTTATTTCACTCTATAGGGTAATCTCTAGGTCCTTCCACGCAATTGGTATTATTTCATTCTTTTTTATGGCTGAGTGATATTCCATTGCACATGTACATATATGCCATGTATTCTTTATCCAATCATCTGTCAGTGGACATTGAGGTTGCTTTCATGTCTTGGCTCCTGTGAGTGGTGCTTCTATGAACATAGGGGTGCATGTATCTACTTGGATTGCAGTTTTGTCCAGATGTAAGTCCAGGAATGGAATTGCTGCATCATATGGTGATGTTAGTTTATCTGAGAAGCCTCCAAATGTTTTCCCTAGTGGCTGCATCATTTTACCTGAGGATACATCCTCTTGAGTATCTTGAATCTGCGAAAAAAGAGATGGTCATTCAGTGCTAGCCATTGTGGTGAGCTTGACGTGGGGAAGTATTTACTAAATGTGGCTTCAGCTAAGCTATCAGTGGCAATCCTGCTTCACATACACAGCTGCCTTAGGAGAACGTGACTGATTTTCTATAATGGTTCTGAAAGCAGTTTTCTGAAAGGAACTCCAAGAATATCGTGTGAACAGAGGCCAGCATCTTGAGGATTAGCTGCGTTCCATCCAAGGTGATTCTCATACAGAAAATCACCCTCTCACGTGTGTCTTGTTTGGCCTAGAAAAGCAGCCTTGTGAGGTTGTAGGTCGCCATTCGTCACTTGGAGCCTCCCTGTTGTGTTGGGAACACCGAATAATGACCAGAAACTGTGTTTAACATCCCGTGGGTAAGAGTCCCTGTGAACTACCAAGAAGATAGTAACCACTTCCTAAAAGGAAGGAAAGGTCAACACTTCAGATCAGAGGGGATACAATATTGTAAAGTAATTAACCTCCAATTAAAATAATTAACTTAATTAAAAAAAACTAAATATAACTCATGTACTAAATTTAATCATTAAATTTTTTTTCAAAAAACAAAACAACAAAATACAGAGTATACATTTTTTAAGGTATACTTGGAAAAATCATGTGACATGAGAAATACATTAGAACATAGTTCGCGTTGGCACATTGCCTTAATTTTACAGTTAATATTCTATGGTCTTGGTAAAATTAGGTTAAACATCAACAAGAAAATTATGACACATTTCTAATTATTTGAAAATGAAACAATACATTTCCAAATAACATAGTTGATCAAAGAAGAAATCTCGATGTAAATAAAAATTGTAATATAGAATAATAGTAAAAAATATAATAATAAAAACACAATGTCTGAAAGCAAAAAAAAAAAGATCAGAGTGGGGGTGCTTGAAAGACATGACATTGTAAGAAGAAGAGGTCTGACATTCCAAAACCTGTGGCAGGAGAACTCTCCCTGCCTGAGCTCAGAGCCTTCTGGAAGCTTCCACCGTCTCCCTGTGACGCCAAATGAGAGAAGTTTTGCCCTCCTTCCAGGCTCGTGGTGATCAGTATAACTTTTCCTCCTCCAGGTAAATGTCCTCAGAAGAAAAATACTGTCCTTGGCTGCACACACGAAAGGATTTCGTGGGAAGAAAGCTGTTTAAATTCATAATTCTGTCAGCTTCCGGCGGAGGTCCTCCGAGGCCATCAATAACAGCCTTTTTCTCCTCGCCATGATTTCTGTTACACCCTGAGCACACAGGTTCCTTTTACAAATGATTTTTCCCTTGGACGACAATTGAATTTTAATACATTTATCTTGAACCTGTATTACGGCAGATGGCCTTGGCGTCGCATTTCGACGGCAGTCCCGAGAGGGCCCAAAAGGCGGTGTGGCCTCTGCGGGCCGGGTGCGGCCCCCTTCAGCCTCTGGTGCCTCCGCTCGCATCACCCCCGGCTGGTCTGCTGTCTGGGGGCGCTTCCTGTTCTGGGTAACTGAGGGCTCTCCAGAGCAGCTGGCCCCGCTCAGGGGCAGAAACGCTCGTCCTTCTGTGCTCCCTGAGCAGAGCCGCAGAGGGCCACGCTGTCGATCGTTCCCAAATGGCAAGATGGGGCTGCAAAAGGCGAGCGAGACCTATTTTCTGTTTCTTTTTTTTGATACTTGCCTTTGACTCATCACTTCGTTCACCTAAAGGCTAGGCCGCCAGCATCCACAGAGGGGACACATCTTCTGATAGAGATGACTTTCTTGCCTTTTTCCAACCATCACTCGGAGAGAGATGGCGGCGGCTGAAGGACGCTAGGCTGCATGGTCTCCTGGGACCAGAACAAATGGGCTGGAATCTGGCTGCAGTCCAGAAGCATCGCTTGTTAGACCTGCTCCAGACCATGCAGAGAGGCGACCTGCCCTGTAAAAATCTATCCAAGCCTAAAATCGTCGTGTTTTGAGGGATGTTGGGCAGGACCCTAGAAGCCTGGTTTCCATCCAAGGTCACCATCACCATCCTTGCCCCCTGATGATTATCTACCTGTGAAAACCCTGACTTTCATCAACTGGAAATGAGAAAACCTGTTTTCCCCCCACCAAGGATAACCTGCAAGACCCCACTTAGCTCGAAGGACTGCCTAGCGTGCCTTGTGCTGTCTCGGCTCCTGGCCCTTCTTCTGCCTGGAGCAGAGGGGCATCCCATGGGCACTGCCAAGAATGGGGAGCACGCCCAGCTCTCGCCCTGGGCTACCCAGATGAACCTTTGTCTGGGTTGAAAATATAATTACCTTCCTCCGAGCGAGAAGGGAAAGCAATGCCAGAACATTCGCTGTGTCTTTATCAGCACCAGGGACACTTCTCCCATCTTCCATGAGTTAATTTCCTCAGATACTTCACTGAACAGCTGGCACGGAACCAGCTGCTCAGTGGCACGTTAACAGGCAGAGAGGAAATGAGAAACGATCCCTTGGATGATGCAGACGAGTCTTTTCCTCCACCAGCCAGTTCTTTACCCTTTGTGGGGATATTTTCATTGTCCCCCATTCTCATTTTCTCTCTCTTTTATGCACACGCGATTTACCGTGTGGGGTTTGCTGCAAACCCCTCTGTTAATAAGGAAGTGGGCACATCCCATGCGCTTTCGGGAGCCAGGGAGGCAGGATGGATGCTGGTTGACGGATCAGGTGGTAGATGCATGTTGTCAGCACCTGTGTGTCTGGATGGAGAGGAAATCCGGTCTGGAAGATTCTGCTGTCCTGGCTGAGGTGCAGGATGCTGGGAAGAGGTGGCCAGGCCATCAGAGGAGCACTGGGATGGTAGGTGGAGGGCCTGACCAATGCTGAGCCGGTCCTGCTGGGAAGGACTGACTGTGCAATCAGGGACAGCCCTCTGAGCTCATCACCTGCCAGGTTCCATGGACACGAGAAAGGGCAGAGGATGTCCTGTGCCGGGACGGCCCCTGATGGGCCGGGAGTCCTGTGCATGGGGACCTGGACATGCGCGGACATGCGGGCTTTGCTTGGTGGGAGAAGGAGTGAGTCAGAGACTTGGGGCCGTGTTCCGAGGGGGAGCCCCATTGCCAGACAAGGCTGTGGGTCACAGGATTCCTCAGCTCAGCGCAGACCCCTGCCTCTCATGTCGGCTTGAGCATCTGGGCATGGAGGCCTGCCTCCCGCTCGGCTCAGCAGCCCCTGCCCAGGTGGGTCCTCCTCCCTGCCCTCAGGGAGGCTCTGTCATCCCCTGGGCATGCATGCCAATGGCCACGGGCTTGTCCATGTCATCGGGTGCTCTGTGGCGCCCTGGGAATACACGACGGCAGCCCCGCTGTGCAAACGAGGAAACAGGCTCGCGTGGTCAGACCCAGGCAGGCCTGCGCCCTCACCCTGCCTCTGGCTTGGGCCTCTGGTGCCCACCAAGCTGCCGCTGGCCTGACCTCACCTGATCTGAGGCCTCCGCTCAAGGGGGAATCCCGCCCACCAGCTCCCTCCTGCCCCACCAGCCCCCCTGCATCTGGAACTGAACCAGGAGGCAGCCTTGCTGGGAAGGCTGGCTTCCCCGTTCTCCGAGGGCCTGCTGCTGCCCTTCACTCCTGGTGCCCGGCTCATGCGATGAACCACCCACCAGTGGGATGAAGAGATACTTAATTTGTGTTCGGCTCCCAGACCCGCGATGTCACGTGAAGCTCTTGGTTGAGTCTGGGCTGGGTCCGTTCCCTTGAGGGAAAATGCTCTCCTGTCTATACTGGCTTCTGAGCTCTAACTTTTCCCCAGAAAATATGTAGGTATCACAGTCGCGTGCAAGAGGATGCAAGCTTCCTAGAGACTTATAAACCAGTCAGCGGAGACAAGTACAGATATCAAGATAATGCACCGTCATAAACAAGGCAGCAAGGCAGGGGCCACCCAGCAGTCTAGGAGGAGTTTTTTTCTCATTTGATCTGAATGTAGTTGCTTGGCAGTGTTACGTCAGTTTCTGTTGTATAACAAAGTGAATCAGCTATACGTATACATATATGCCCTCTTTTTTTAATGTATTTATTTTTTAACTGGGGGATAATTGCTTTACAGACTTTTGTTGCTTTCTGTCAAACCTCAACATGAATCAGCCATAGGCATACACACATCCCCTCCCTTTTGAACCTCCCACCCCTCTAGGTTAATGCAGAGCCCCTGTGTGAGTTTCCTGAGCCAGACGGCACATCCCCGTGGGCTGTCTATGTCGCTCGTGGTGATGTGAGTTTCCGTGTTACTCTCTCCAGACATCCCGCCGTCCCCTCCCCTCCCCGTGTCCGTCAGTCTGTTCTGTTTCTCCACTGCTGCCCTGTAGGTAAAGGCTTCAGCACCAGTTTTCTGGATTCCGTACACATGCGTTCGTGTGTGATATTTATCTTTCTCTCTCTGACCCACTTCACTCTGTAGAACAGGCTCTGGGTTCATCCACCTCATCAGAACTGACTCAAACGCGTTCCTTTTTACGGCTGAGTAATATTCCATTGTGTATATGTATTAACACACCGCTTCTTTATCCGTTCATCTGTCGATGGACGTCTAGGTTGCTTCTGCGTTCTAGCTGTTGTAAACAGTGCTGCAATGAAAATCGTGTATTCCCTCTTTCTTGAATTTCCTTCCCATTTAGGTCACCACAGAGCACTGACTAGCATTCCCATCTACACGGTAGGTTCACATTAGTTAGCTGTTTTATACATATTATCAATACTGCGTATATGTCAGTCCAAATCTCTGCAATCCATCCCACCCACTCTTCCCCCTTAGTGTTCTTATATTTGTTCTGTACATCTGTGTCTCTATTTCTGCCCTCCAAATAAGTGCATCTGTACCATTTTCTAGATTCCACATGTATGTGTTAATATACAGTGTTTGGTTTCCTCTTTCTGACTTCCTTCACTCTGGGTGACAGTCTCGAGACCCATCCACATCTCTGCCACGGGAAGAGTTTGAAGTGAGGTCAGGTGGTCTGTGTTATGGCTTGAAGTCAGTAAGGGGTGTTGGTTGGACGGCCACGCTGGCTCAGGTTGGAGAACCCAGGTCCAACACCATCGTGGGGGCCACGAGCTCGTCACCGGTTGTCACCAGCTCTTCCTGGGCACAGCCAGACGGCATCCCCATCTCCTGGCGCCAGACACAGCCCTGGGCTGAGTTTCTGAGGCTGCCGTGGGGAGGAAGAGATACGAGGCGCGTACTGTACAGCCCCCAGACTGAGAGATACTACCTTCTGTTAATGAAGCTTCCCTGGTCTGTGCTGCTTTGCTCTGGCCCCTGAGCTGAGACAGCAAGCAGAAGGTGATATGATTCCTCAGGGAGAGTAACTCAAGGCTGGGGCCCCCAGGAGCCCTGAGAGTGGGGCTGAACCGGAGGTGGCTCCCAGGCCCTGCGTGGTGGGCGGTGGGTACGGGGTCCCACAGAGGGGGCGCCCTGGGGAAGTGACATCAGCTGTTTGGGGCCGTGGTGCCCAGGTGAGAAAGCGTTGAGAGTGAAAGGGAAGCCGCTCAGTCGTGTCCAAATCTTCGCGACCCCGTGGACTGCAGCCCGCCAGGCTCCTCTGTCCATGGGATTCTCCAGGCAAGAGTACTGGAGTGGGGTGCCAGTCCCTCCTCCAGGGGATCTTCCTGACCCAGCGATCAAACCCGGGTCTCTCTCACTGCAGGCAGACCCTTTACCGTCTGAGCCACCAGAGAAGCCCCTGGGTAAGAATCCCCTGCCTTTAAAAAAGCGCTTTGTCTCAACTTCTAGAGCCTCTCTTAGGACGAATGGGGCATCTAGAGAGGCTCATGAGTGCCCTGCTCCTGGGTACCCCACAGAGAGGGGGTGGGGTGGGAGATCCAATGGATGCCCCAAGGATGAAGTTTATTACATAAAACTTACAAGAAACTGGCGATCACTGGGACCAAGGAGTCATGCAATGTTAGTTCCCTTAGGGCACCTCCCTCTCCAGTTTGCTCTTTTTGAGTTTTCTTCTTCCATCCGAACCACCCTGATGCCCATGTTGGCTCCATTCATCCTTGTGTAGGAGGAGCCGGTGGGGGGCTCCTGGGAAAGGGGCTTGAGCTGACCCTTGGAGACAACGCAGCCAGCAGAGTGAGAATGCACCCACTTTGGCTAAAACTGGTGATATTCCACAAACAAACTCTGTTATCCTCAGCAGAGGGTGGTGTGGGTTCCAGAGAGCATGCCCAGGACTGCAGGGCTTGTCCTGGTTCTCGTGTGAGAACAAGAGCTTCTGTGTTCCAACCAGGGTCCCTTCTCTCGTTAATATGAAGGACCTTGCCCAGTTCTGAGTTCTCTGGCTGGAGGCATGTGTGGACCCCGAGGAATGGGGGCTTTCCACATCTGGGGATTGGGGACTTCCGTGTTGTTCAGAACTCTGTCATCTGGTGGGCGAGGAAAGCAGTCAGATATATCACGTGGACGTTTAGAACAGCCACTCATATCCTTTTAGGAAAAATGAGTTTCTGGGGCTGAGAACCAAACCTCTAAGTCTTAAGAGAGCAAAGCATTGGATCTTGCAAAAGAAAGCGTAGATTCTCTGCGTTTGGGTGACCGGATGCTAGAAAAATCTAATGGGTGAGTTGAGAGAGAACAGCAGAGTCAGAATTGGCGACACATTCATCACGGGTGGGCGAGTGCGTTGCTGCCCGGGGGGCCTTCGTCCCGGTGGGACCAGCGCTGTCCCCTCGGCACGCCCTCCGCTACATCACTGCGCTCCTTTCCTGCAGCTTCACCTTTTTGTTTTCTACTCTTCAAGGCCTGTTCCTCGAGGAGGCAAAACAAAGAGTGGTGGGAAAGTCCACGAGCCCCGGATGATTGCTCTCAGGCACAGGAGGCTTCGCGAGGTCATCGGACTCACCACGTCGCAGAGTGCGTGGCGTGCTTAACAGCCGCATCCGTGTGACAGTGGTCCGATACCCTCAATTTGCCCGGCCACATCCTTTAATTAAACATTCTTAGGCTGTAGACATGAAGGCACTCTTGTTAAACACACATCGACGCCAGCACCAGAGTGAGTTTTAATTCGTTGGTATGCTCTTATAACACAAAGGATTTTTTCTCTTTTCCTAAATGAAATGCATTCCCCCCCCCCCCCCACCGGAATGTCATCATAATTCTCTACACTCAGAATGAAAATACACTCAGTAAGAGGTAGAATGACATCATTTTCGATAATGTTTTTATTTTTCAGTGCCTAGAATAGGGTACATGAAGATCGTCATCCATTAAATTGGGAATGGTGCCATTACTCACACACTTTATATAGAGTGCACTATATACAGACTCATTAGTATCGGCTAATAGGGACTCGACGCTTAAAATGTTCTAGGTACACGGAGTCTGTAGAGTACAAGCCTTGCATTATAGCGGTGTGTCATTCTCTTCTGACTGCCAAGAATTATCCTCTTATTTATTCAACAAATATTTCTTAAGTGCCTGCTCAGTGCCAGAGCCTCAGGCAAAAGAAACATGGGCCTCAGGCTCACGGACTATACAAGTTCACAGTCGAGCAAGACGACGGATGTCAACAGACCATCACTGAGATTAGTCTTGAAGCATCGTTGTGGTGGGGACTCCGAGGACCACAGTGAGGGAGCTGAACTCAGGGTGTGATTAGGGATACTTTCTGAAGTCTGGCCTCCCTGAATGGCTTTGTTCATTTGCTTGGCATTTCTGTGCATGTGAGAAGCCTTGGGCTTGTTCAGGGGGATACGAAGATGAATACGACAAAATTTTCACTCTCAGGGAGCCCCGCAACCCAGTGAGAAAAGCATCCATAAAAGCTAATATATGCTGCAGTGAACATTGGGGTGTATATGTGTGTCTTTTTTAATTAATCTTGGTTTTCTCAAGGTTTATGCCCAGCAGTGGGATTCCTGGGTCATATGGTAGTTGTGTTTTTAGTTTTTTAAGGATGGGATGAGGAGGGTTGGGAGATCCAAGAGGGAGGGGACACGTGTGCACAGACGTGTAACTGATCTACTGTGTTGTGCGGAGGAAGCTGGTTCAACGCTGGACAGCAGCTATGCCCCGATTTAAAGAGAGAAAGCTCCTAAGTGCACAGACATCTGCTGCGCCCCTCACCGCACTGGGTTCTGAAAGGCGATTTGCCAATGCGCCCCTCACCGCACTGGGTTCTGAAAGGCGATTTGCCGATGCGCCCCTCACCGCACTGGGTTCTGAAAGGCGATTTGCCGATGCGCCCCTCACCGCACTGGGTTCTGAAAGGCGATTTGCCGATGCGCCCCTCACCGCACTGGGTTCTGAAAGGCGATTTGCCGATGCGCCCCTCACCGCACTGGGTTCTGAAAGGCGATTTGCCGATGCGCCCTCTGAGAAAAGACACGGAATAACAGCCACACAGGAAACGAGTAAACCAGTGGGTCTCGGAGGGCGTGTGGAGGGCACGCAGCATGAAGTTTTCTCTTACACAGGGGAGACTCGGTGCCAGTCGTCATATAACAAGGAGCATCGTCAAAGCCGCAGAAGGCAGAGAAGGCTGACGCCGGATGACGCCACTGGTGGTGCAGCTAGGCTGAGAGATGGCTTGGGCCCTTTCCACAGATAAAATTCCACCAGCAATGAGCTATAGCTTCTGGCTTCCTCCTGCCTCTTTGCCTCTGCTTCCAGGGAAATGACTTAGCCGGTTTCTGTGTGTAGGAAGCAGACACATGCAGAAGGAAATGGGGAAAAACCAGTCAGTTTCACTCTTGGAAAGCTGACACTGACGTGTCTTCCCAAACTGGAGAGTCAGCCTGACTATTGGCAGAGGACTGAGGACACGACATTCCCGTATGTGACCCCTTGGCCGTGGCTGAAGTAGGGCTGAGACAAGCTAGCATGGACAGTAGCTCAGTCTTCCAGGTCTGAAGACCATTGCTCTGCAGCCAATTACTTGTGAGCCACTTTGCAGTAAAACAGCCTTCATGGGACTGTACTACATAAGCCTGATTTTTCAGTTGGAGACACCAGGCTCCCGGAAAGATGAGGCGATTCAATGCATATCTGATTACCTGTTGGTTAAAGAGGGATGGAGCTGAGGTCCCCCACCTGTGCTGTCTACTAACTGGACCCGTTTCCTCTTACACCTTCCAAATGGCTCTGATGACTGGTGATGAAGGTGTGAAGGTGCGTGTGCTCAGTCATGTCTGACTCTTTGTGACCCTGTGGACCGTAGCCTGCCAGGCTCCTCTGCTCATGGGATTTCTCCAGGCAAGAATACTGGAGTGGGTTGCCATTTTCTCCTCCAGGGGATCTTTCCGACTCAGGGATTGAGCCTGCGTCTCCCACATTGGCAGGCAGGTTCTTTACCACTGCTGCCACTGGGTGCAATCATTTCTGCAACCCCAGTCCTTGTAGAATCTCTAAGAAAAAAGCCATTTATTTCCCAAGCATATGTTGCTTCGAGGCAAGTCACCTGGCCCCTTCTTTCAGCCAGATGATGGCACCTAAATCTCCCTGCTAGAGAAATTCTGGAACTTCCATCGTCCTTGTTGGTCAGGAAGTCTGTGTTTGGGAAAGACATCCAGAGATCATGGAGGGGGACAGTCTTCTTTTCACGAGTGACTAAATTGCCTCAAGAACTGTCCGGTGTAGACCAGGCAGTTAGCCATGGGCAGAATAACTCTCGGCTCTGATTCTATCCCCGGGATGGCTCATGCTGTCTTACAGCTGCGTCCTGTGTGCAGGTTTCTCGGGAAGATAAAACGAACTAGTGTGTATCAGGGCTATGACACACACCAGCCCGCGTGTCAGGCTGAAGCGTGAGAGCACGTGGTTGTTAGGACCAGCTGCTGCTGTTACCAGGTCAGGTCCCTGTGACCCGTGCTGCCAGTGAGCAAAGTGGGAAGGCAGAGCTGTTCTCGCTAAAGCAAGTGCATCAGCCCATCCACTCCCCAACCTTCGTGTCTTTGGGGCAGTGGGGGGTGCAGGGAACAGTGAGGGACAGCGGGGTCTGTAATGGAGTGGAGATTCCAGGCCCCTCTGAGGTTGGTGGATGAGTGTCTCTCCCCGTTGCCGAGGTCACAGCCGTGGAATGAGCCCTGGGCTGGGCATGGCAGGTCAGAGCCCTAGGCAGCTCCTTCATCTGGGTGACTTTGTGTGTAAAATGTCGTGGCCATCTGAATGCAAGTTGGAAAAGCATTTCCAGATGCAGAGCATTTCGGAACGGGAGTGAATATATTCAGAACAAAGTAGAGGTAACGTGGGCACTGCGAGTGCAGCCGGCCAACCTCCTGGCAGACCAGGGAGAGCCGATGCTTTTCACGGGTTAGGAGCCAATTTTTACATCCTCGAGACAAAGAAAATTCCTGCTGGAAGGCTGGTGTTAGGTGATTGGTTCGGGTGCTATAGGGTGAGAACTGGGGTGGGCAGCTTTGCCTACCATGGGGTCAGGAAGCCTGCTGGTGATGGAGGTGGGCGGGGTTCTTGGCCATGGTTACCCAGGAGCTCGGTCAGCTTCAGAGGTGACCTTGGCTCTGGGCTCCACTCTGTGGCCTTGGGGCAGGACTCCACACCAAAGAAGGAGGAAAGGGGATATAACAAGCGTATCATCGTCATGGACAACCGCCTGAGTCATCTCCAAGTGTCTGCCATCCACGCCGGTGGCAAAGGGAATTGTCTCCAACTATGGTTTCAAAGGATAAGGTCTGCCGGCATCATTGGCCATAGAGTTAAAGAAGGTGCAGGGCCTTCTAAGAAATAAACAGGGCCAGCTAAGAAATAAACCCTATTCAAAAAAGATAAATGCTTTTCACTGAAGATTCTGAATGAAACATAAGAATAAGCTAAATAAGAATCTGTCTCCTTTTCTCTTTCTCTCTACACTCTCAACCCCCAGCCCTGACCTTTTCTGAGGAATGTTCAGTTCTTGCAAGGCCTTGAAGCCAAGTATTTCACGTCTAGCTTGGAAAGAAGAGTGGAGTGGAAGGCTAGGAGCCTCTCAAGAATGTCTGAGTGGGAACTTCAAGCCCCGATGGAAAGGCGCTGGATAGAGGGGGCACTGTTAGCAATTCAGGGTCCAACAGTGCTTGAGGGACTGGCCTTTCCCCAGTCTTCATCCAGCCTGGCGCGGGCACGGTGCCCGTTTCCATTAAAAAGAGGGCTGGATGGCTGCCCCGTGTCCATCCCTGCACGCCCCTTTATTCACCAACTTCTAGGAGCTGGCTTGGACCCACACTCTGGCCTCTTTGAGCTTCAGTCCCCCAGGCTGGGTTCTGCGTGTTCTCTCTCTGGGACTTAGAGGAACCCTCTCCTCACTGTGCACGGCACCTGTTGATGGATGCCTGAACCCTCCTGAGAGGTGAGAAGCCTGTTGGCAACACCAAGCGGTGGCTCAGAAGACGCCTGTTCCCTGGGGGGCCTGTGGGTGGGGGCTCGTGACCCCAGGGGCTCTTGCTGGTGCTGATCATTTATTAAGAGCTGTGGGAGGGGTGATGGGGGGAGTCCAGACTGCACGGAGGAGGCTGGGCCTGCAGCCTCAGGGTCAGGAGGTAGCCTCAGGGTCAGGAGGTGGCCCTGGTCTGATGTCCTCAGATGCACAACCTGCTGGTCTTGGGGGCCTCTCTCAACAGGGCACCCGACAAGGGATCCTCACGCATCCCTGTAGCTCAGGGGCCCAGCTCCAGGTACCACTCTGCCTCTCCCTCCTGTTGCAGGAAGGGGGACCCTTTCCAGGGCCTGAAACCAGGCTCTTGTCTAACACTCGGAAATGAATGGTCCAAGGAGACACGTGTGCCGACAAAGCAAGAGATTTTTTGAGAAAAGGTGCCAGGGTGGAGAGAAGGAAGGGAGGGAAGCCCAGGAGGACTGCTCTGCCATGTGGCTCACAGTCTCGGGTTTGATGGTGGTGGGAGTAGTTTCTGGGTTGTCTTCAGCCAATCGTCCTAACTCAGAGTCCTTCCTGGGGGTGCACACCCTGCTCGGCCAAGATGGAAGCCAGAGAGGGGGATTCTGGGAGGGGGTCGGACACGGGGCGTCTCCTTCTGACCTTTCCTGAACTCTTCCAGTTGGTGGAGGCTTATTAGCTCCGTGTTCCTCACCAGGACCTCCATGCAGATGGTTACCGCGGTGCCGGCCAGGTTGGGCGGTTCAGTCAGAGTGCTTCCCCTGACAAGTCCCGCCCACACAAAGCATCTTCTTCTGCTCCTTCAGGCCCTGTGTCCAGTCAGCACACAGCAGGGTGGCCAAGGCCTGCGCTGACTGGCAGGGCCACTGTGCTCAGAGCCGACCTTCCCACTCTGCTGGCAGGGGCTCCGCTGGGAGGCAGGCCGGCTGGCGATGCCAGTGGTGAACTAGCCCGCCTGGGGCTGTGCGCTTCCTGCACGCTGACTTTCTCCTATTTGCCACCCAGTTCCCTTTCTGACTATCCTGATCTTGTAAGAGCCTTGTTCCTCATGAAATATCCCTAATAAAGTTTTACTCAAAAGGGCCCAAGGCGAGTTCTTTTGTTGATTAGGGAACTCCCAAATACCAAAAGATCTAAAGATCCAAAGGCATGAATGTCTCACGGCCAATCTGGGGTATTCCACCTGTCAGGCAGGGAGATTCTATACCTACATGTCTGCCTGCAAGAGGGAGCTTCTCTGGTGGCTCAGTTGGTAAAGAATCCACCTGCAATGCAGGAGACCTGAGTTCAATCCCTGGGTTGGGGAGATCGCCTGGAGAAGGGAAAGGCTACCCACTCCAGTATTCTTGCCTGGAGAGTTCCATGGACTGTATAGTCCATGGGTTTGCAAAGAGTCGGACGCGACTGAGCAACTTTCACTATTCACTCTGCTCAAGAGCATGGCCACTCACGGCAGTTTCAGATAGTAGATTGAGTCAGTATCAGACGCCAGACCCTCATCCTGGGGGGGTTGAAGGACTGTGCCCAGCCCCTCCTTTCCAGCCCCAGAGGATGGGGGAAGCAGGGTGTGGGGTGGGGTGGGGCGGGGCAGGCCCACGCACTGCCCCCAGGCTCCATTTAGCTCTGCCCTCAGAGCTCTGTGTGCCCCCTGATGACCTGCTCTGTTTTCCTCCCGCCCCTTCCTAGTGGCAGCCTCCATCGCAGACACCCCCAGGAACCCGCACACCCACTCCATTCAGCTCCCGCCACGTGGTGAATGAACAAGGAACCCAGAGGAGTTTTTCATAGAGTATCGCCAGAAAAATGTGTCTGCCAGCTTTTGGGTTTATAAAAAGCAATTTTGCTTCCCCTGAAGCCAGCCGTGTTTATTAAATATATACTAGAGCATTTGCGTTTAAGAGTGGGGACCTCTGGACCCTCCTCGGCCCGATGATGCTGCAGGTTTGGAGAAAGAGAACAGGAAAGTGTGACGCCCAGGCTGAGCCCCCTCCCCGCTCCCCCTCCCTCCCCAGAGAGCGACTCCCACTTAGGCAAATGAGCATCTGCTATGTGCGCTGAAAGGGGTCCAGGGAGGATGCTGTTCCTGGCATGTGGAACAGTCCCCCGACTGGCAGCTGACATAAGATGGTGTGAGAAGCCCTGGTTATGGCAGTGGTTCTGGAATGCCCAGGCTCTGATCTGTCTGGATGTTCACCTGGCAGTGGGCGCGTGCTCCTGCCTTCTGCCTGTGAACTTGTGTGTGTGCATGTGTGTGCACATGTGTGCCGTGCACGCACGCGTGTGCTTGTGTGTGCCTATCTGTGTGTGCACGCGTGTGAACCACCTCTGTAAAGACCCTGTGTCCACAGAAGGACACATCCAGCGGCACTGGGTGTTCAGGCTGCAACGTCTGAATCGGGGACAAAAGACTCGGTGTGACTGTTTTCAAATAAGTTGCTGTTTAATAAAAGAACAGACCTGTCCCAATGCTGTGACTCTACTCTTTTCTGTCGCCAGCAGGAGCCCTTCTATAGTTTGGGATGGCAGTGGGAGAGGACTGGGGGCAGCCACATGCTTTCCTCTTGTCTTATTTGGAAACCGAAGCATGACTTTGTGGGAGCATGTTTGAGAGGGGGAGAAGGGGAGAGAGAGAGATGGAGAAAGTGGATTCCAGTTTGGCACTGAGAGTGGATTGGTCATAATGATGCATGAGTATTTCTGCCATGAATTTTGGACACAGGATAAGAAGCCCAGCAAACCTACAGTGGTTGTTCTGTGTAAGTCGGGAATCACTTGGTGGGGGGTGGGGGAGGGCTGGGCTTGGCCTGATCAATAACTTGCTTCATGGCTCTGAAGAGGAACCTTGAAACATGAAGATTAATATTGAGGTGGATACATGTGGCCTCAAGAGATTTTCTACTCTGCCTTACCGGATTATTTTAAGGGTAGAATATGCAAACTTATTAAAGAATGTAAAAGTGTAGTGTGAGTTAAAGGAAGCTCTCACTGACTTTCCTCTTAATGCAGAACTATCTCCGTCTCCCACACAAGCCCCGCCCCGCCCCAAGAACAGTAACTATTGTCACCTGGAAAGAGTAGGGCTTCTCACTCCAGCAGTAATCAAGCCTGTCTAGTGTGATATATTAACTAGGGTATGTGTGTACATACATCATACATACATAGGTGTGCCATCAAAGGGGACTGAAGAAGTTAATGTGGATTCACTTTTAGGGCACGTCATTACCTCAGGAAAGATTTGGATGAGAAAGCACGTGTGGTCTCTACTGTTAAATAGCTACAGTTAATCCTGTCTTATTTCTAGAGACATTCAAGTTGCAAACAGAATAGTCTATGATTGAGTGTGTGCCAGAACCTTTAGCTGAGACTCACAAAGGCCCTGATGCCCTTCTAGTATTTGAGGACACGGCTGCTGTTCCGATGGTCCCTCCCCGGGCGCTGGTAGGTCTGAGCCGAGCTTGCCTGCAGGAGGGGTGCCCTGGGATGGGGTGCTCAGACCCCTGTCCTCTCTTGTGCATGTGGATGGATTTGGGAAATGCAGCTATTAAATGCAGAAGCAGAGATTCAATACAGCGGTTGCCCCTTGTGTGCGGGAGCTGCCTTCCAAGATTCCCAGTCCACGCCTGCTGTGTGTGTGGGGATGAGGCCACAGGCACACACGTGACTGGTGATGGCGAGAAAGACGGACTGTGTACCCAGGGCACAACCAGTGTGCCCAGGCCGGAAGCGGCAGGAGGGGGAGGACAGAATTCCAGTGGGGAGGAAAGAGCCGAATTGCCAAAGGTCAAAGAGGACCAAACAAGAGGCTCATCACATCTCCAGAGCGGTCCTGTGAAGACCTAGGTTGCAGAGGGATTAGGAGACAGACACACACACACAAACCTGAGATCTTGAGTGCAGAACTCCACCTGTGAGTCCAGCCACTAGCTGCAGCTGCAGCCTGCTACTTATAAGGCCAGGTGAGGAAAGGGAGTTGTTTTCTTTTTTTCCATCAAGTAGGATCTAAAAATATTCCTCTGTGAAGATGAGATGCTCCTGGATTGAAGGGCATGGAGAGGAATCTGGCGAGTGGGGTGGAGATGGAGAACACCGGAGGGAGAGCCGTGAATCCCCAAGGGAGCCACTGCTTTATTTACCACGCTGCTGCTGCTGCTTCTAAGTCGCCTCAGTCGTGTCCGACTCTGTGTGACCCCATAGACGGCAGCCGACCAGGCTCCGCCATCCCTGGGATTCTCCAGGCAAGAACAGTGGAGTGGCTTGCCATTGCCTTCTCCTGTTTACCACGCGGTTTTGTCTAAATGTGGCTGCTCTCCTTGGGTTCCCAGACGTGTCGCCCACCCTCTGTGTTAGACTGAGGGACCCAGGATCTGCCCAAACCCCATGCCTGGCCATCATCCCTCAGCTTGTGCTGTAGTTAGAGAACTTGCAAGTGACTGACCAGCCTGACCACAGAGCAGTTTACAGCTGGGCTGGGTCTTGTTTATTGGGGCATGACAACCTTGTACGCATTCTAGCACCAAACATAAGAAACGTTCACTTGTCTGTTTTCCTCTAGGAAACAACATACTCCAGAAAAACCTTTACTAGATTTATCTCACTGCCAGCCGAACAGTTTTGTACTTTCAGGGCATTTGTTTTTGTGGATTGCCGTGGACTCTATACGTCTTAACTGCAAAACCTACTGCCTATTGTTCTTTGTGTTGAGAATAACATAATGTTTAACACATTAAGTGCTCAGTTAACATGACACATAATTTTCTACCATGTGTGTTATTTCTTTGTAGCTACTATTCCTGAGTAACTGGCAACTGTATTGGGAAACAGATATGATCATTTATAGATCATTAAATTAGGGCAACTGTTTCCACGTAATATGGGCAGTTGATGTATCACTGGGTGAATCTCGTTGAGATTCTAATCCATATTTTAATCCTCTCAAGTATACGGAAATCAAATAAAGTGCTTACTGAATGTTTTTCCTTGAGAGGATCCCATCTAGAAGGGCAGTTTGGTTTTGCCCTGAGTTCTGTGCTCTGAGTTCATTCCAGAAGTGCCCAGCCTCAGAAGGACTGAAATGTGGGGACCAAGGTTTTGTGTCCATCTTAGGATGGGCATGTCGACTGCCCGGTGAGGAAAGGACATCTTGAAAGGCAGACTTATTCCTTACTACACTCCAGACTTACTGTATTAACAGTTTATAAGTCTCGGCTAAATCTCTAGGGCAAGATAAATCACATCCTTCATCAGGAGAACTTGAGGGGAAAACAAGAATTCAGTTATAACAATTTATGGCGAATGCTTAAAATTAGCAGACCCCGCAGTCTTTCAAGGTCTAGTCAAGTACAGAAGTCACTCAGATGCAGTTTAGAAAGACTTACCATGGAAGCTCTAAATCTTTGCATAGTCAAGTATGTCTCAATACAGGAGAAAATTATTTTTGTGAACCGTTCCCTGGAAGAATTTTCACGCTCTCTTCCGTAATCTTACAATGTGGTCGGCAAGGTTGGAGAGAGACAAAGGCCGTATTTATCTCTAGCCTGCAGCAGTGAAGTGAGCTAGTTCTGAAGGTATTCCTTGAAGGAGCTCTGAAAATAAGTATAAATACTGTCACTATCTTTTTTATTTGATACTCTCACCCACTTCTCAAAACATGCTTTATCTCCCTTTAAATGTCCAGAGTGCCCTCAAATCTATATTTCATTTTATCCTCAAAACCACAAGAATTAAATGAGGGTTTGTGTTATCACTGTGGCTTTACAGATAAGGAAACTGGAGACAGGAGTTTGGGATAATTTCCTAAGGTCACGCAGCTGCTTAGAGATAGAACCAGAGCAGAGATGTGGATCTCCTGGCGTTTTTTTTTTCCTAAGCAAAAAGTGTCTAATCTCATCTAGATATATTTACTCTCGAAATGCTGTGTGTTTTTGCTGAAGCTCATGATTCAGGGCTTCTTGTTGTTCAGGAGATGACTGATAGCTAGGGTGTGAGCTGTGAGAGATTTCACCACCACCTCTGCTCACTTTACTGCATCTTTTGGGCAACCACATGGCTTTTCAGCATCCCAGGTTCCTCCTCTGTGAAATGACGGAGCTGGAAGAGGAGTGACTGCCTGGTCATCTGGACTAAACTCGGGGATTTGAGATTTTGTTGTTGTTGTTATGTCCTTGTATCAATCAGGGTTTTCCAGAGAAATTCCAATGAAAGGTTATGTGTGTTTGTGTATGCGTGTGTGTGTGTACACATCAGTTCAGTTCAGTCGCTCAGTCGTGTCCAATTCTTTGCAACCCCATGGACTGCAGCACACCAGGCCTCCCTGTCCATCAACTCCCAGAGTTTACTCAGACTCATGTCCATCGAGTCGGTGATGCCATCCAGCCATCTCATCCTTTGTCATCCCCTTCTCCTTCTGCCTTCAACATTTCCCAGCATCAGAGTCTTTTCAAATGAGTCACTTCTTCGCATCAGGTGGCCAAAGTATTGGAGTTTCAGCTTCAACATCAGTCCTTCCAGTGAACACTCAGGACTGATCTCCTTTAGGATGGACTGGTTGGATCTCCTTGCAGTCCAAGGGACTCTCAAGAGTCTTCTCCAACACCACAGTTCAGAAGCATCAATTCTTCTGCACTCAGCTTTCTTTGCAGTCCAACTTTCACATCCATACATAACCACTGGAAAAACCATAGCCTTGACTAGACAGACCTTTGTTGGCAAAGTAATGTCTCTGCTTTTTAATATGCTGTCTAGTTTGGTCATAACTTTCCTTCCAAGGAGTAAGTGTCTTCTAATTTCATGGCTGCAATCACCATCTGCAGTGATTTTGGAACCCTCCAAAATAAAGTCACCCACTGTTTCCACTGTTACCCCATCTATTTGCCATGAAGTGATGGGACCGGATGCCATGATCTTAGTTTTCTGAATGTTGAGCTTTAAGCCAACTTTTTCACTCTCCTCTTTCACTTTCCTCAAGAGGCTTTTGAGTTCCTCTTCACTTTCTGCCATAAGCATGGTGTCATCTGCATATCTGAGGTTATTGATATTTCTCCCAGCAATCTTGATTCCAGCTTGTGCTTCTTCCAGCCCAGTGTTCCTCATGATGTACTCTGCATAGAAGTTAAATAAGCAGGGTGACAATATACAGCCTTGACGCACTCCTTTTCCTATTTGGAACCAGTCTGTTGTTCCATGTCCAGTTCTAACTGTTGCTTCCTGACCTGCATACAGGTTTCTCAAGAGGCAGGTCAGGTGGTCTGGGATTCCCATCTCTTTCAGAATTTTCCACAGTTTTTTGTGATCCACACAGTCAAAGGCTTTGGCACAGTCAGTGAAGCACATAAAGAGATTAGGAATCTGACTTTTCTTAAAAGGCGCTTTCAGGGCATTGGCTCACACAGCTGTGTGCTGGCAGGTATGAAATCTCTATGTCAGATCAGCAGATTGAAGACTCAGAAATGGTTTCCATGTTACCATCTTGAGGCAGAATTTCTTCTTTCCCTGGAAGCAAAAGTTTTTAATTCTTAAGACCTTCAACTGATTGGATGAGGCCCACCCACATTATGGAGGGTAATCTACTTAAAGTCAGCTGATCATAGATGTTAATCATGTCTACAAAATCCCTTCACAGAAATTTCTGGACTAGCATTGGACTAAAGGATTTGGCACCATAGCCTAGCCAAATGGACACGTAATATTAACTAGCACAACTGTATGCAAATTCTCTTTGGACTATGATATGTGTCTGTAAAATATATCCATCCCTACTACAATGCTGTGTGTCTTTGGTCAAGATATACCTAGACTGCACAGCAAACTACAACCAAGTGTATTCAAGCGTAAAGAATTTCCTTAAAGACTAAATTGCAAAAATAAGAAAATTTCAAATAATCGAGTGTGTGCATCTCCTTGCCCGTCTGCTAATTTTCCTATTTCATATTTGAAGACTCTATGCTTCTCCTCATTGCACAAATAGTCATAATTGTTCAAGAAGGTTGATCTGGTCCATGCATCATGGAAATGATTTAAAACAGAGGTTGGAAATGAAAGCACAATGCACACCATGGTTGAGCAGGTAAGAAAAATGAGCCCAAGGAGGCAGAAATGATGAGTGGTAGGTGGGCAGCAGGGGCCAAGGTGACCTGGAGATCACCAGCCTTTCCTAGGATGATCTAACCAATTGTCACAATGTGGGAGTGGGGACCCCCCAGTGCCCAGAGCTCCTAGTATTTTAAGATAAACTGTAAATATGGATTATTATATAAAATTTAAAATTTGAACAGAATTGGCAATTAATGTTTAAAAAGTAAACTTTATTTGGCCCAGAAGCCTTCTTCAGCCTGCAGGCTACCCCAGAGGCATCTATGGTGTTCAGCCAAGCCTCTTTGCTCCATGGTGTGGTTAAGAATAAGAAGGAGAAAAATGCGCTGGAAAATAAGACAGTGGGGTGTGGTCTCACAGCAGCCTGAACAGAAAGCCCTGATGGGTTTCTACAGACTCCATTCTTCATCCTCTCTTAGTGAAGAATCATATAAACAGCTTTGATGGAGAAATCAAACCTTCTTGGAGGAAAAAGTCATTATCATCACCATCATCACCATGGATACATGTGAGTGCTTACTGTGGCCTATTTAGTACTTACATGCACTGGGTTATATAGTGAAAAAGTGAAAGTCACTCAGTCATGTCCAGCTCTTTGCGACCCCATGGACTTCTCCAGGCCAGAGCACTGGAGTGGGTAGCCTTTCCCTTCTCCAGGGGGTCTTCCCAACCCAGGGATCGAACCCAGGTCTCTCACATTGCAGGCGGATTCTTCACCAGCTGAGCCACAAAAGCAGCCCAGGAAGACTGGCGGGGGCGGCCTGTCCCTTCTCCAGCAGGTCTTCCTGACTCAGGAACTGAACCAGGGTCTCCTGCACCGCAGGCGGACTCTTTACCAGCTGAGCCACCAGGGAAGCCCCTGGGTTCTGTAATCTCATAGGGACTGGTGCGTAGGCCCTGCTACTGCCTTGTTGCAGAGCCGCGCACGTGCCGCGCAGGTGATAGGAAGTGGAAGGTCACGTGCAGAGAGTGGACAGGCTCAGGGGTGGCCTCAGAGCCTCCGCGTTTGACCGGTGAGCTGTCTCAGCTACGGCACCTGAGGGTGGCGTGAAGAAGGAGCAAGTCGTGCTGGCGAGGATGCAGACCGTGCCTTTCTTTCCCTCCTGCCGGGACTGCTTGGACTGTGAGCCTAGGACGGTGTGACCGTGAAGCCCGCAGACGCACTGGGCGGGGCCGGGGCAGGGAGAGGCGTCCCCAGTCTCCCTGGCTTCCCCGTGGGCACCAGCCGACCCAGCCTGCCTGACTCAGGAGTCCAGGCTGCTTGGCTGGGCGTCTTCTTCAGCAGTTCCCAAAGGACGGGCTGATTTACTCTGCTCTCGGGAGGACCACGGCCCTCTGCCTTTTGCAAGGATTTCAGGCTCTCCTTGGGCAGATTTCTGAAAGGCAAGCCAAACACGGCTGCAAGCTTTCTTCCAGCCCTCGGCCAAGCGCAGCCTCGGCCCATGGCGGGGCGTCCCGCCACTGCAGCCCTTCTTAGGGATCTTGCCCTTGTGTTCTTCCGTGCGTGCTTCTAGAAGCAGCTCCGTCCGCTCTGTGGCCCCGTGGCTGCCCGCTGTGCATCTAAGAAGCACCTTGCAAACCACCCTCAGTGCGAGAGCCTTGAGGATTTTCCCAGCAGTAAAAAATAAAGCAAACAGAACCCAGATATCATCTTCGTTCTAAATTTTAGATAATAAAGAAGTCACAAGAAGGCCGACTCTGATAAGTCTCTTTGTTAAGTTTTTCCTTACATTACTTCTAAATTCACGGATGACGTGCAGAGGAAATGAATTCCCCTCACTTAAACTGAGCAGAGCCCTGTGGACTTTCCTGGAACAGACCGCACCGCCCTCCCCCTCCGCCCCCCACCATAGTGTCCTTCTCCTGCCTCTTGTCTGCAGAAAAACTTTAGCCAGAGTGTAAATTTAATCAGAGAACTGAGAAAATGCAGAAGCAAAGGAATGAGTTAAACAAGATCAAATAATAATAGTTGAGTCATTAAGCAAAGTCAAGGACCTTTAGATCCTCCCCAAGGGCTGTGCATAATATTCTGGGCCATGTTTTGTGGATGCTGAAACCTCCCCCAGGTGGGAGAAGTTAACAACATGATGACCAGATGGTAGCCGTGACAAAGGCTGCCACAGTTCTGAGAACTGGCCTCAAAGAAATGCCAATAAACCGGCCCCAGAACTGAAGGCTGACTGTATTTAAAACAATCAAGATGATGCTGACCAGACCACCGATGGCCAACTGCAGGATGAGAAGGGACCATGACGGTCTGGGTGTAGCCCCTCCGGCTACCTGTGCACCTTTGAAACTCCCCTTTGAAAGCTCTTGCCCACTGATAATTAGTGGGGAGCTGGCCTTTGGACACGAGTCTGGCTTCTCCCCTGGTTGCCCTACCTTTCTTTTCTACCAATGCTTGCCTCTTGAGTATAGGCTGTCGAGGGATGAGCAGCCGGACCTGAGTTCAGTAACATCACCCGTGAGATTCAGTTGGAGAGGCAGTTGTTCAAGCAGCAGGTGAAGGCCTGGGTAAATAATCCAGCCAGTGGCATGGTCTTCGGGGTTCTCAGGTATCGGGCAATAAGGGCAGAATCTGAGAAAGAATGCGGGTGAGGATGTGAAGGACTTACCGTGCTTGTCGCACTCCTGAGTCCTCCCGCGTCATTATGAGAGTGGCAGACTGTCCCTGGATGGGTTGACAGGCAGGGCCTGTAGTGAGGAGCACCTTCAGCCCTCCTGATGACCCCCGGAGCCCTGCCCTGCCGCTCAGAGCTTCAGAAACGATGCATGGGAGATGCTCCCTCATCCACGTGACACTTTGCAACCTGACACAGAGATCTTGGAGACCAGAGCTGGGCGGTCTTGCTCGTTCACAGGGTGCAGGCCCCCTGTTTAGAGGGGAGGAGAATGAAGGCTGAGTGGGGATGATGCTGTTGTTTATCCCATGTTGTGAAAGTCCCCCATTCAGCTGTAACTCAGCGCGTCATGCCTCCCGCTCTCCACTCTCTGTGTTCTGGTGTTTGGACACAAATTCAGAGCTACTTCTTTCTGTTTCTCATTCCCCTTTCACGTGGAGAAGCGCGTTCACGCACGTCCTCAACAAGTTCACATGCTCTTTGGTGAGTAACTGTGCACAGGCTGGATGACTCGTGAGGCTGCTGCTGCTGCTGCTCAGTCACGTCTATCTCTGACTCCGTGTGACCCCATAGACGGCAGCCCACCAGGCTCTCCTGTCCCTGGGATTCTCCAGGCAAGAACGCTGGAGTGGGTTGCCATTTCCTTCTCCAATGCATGAAAGTGAAAAGTGAAAGTGAAGCTGCTAAGTCGTGTCCGACTCTCAGCGACCCCATGGACTGCAGCCCACCAGGCTCCTCTGTCCATAGAATTTTCCAGGCCAGAGTACTGGAGTGGGTTGCCATTGCCTTCTCCGGACTCGTGAGGTTAGGGCAGGAGAGCTGCTATAGCAAATAGACTCTGCAGTAGATGAAGTGTTGTGTGTTAGTGGTTCAGTCATGTCCGACACTTTGCAACCCCCTGGACTGTAGCCCGCCAGACTCCTCTGTCCATGAAGTTCTCCAGGCAAGAATACTGGAGCGGGTAGCTGTTCTCTTCTCCAGGGGATCTTCCTGACCCAGGGATGGAACCCAGGTCTCCTGCATTGCACACAGATTCTTTAACACCAGAGCCACCAGGGAAGCCCCAGGCAAGCAGCGCCTTAACAGATAAAGGCTCATCTATAATAAACGTCTGCTTCATGCCAGTGTAATAAGCTCGTAGGCTGGGAGCAGGTTCATCAGAGTGAGTTCTGCTGTCTCCACTGTGCTTCCTCCCATGTTTTATTCTATCTCCTCGCCAGGTGAAGACCTAGGAGGACTCCACGGAGCCCCCACATGCACCCCTTCCACAGGGCGGGACTCAGTCCAGTGACCACACCCAGCTGCAAGGCAGGCTGGGAAAGGCAGGCAAGGTGGGTGGGCAGAGAAAGAAGAGAAACTTCGCTTGTCCCAGACACACCTGCAGGTTTGGCCAGGAGCCCCGAGTTTGACATAGCACTGGGTACGTTCTTTTCGTGTCTTTTTTTTTTCCAATCAGACATAAAATTTTATTTCTCTGGGCCCTTCTGATGCATGCAATCACTCGGGAACCCTGGTTCCTTTCCGTTTCTTGTTCCGCCTTCACCTTGGGTGTGGCCAAAGCTGGATTACAGAGCATGTTGGTGCCCTAGCTCACGGGGAAGAGAAGGGAATATGAAGGAGCTCGCGCCTGGACCAGCATCGGCACACGTCCCTCTGTCCACATGCCACACGTGAGAGCTCATTCCATGGCTGCACCCAGCCGCAAGGGAGGCCGGGAGTGCGGCCAGCTACAGCTTTACAGCTCTTCTGAGGACGGACCTGGGGAGGCAGCTGCTGGTCTGCATTTGATATGTTTTCCTTTGCTCCCTCATCCATCCATCCATTCCTGTAGGACCAGGCTCTTCTCTGTAGGGGTCCTTCGGTCCCAGCGATTCCTGGCTGGGTGAGTCTGACTTCTGTCTTTTAAATTAATTAGTTAAGTTGCTTATTTATTTGCTTTTGGCTGTGCTGGGTCTTTGTTGCTGCGCAGGCTTTCTCTAGCTGCACAGAGTGGGGCTCCTCTCGAGCTGCAGCGCGCAACGTGGGCTTAGTTGCTCTGCAGTAGGTGGGATCTTCCCGGACCAGAGTTGAACCCGTGTCTCCTGTGTTGGCAGGCAAATTCTTTGCCACTGAGCCATCAGGGAAGCCCCTGACTTCTTTTTAAACCACAAGATGGTTGGAGGAGGCTCGCACCCTCGGCATGTCCCCTTTCTCCCTCCCAGGTACCCAGACACGAGACTGCCCCCGTCCCCTCGCGGCGGCCCCATCCCTGGGGGTGCAGGACGGCAGGAGCGGATGCCGCAGCTGGAGTCAGGTCTCTGGGCGCTGCTCCTGCATGCCTGTGGGCCTCTCTGCCCGCTCACCTGGCTGGCTTCCTGGGCTGTGTAGGGGAAGGCCCTCGTCACCCCGGGCCTCCGCTCTGGCCCCTGCGAACATGGACAGATTAAAACGCAACAAAAACTGCTTCGCAGGCACTTGGAAGCGACCTGCTCTGTCCGCACATGCCCACTCCCCGTGCTTGTGATAATATTCACCTGCCTGACAGAGACAGCAGTCCAGGGAACACATGTGCTCACCTGCCAATGCATTCAGAGATCCTCTAAAGAAAGGCATTCTGTGGCAGAATATTAACGATGGTGTATTTCAGAGGCAGGCCAAGAGCTCGGTCTCCGCTCTGCTCTGCTGGGGGCTCTTTTGATGCTGCTGGCCACTGAGGGTAAGAGAGTCACAGTGGCTCTTTCTTCTGCAGAATAAATAGCAGGCTCCTGGCCTCTGGTCTGCAGCCTTTGTTCCTGGCACTGAGCATGCGTGCTGTTAACGGGCCTCTGTCCACCCAGGTGTCCTGGGGCCCACGAGTGACTACACAGGCTCAGCTGGCTTTGGGTGCGGGGCCCCCTCCACTGTCGTATTTTGGGGGGATTCAATTTGTTGCATTTTTTTCATTGCAGACTCCTGAGGAAAAGGATAAAAGTTGTTGAGACAATTAAAAAAACAAAAAACATTGCCTACAGACACTTCAGGTAGAAAGCCAAATTGTTCACTTTTTCTCCTAATTAATCCCCACTCTGAAAGAATTAAATGGAGTTCATTTTCAACTCTGTTTTGGTATCAGGAGAGCTGACTGCGATGAGATTTATGCCAGCTCCCAGTACAAAGCATACTTCTGGGTGTAACTGCTATACAGCGGGATGTTCACTCCTTTCCTTTCCTGTCTTTCCCCTTACCATCCGCTGTTCTCGGCCTTCCTGTCTTGTTAGGATGTGTTATGACCGCACAGCGCTCTGTGTGTGCTCAGTCAGCTCCCTGGCGTCCTTGGTGATGATGAGTTACAGGAGTGATTGGCCAGAGGGTTGCAGAGGGACCCAGATTGCATGGGAGTAGAAGGGACCGCCTATGGGGTGGCTTTGGTCCCTAAGACCACTTGCTGGACTCCCGTGTGTGTGTGTGTGTGTGTGGTGTGGTGTGTGTGTGTGTGGTGTGGTGTGTGTGTGTGTGGTGTGTGTGGGGTGTGTGTGTGTGTGATGTCTCCGGTGTGTGTGTGTTTGTGTGGTGTGTGTGTGTGGTGTGTGTGTGGTATATGTGTGTGGTGTGTGTGTGGTGTGTGTGGTGTGTGGTATATGTGTGTGGTGTGTGTGTGATATATGTGTATGTGGTGTGTATGTGGTATGTATGTGTGGTGTGTGTGTGTGGTGTGTGTGTGATATATGTGTATGTGGTGTGTGTGTGGTATGTATGTGTGGTGTGTGTGGTGTGTGTGTGTTATATGTGTGTGTGGTATGTGTGTGTGATATGTGTGTGTGTGTGTGGTGTGTGTGGTGTGTGTGTGTGTGTGGTGTATGCGTGGTGTATGTGTGGTGTGTGTGTGGTATATGTGTGTGGTGTGTGTGGTGTGTGTGTGTGTGTGGTGTATGCGTGGTGTATGTGTGGTGTGTGTGTGGTATATGTGTGTGGTGTGTGTGGTGTGTGTGTGTATGTGGTGTGTGTGTGTATGGTGTGTGTGTGGTGTGTGTGGTATATGTGTGTGTGGTGTGTGTGTGGTATGTATGTATGGTATGTGTGTGTGTGTGGTGTATGTGTAGTGTGTATGTGGTGTGTGTGTGGTGTGTGTGTGGTATATATGTGCGGTGTGTATGTGGTGTGTGTGTGGTGTGTGGTGCGGTGTGTGTGTGCTGTGTGTGTGGTGTGTGTGGTGTGTGTGTGTGGTGTGTGTGTGTGGTGTGTGTGTGGTGTGTGTGGTGTGTGTGTGCTGTGTGGTATGTGTGTGTGCTGTGTGTGTGTCTATAGGGGTGGATGCGTGATAATGGACAGATGTAAATTACATATATTTTAAACTGAAAAATGACAAATCATATGTCATATTTTAAAATATAATGACTTCTTTATCTTTGGATTCCATTCATTCCACCTTGGTTTCTCTCAATACCTTTCTCTGGGAGTGGGCATCACATATGTGCCCTGTTGCTATGCTCAGTTGCTCAGGCGTGTCTGACTCTTTGGGACCCCCATAGACTGTAGCCTGCCAGGCTCCTCTGTCCATGGGGTTTCCCAGGCGTTTCCTTCTCCAGGGGATCTTCCCGACCCAGGATTGAGCCCATGCCTCTTGCGTCTCCTGCATTGGCAGGCAGATTCTTTTACCACTGTACCATCTGGGAAGCCCCAAGGATGTGAAACAAAAGCAATTATTCTTAGAATCTTATTGCGAGGTCCTCATAGGTGCTATAATTTTAAAGTATGCAAGAACTATATTGGTGCATTATCCAGATAATATATTATTAACAAGTCAAACATAAGGCTCACATCCCCTTTCAACATCCCCACAGCCTTTATCCTAGGAATTCCTAGAAGGAATTGCTGTCATTACTTGGATATGTAAGTGTCCAAATTTTATACGGGCTTCCTAAGTGGCGCAGTTAAAAGATTGACCTGCCAAGCAGGAGACAGGAGTTTGATTTGTTGGTTGAGAAGATCCCCCGGAGGAGGAAATGGCAACCCACTCCAGTATTCTTGCCTGGAGAATCCCATGGACAGAGGAGCCTGGTGGGTTATAGTCCATGTGGTCGCAAAGAGTAGGATACGACTTAATGACTGAGTACAAGCACAGCACACAAAAATCTTTATGTGCAATATATAATATTAATAAGATATTAAAATACATATTAATACTACATAATGTAAATATGTTTCAGTTCAGTTCAGTTCAGTCGCTCAGTCGTGCCCGGCTCTTTGCGACCCTATACATAGTCTTCCCTGGTATCTTAGTTGGTAAAGAATCCGCCTGCAGTGCAGGAGATGCAGGTTTGATCCCTGGGTCGGGAAGATCCTCTGGAGAGGGGAATGGCAACCCACTCCAGTATTCTGACCTAGAGAATTCCATGGACAGAGGATCCTGGTGGGCGATAGTCCACGGGGTCGCAGAGGCGGACATGACTGGGCGACTAATACACAGATATACGTAAATACGTCATATACATGTACATGTCCATGTGTATACACATTTGGATACTTGTATAAAATTTTGTATGTTTTTTAAAGAAGTAGCATTTTATTGAGTTTTTTTTCTCACCTTGTCCATCACCTAACAATAGGAGTTGGTAACATGCATTTGTTGACTTAGGTATGAACATACTCAAGCACACCTCATTCCTGCAGACACCTGCAGAGTGATCTACGGTGTGGGAATCTTGTCACCTCGATAACTGTTTCCCTATTAAGAGAAACAAACTATTATGTATTTAATAAACTCCACAGATACAGTGTACAACACAGGGAATATAATCAATATCTTATAATAACACTGTGAATATAACCTTTCAAGATCGTGAGTCACTATACTGCACGCCTGTAACTTACCTAATGTTGTACAGCAACTATACCTTATTCAGAAAGAGATTCCCTTGTTGACAGACGTGCCGGTGACTTCCACACTTTTGCTTTGAACGCCGAGGCTGTAGTGGTCAGCTTGCTGTATTCCTCTTGTCCCTACATGCTGCTGTTACTCCTGCAGAGACACCGAGAAATGCAACAACTGGGATAAAAGTGACATATGTTTGAAACTGAAATTGAAAACGACCATCGTATTCCCCAGTGGCAGCACAACTTACCGTCCCCCCAACAGTGCATGAAAATGCATATCTTCCCTCGTCTTTTCTTTTTTTATTGAAGTATGTTTGATTTCCAATATTGTGTTACTTTTTGGTATACAGCAGAGTGATCCAGTTACATGCCTACATATGTATATACACAACATGTGTATATATTCTTTTTGGATACTTTTCCTTTATAGCTCATTACAAAGTATCAAGCATAGTTCCTTGTGATATAGAGTAGGTCCTTGTTGGTTGTCTATTTTATATATAGGACTGTGTATGTGTTAGTTCCCAACTCCTAATTTACCCTCCCCCACTCTTCCCTCATTGGTAACTGTAAGTTTGCTTTTTGTGTCTGTGAGTCCATTTCTGTTTTGTAACTAAGTTCATTTGCATCACATTTTCGATTCCACATCTAAGTAATATCGTCTGGTATTTCTCTTTCTCTGACTTCCTTCCCATAGTATGGTAATCTCTAGGTCAATCGTGTTGCTGCAGATGGTGTTATTTCTTTCCTTTTTTTTTAACAGCCGAGTAATATAGCTCAAATTTCTGATAGAATAAAATTTTAAAGCACCTAGTGTGTTATGATAGAATGTGGTAAGACTCATCAGCATTTGTGATTTATTTCCAGTATTTTTTTTAGATGTCAATCAGTGGGCACTTCACATAGAGGTGTGTGCTAAGTTGCTTCAGTTGTATCCAGCCCTTTGCGACCCCATGGACTATAGCCCACCAGGCTCCTCTGTCCATGGGATTTTCCAGGTAAGAATACTGGAGTGGGCTGCTATTTCCTTTTCCAGGAGATCTTCCAGACCCAGGGGTGGAACCCATGTCTCCTGCATTGGTAGGCAGGATCTTTACCACTGCGCCACTGGGGAAGCCCCTCCGGTATTGTTTTTCTTTTTTGAGTCCACAGACTCTTTATAAAGTCCACAAGAGACATAGTAATGAAACTGACCTTTTTCTGTCAAATTCAATATACATGATGACACGCATGGATGCTGTTCCCTTGGCATATGGCATAATTTGGTCAATGTGTGAACGAATTTGACTATATTCTTTGGAGTCCTATGACACATTGTTGTGAATCTCTGCAGAAACTGGGGGCAGTACTTGCTCCCTGGAGTTTTGGTAACAGTCAAAAGCCATTTGAAGACGAGTGTGGCCGATGGAGTTTGTGACGGAGCTCAAGCAGCTTGGGTGGCTTCTGGTGTAGACATAATCTCATCATTGAAATCACTTTAGTTTGTCAAAACCAATCGCCACTTTCTTTATAGTCACAGGCCATCTGGGTCAGGAGAGATGCTTGCGGGCAAACGTGGTGGGCATCTGCTCTTTAAATTCTTGCAAAAGCTCAGTGGTGGTTGATGGCAGGGAGAGTGGAACTGGAGAGGGTAAGATATGATTTTGTCACAAGGAGAAAAATGCAATATTTTCTTCACTGAGCTCACGAATCGTTTGTTGGGACTTGAAGCAAAAATCCCGCAGCCCAGCCCACTCATAGCAGCTTGAGTTTCTGTCTCCAGGGAAGGAAGGTGTCCCGACTTCAGGTCTCTCTGCCAGGAGGGGGGAGGTCCCAGGTGGAGTACCCACCTCCAGGGTGTTGTCAGGGAACTGAGCGAGTGTTGTTGCCTGAGGATGTGTGTGCGTTTCCCATTGGTGTCCCTTCGTAGCAAAGCCCAGCCTTCTGAGGCTGCTTTCTGGAGAGTTCCATACCATCCTGGGAGCTCTTAGGCTGGGAGCCCTCTTGTTCTCCCCCCTTCCTGTGGGCAGGTGGCTGGAAAATCCCCGCTGTGCTTTGAGTTTGCATAGATTGTATGATCTCTAACACCCCTTTAATGACGATGAATCTGAAAATTGCCCAGAGCTATTTTTAAGGAGTCTCAGAATAAAAAAGTTTTCCAGGAAAGGGAAAGAAGCAGATGCCTTATGGCATCTGAGATCAAGGATTCCTGGCATCTGGCCAAACCCCTTGTCCTCAGGTACCAGCTCAACTCAGCCGGCTAAATCTGCATCAGGGGCCTGAAAGCTGTGTTTAAAACCTCATCTCTCCGCTTTCCCTCGGGAGGAGTCAGAAGATGCAGATTTACCCTTTTTCTCACTATTTGTCGAGGGCTGGTTTTACCTGTAGTTCTGCGAGGCTGTGTCACTCCCAGCGTGGCTTGAGGATTAAGGAGTGTTCCTTTCCCAAGGGTGACGATGCTCCCTGTTGCTGGAGTCTGACCACTAATGGCCCAGAGCACAGAGCAGCCATGCGGTGTCAGGCCTCATGACTGACTAGTTTCCTGTAGAAGCGCCAGTGACACAGAAGTGGGCATAGCCAGGGAGGAAAAAAGATCTGCGCAGTGCTCTGTCTCTGGGAAAGCTGATGTCCTGGCATTGGGGAGGCAGTTAAAGGCAGCTTAGAATGGTCTTCCTTCACAAACCGGTGGTGCTTCCCTGGTGGCTCGGTGGTAAAGAATCCGCCTGCCTGTGCAGGAGACGCAGGTTCGATCCCTAGTCTGGGAAGGCCCCACATGCTGCAGGGCGACCAAGCCCGTGTGCCACAACCCCTGAGCCTGCGCTCTGGAGCCCCAAAGCCACAGCCGCTGAGCCTGCGCTCTGGGGCCCCAAAGCCACAGCCGCTGAGCCCAAAGGCCAAACCTACTGAACCCCATGCATCCTAGAACCCGAGGTCCGCAATAAGAGAAGCCGCCACAGTGAGAAGTCCGCACATCCCAACACCCCTGCTCGTCGCAATTAGAGAAAGCCCTCACAAAGCGATGAGGACCCAGCGCAGCCCGTAAACAAACAAACTAAACTGTATAAAAAAGATCCCAAGTGGATGACTGTTTCTGAAAGGAGAAATCTGGAAGGGGCGGAGGGTGCCCTGAGGATGAACAGCTTTCCCATGGTGTTAGTTTTGAAGGGGAATTCTGTTTAATAGGTTTTTTTTTTTTTTTTTTTTTTCTGTGATCAACACATCAGAAGGGAGACGCCTCCTCTACCCCTTGAAACCTTCTCTGCTGCCTGTATTACCTATTTTGGTAAACGGTGCCACTAGAGACCACCATACCCCACCTCACCCCCGCCTAAAGAAAGCTCAGGGATCACCTTGACACACGCCTTCTCAACCCATAAATACTCTACCTTTAAGCACCATAACACAACCAGCAGTTTCTTGAATGTTCCATGCTTTTGTGCAGGTGCTTTCTTCTTGGGATGCCCTTCTATCATTTCTGTGCTTCAGAAACTCCTACTCATCCTTCAAGACCCAATTCCAATGGCGGCTTCATTTCAGAGACTTTAACCCAGGGTGAATGAACTGTGCCTTCGTGTGTTTTCTGTAAAGGGTTTGCACTCTTTTTTTTTGAAGTCTCCTAGGCTAAGAAAATCGCTTCACAAAGGCCGTCATTATTGCAAGAACTGTGCCATATTGTGAAGTGGAGAATGCGAGCAAATGGGCTGTGAGGTGAGAGGGAAGGCACGAGGGGGGTAAAGAAAAAACACAGCAAGTCTGTAGCAAGAGCAAGGAGACACCCCTGGGAAGCAGGGGCAGCAGCCCCGGTTCCCTTGTGGGGTTCAGATCTGAGCTGGAGAAAGCCTCCCACTTAAGAGGCCACTTCCCTGAGAGCTGGGGCCCCCTTGCTCCTTCAAAAACACTCATCAAAAGCGTCAAAGGGACGAGGCCCCTCCCTGAACTCGCACAGTTCAGTCCACCGAGGAGAACTGACTCTTTGTGAATTTGTGCTTATTGCCAGATTTCCTAAGGAAAATTCATGTGGTCTGGAGGTATTAAAATGTTATGGGTTTTTCTGGAAAAGTCTGTTGTCCTCCCCCATCATTGGCATTTCTCCAGTAGTCATGTACAGATGTCAGAGTTGGACCATAAAAAAGGCTGAGCGCCAGAGAATTGATGCTTTCAAACTGTGGGGCTAGAGAAGACTTTTCAGAGTCTCTTGGACAGCACGGAGATCAAACCAGTCAATCCTAAAGGAAATCCACCCTGAATGTTCATCGGAAAGACCGATGCTGAAGCTAAAGCTCCAATACTTTGGCCACCTGATGTGAAGAGCCAACTCATTGGAAAAGACCCTGATGCTGGGAAAGATTGAGGGCGGGAGGAGAAGGGGCGGCAGAGGATGAGATGGTTGGATGGCATCACTGACTCGATGGACATGAGTTTGAGCAAGCTCCGGGAGATGGTGAAGGACAGGGAAGCCTGGTGTGCTGCTTTTCATGGGGTCGCAGAGTCAGACACGCCTGAGTGACTGAACAACTAGAGGTAACAAGGCCCAAGTTTCCAGGAGCATAAGCAGCCACCCGGCACATGAGGCTCCCTGAACTGTGCTCTCTGGATGCCAGTGTTCCCCATCAGGCTCCAGAGGCCAGGCCTCAAACCCGAGTCTGACCTACTCCCGGGAGACCTTGAGGGCCTTGGTTGTCACATGGAATTCAAGAACAGGGGACTAGATGGGCTTCCAGCTCCAACAGTGGTGGCGTGTTCCTTGTTCCCGGGTGTCATTTCCAAGAGGTGCCCAGCAGAAGCAGGCTGTGTGAGATTCTCCTTTTCTCTATGTTTAGGTTTTTTTGGGGGGTGGGGGAGGAGCTAGCCTTTGGGTTCCTCAGGACAAGTCTGTTAATATTGGCTTGGCCAAAAAGTTTATTTGGGTTTTACTGTCACCTGTTGTTCAGTCGCTATGTCGTTTCTTTGTGACACTGTGGACTGCAGCACGCCAGGCTTCCTTGTCCTTCACCATCTCCTGGAGCTTGCTCTAACTCATGTCCATTGAGTCGGTGATGCCATCCAACCATCTCATCCTCTGCCGTTCCCTTCTCCTCCTGCCCTCAATCTTTCCCAGCGTCAGGGTCTTTTCCGTTGAGTCAGTTCTTCACATGAGGTGGCCAAAGTATTGGACCTTCAGCTTTAACATCAGTCCTTCTAATGAATATTCAGGACTGATTTCCTTTAGGATTGACTGCTTTGATTTTGCAGAGAGACAACCTGAACAAACTTTTTGCCCAACCCAGTAACTTCTGCTCTACTTGTTTCCTCGTGTGGTACAGTATTTTATGGGTCAGTCAGGGTTTTCTTAACCTGCAACCGTGGTCCTTATCCAGTGCACCTCATAGTATTTCTTGTCTAAAGAAATACTCTTTAGAAATCTCTGGGACATAGGCTCAACAGTGCTTTCCTGAGCTCCCACGTGAGAACTAGCTGGCAGTTTGGAATCTGGGCGACGTGGTGGTGTCCCTGCGTCTGCGCCTCTCAGCAGTTGATCATTTGGTTATCTCTGTAATGGCCCCTCATTAGCCCCTTTAGTTAAAAGGGTTTTGTGGTCCTGCTTTAGTCCACAAGACACAGCTGCTGAGAGCTGAGCCCTGGCCTCTGTAGTCATGTTCCCTGTGGACAAACACAGAGATAGCTTCGTGTCATCAATCTGTGTAAAACTAAGCCAATGCCGCCCTGATGCAATATTTTATTACCCCGAGCGATCATAGAACCTACACTGTTCATCTAGAAACATGCTTATTTTGTGCAAAAGGATTACCCACTTTCCTGTTGAGCTGGTGTCAAAAAATAATTTTTTTTTTTGATGATTCAAACTTGTTGAGGGTTCCATTTGCTGTGGAGGAAAACCATACCAGAGAGATTTATCAATTTTCAGGAAATGGAAATGGATCAGGCTTTAAAGAAGAGGGAGATGTGAGGGAGGCTTTGTGAAGGAACCCCTTGCCTTTGTAATGTTGAATATGACAGATGAATGAGAGCAGAATCAAAGAAGAATCCTAAAAGCATCTCCCTGGTGGTGGCAAAAAGCTTCTCAGGTTTTGGAAAAGCCTTTTGTGTTGGGAAGTGATTAGATTGAAAAATACACAGCTATCCAGGTTTCTGACATAAACCATATCCAGCTATATTCGCGATTGATTTGTGTATGTCGGGGGGTGGAGAGGTCTGGTGGTCATGATGCAGCCAGTTTTCCTTCAGGACTTTTTAGAGAAAGCGTTCTCCCCCCGTGGAGGCCTCCACTGCCCCCACCGCGGTCCCGCTGCCTCCCTCCTTCCCTCTGCCGTCTGTCCCACTGTCCTTGGCCCTCCGTCTCCTGGCCACCCAAGCGGCCTCTGCACCTCACGGCTATCTTGTTCCAGTGGAGGAAAGTGAACATATCATTTACAGTTGCAACCTTTTTTACATTTTATTCCAAACCATTCTTTAATTAATTGAAGTATAGGACTTACTGAACTTTTTAATGATGGCTATTCTGACCAGTGTCAGGTGACCCCTCGTGGTTGTTTTGATGTTCATTTCTCTAATAATTAGCGATGTTGAGCATCTTTTCATGTACCTGTTGGCCACCTATATATGTCTTCTTTGGAGAAATGTCTGTTTAGGTCTTCTGCCCATTTTTTGATTGGGTTGTTTGGTTTTTGTTGTTACTGAGTTGTGTGAGCTGTTGGTATATTTAGGCAATTAAGCCTTTGTCGGTAATATCCTTTGCTGCTATTTCCTCCCATTTTATAGGTTATCTGTTTTTTTGATGGTCTCCTTTGCTGTGCAAAAGCTTATCCGTTTGGTTCAGTTCAGTTCAGTCGCTCAGTCATGTCCGACTCTCCACGACCCCATGAATTACAGCACGCCAGGCCTCCCTGTCCATCACCAACTCCTGGAGTACACTCAAACTCATGTCCACAGAGTCGATGATGCCATCCAGCCATCTCATTCTCCGTCGTCCCCTTCTCCTCCCGCCCCCAACCTTTCCCAGCATCAGAGTCTTTTCCAGTGAGTCAACTCGTCGCATGAGGTGGCCAAAGTATTGCAGTTTCAGCTTTAGCATCAGTCCCTCCAATGAACATCCAGGATTGATCTCCTTTAGAATGGACTGGTTGGATCTCCTTGCAGTATAAGGGACTCTCAAGAGTCTTCTCCAACACCACAGTTCAAAAGCATCGATTCTTCGGCGATCAGCTTTCTTCATAGTCCAACTCTCACATCCATACATGACCACGGGAAAAACCATTGCCTTGACTAGACGGACCTTGGTTGGCAAAGGAATGTCTCTGCTTTTTAATATACTATCAAGGTTGGTCATAACTTTCCTTCCAAGGAGCAAGCGTCTTTTAATTTCATGGCTGCAATCAGCATCTGCAGTGATTTTGGAGCCCCAAAAAATAAAGTCTGACACTGTTTCCACTGTTTTTCCATCTATTTCCCATGAAGTGATGGGACCAGATGCCATGATCTTTGTTTTCTGGATGTTGAGCTTCAAGCCAACCTTTTCACTCTCCTCTTTCACTTTCATCAAGAGGCTTTTGAGTTCCTCTTCACTTTCTGCCATAAGGGTAGTGTCATCTGCATATCTGAGGTTATTGGTATTTCTCCCAGCAATCTTGATTCCAGCTTGTGCTTCTTCCAGCCCAGCGTTCCTCATGATGTACTCTGCATATAAGTTAAATAAGCAGAGTGACAATATACAACATTGACATACACCTTTTCCTATTTGGAACCAGTCTGTTGTTCCATGTCCAGTTCTAACTGTTGCTTCCTGACCTGCATACAGGTTTGGTTAGCTCTCATTTATTTTTACTTTCATGTATTTTGCCTTGGGAGACTTGACCTAAGAAAACGTTGCTGTGATTTATGTCAGAGTATGTTTTGCCAGTGTTCTCTTCCAGGAGTTTTAGGGTATACGGGTTCATATTTAAGTGTCTAAGCCATTTTGTGTGTTTTTCTGTGTCTGGTGAGAGGGTATGTTCTAACTTCATTGATTTATGTGCAGCTGTCCAACTTTGGAATACAACTTGCTGAAGAGGCTTTTTCTCATTCTGTATTCTCGCCTCCTTTATTGAAGATTAATTGACCATAAGTGCGTGGGTTTATTTCTGGGGTCTGTATTCTGCTCCATTGATCCGTATGTTTGTTTTTCTGCCAGTTCCAGGCTGTTTTGATTACTGTAGCTTTGCAGTGTTGTCTGAAGTCTGGGAGGGTTATGCCTCCTGCTTTGTCCTTTTCCCTCGGGATTGCTTTGGCAGTTCTGGGTGTTTTATGGTTTCTTATAAATTTTAGGATTATTTGTTCTAATTTTGTGAAAAACGTCATAGGTAATTTGGTACGGATCACATTAAGTTAGTAGACTGCCTTGGGTAGTATGGCATTTAACAATATTAATTCTTCCACCGAATGAATTTTTAAGGAACATGGGACTTTTGTAAAGTACTCCTGTTAGAAGAGATACTTGACATGAAGAGCATCTCATTCCGCCCACGGTAAGTGATCTCCGGCTCAGAAGTAGACTTTCAGGAGATCGAGTCCTCAGAGTGAGGGTAGTATCTGTTTACCTGCATAATTTGGCCTGTGCTCATTGAGGACACTGGGTTTAATCATTCCAGACCCCCACGAACTTGTCCTCCCCCGAGAAGCACATGGTATGTAATTTTGCTCTCAGTTCCCCTTAAGGAGACTTCTCAGCATTTTGAACCCCACTTGTTACCAGGAGCCACTGCTCAGCAGGCTAGCAGCTCAGAGTCCTGAGGTTATAGCAGAGCCCCCAGGGATGACCTGCATGTCCCTGCAGAAGGGAGATCGCTTTCACTGCAAATCTTTCGGGGACGATTCTCAGGCTGGCTGAACGCAGTGCTGACCTTCATCTGGAGTGCCGGCCACGTGACCCTGAGCCCCAGGTCCCTCCGGATTTCCCACCACAAGCCCGGGAGCTGTCTGTGAAGCTCCCTGTCGGTGTTTTATGGGAGTGAGTGTGTGTGTGTGTGTGAGAGAGAGAGAGAGAGAGAGAGAGAGTTTTAGTCCTCTAACAAACTACACAAGTGAAGGGCTATTCAAGCTTAGGAACCAAGAATCAAAGAAGGAATAATTAATTCAGATACAGAAACAGAAGGTGTGGCAAAAAGAGCTGAATTGTTGAGCCTCTTGTTGGGTTCTCTGCGACACTCAACACTTTGAAACCAAACTCCTGGGGCCCAGAGAGAACAGCAGTGGGACATGTTAGTGCCCCAGTGATGACAGGTCTCCAGGAATCTTGTGAAATCCCAAGTCAGTGGAGGAGGCCTGGATTCCACAGCTCTGCTGGCCTACAGGGCGGCTTCAGCCCCTCTGAACACGTGTTCGCCCCCTAAGCCAGCAGCCGAGCACAGCACTAGTTCTGTCCCCCAACAGGAGCTGTGGGGCAAGAGGGAGGCCAGCTCGCTTGAGAGCAAGTCTTCTTATTCTCTTTTTAATTCTTAAACACCTTATGCACAGTGCTGACTTAATTCTGCTTAAGAATTAAGGTGTGGGGGCAAGATTCCCTTTGTCTTCAGGTCCCATTCTCCTTCTGCCCTTCTCCAAAGCATTCCTTCTAGTGTTTCTGCTGTATATCCTTTACTTTTAAGAGGTTACTGTAAAATATATATACCATTGAACTTATGGGGATGCTTATTTTAATGGTGAATATTTTATTGACGTGTAATTCACAAACCATCAAAATGACCATTTTAAAGTGTTACAATTAAACCCGTTTTTAGTGTATTCACAGTTATGCAACCTACACCCTGATCTAAGTTTAGAATGTTTTATCATCTCAGGGAAGAAGCTTTGTACCTGTTAGCGGTTATTCACCGTTCCCTGATGCACCCGCCCCAGACCACTTAATGATTTGCTTGTTCTGGACTTTTCCTGTAAATGGAGTCAGGCAGCGTGTGATCTTTGTGACTGACTTCTTTCATCCAGTAAAGAGTTCCCTGGGTTCATCCGCACTGCAGTATGCGTCAGAGCTTCATTTCTTTCTTTGACTTAAAACTATCCCAGGGTATGGAAATGCCAGGTTTGTGTTTCCATGGATCAGCTGTGGACACTTGGGTTCCTTCCATTTTGCGGCTGTTATAAATAACACTGCCCTGATCATCTGTGTACAGGCTTGGTGTGGGCTTAACGCTTTCCTTTCTCTGGGATGTTCGCCGAGGAGTGGGGTGTGCTGGGTAACCTGGTAACTGTGTAAGCTGCCCACCTGGGAGCGGGTATGGACATAGGACAAGTCACAATGACACGAAACGCTCTGTCCTGCTTGAGATCCAGCCATTTCCCTTGAATCAGCACTCCTTGGGTGCAGCACGTCATTGGTTAGTTTTCAGAGTCCTGAAGGGGCAGGTTTTGACTGTTTCTGCTGTTGTTCTCGTTGCTTTGATGGAGCAGCAGCTTCTTTCCACCAGCCTCACCATGTCAGGAGTCATTCTTTACCAGCTGAGCCACCACGGAAGCCCAAGAATACTGGAGTGGGTAGCCTATCCCTTCTCCAGGGGATCTTCCCAACCCAGGAATTGAACCGGGGTCTCCTGCATTGCAGGTGGATTCTTCACCAACTGAGCTGTCAGGGAAGCCTGCACTGAGGATGATGCGTATAAAGTTCTGTCAGTGACACTGCTCTGGAGCACTCATCCTGGTTCCTATTTTCCCTTCATTTCTTTCCTTTTGAGCTCTACTAGTGCCTATTAGTGTCCCTTCGTGAACACTGACTCTAACTGATGCATGGTATTCCAGAAATCAACTCACTAAACTACGTTATCCTCCCCAACTCTGATAGAACAACAGCCTAACTGGGACACTGCAGTGATGATGGTGAGATATTAATATTTCTCTTCATTGCATAGTAAGTTCACACTTTTCTTTTTTTTTTTCTTCCATTCACTTACTTGAATGAATTTATTGGGGCATGATCTGAGTTTGTTAAAATTCCCAATTTTTGAGTGCAATTGATGAGTTTTGAAAAATGTCTCAAGTCGTATAAGCATCATCGCAATTGTGATATAAAATATTTTATCACCGAAAGCAGTTCCTTTCCGCTCCTTAACCATCATTTCCTTTCCCACAACCTGGCTCTTTGAAAACACGGGTTTGCTTTGTATCAAACAGGCAAGTCTCTTCTAGAATCTCACATGAATGGGATCTTCGAGTATGTGTACCTTTGTCTCTAGGGTTTTCCTCTTATTCAAAAGCTTATGAGATTCAGCAGTATTGTTAAATCTGTCAGTAGTTACTTCCTTTATATTATTATATAGAATTCTCTTGTGTGGACTTAGCTCTGTTTGTTAATCCCTTCGACGGTTGAAGGGCATTTGAGTTACTTCCTGTTTGGTGCTATTTAGAATAAAGCTATAAACGTTCATGTACAGGTAATTTTGTGACCATACATTTTCATTTCTTTGGATAAAATACCTAGGAGTAGAACTATTGGTCACCCAATAAGTTCATGTTCATCTTAATAAGAAACGGGCATATGGTGACTAATGATTTTGTGATTTCATTTGCCATCTGTATAACTTCTTTGGCAAAGGCACTGTGCAGAGCCTCTGCTAATTTATTATTAGGCTGTTTGCCTTCATATTATTGAATTTCTAAATATGTATTGTTAAATAAATATTTTGTAAATCGTTTCTTCCAGCATGTGGTTTGGTTTAATTTTCTTAAGAGCCTTTACAGTGTCCTTTGAAAAGTAAAGTCTTTTAATTTTGCTGAAGTTTGATTTGTCAGTTCTTTTATTCTATGATTTTTCATTTCATGTCTTATTTAGGAAACTTTTGTCTCATCCAATATCAGTAAGTTTTTTTCTTACGTCTGTTTCTGGAAGTGTCACTGTTTTCTTACACTTAGCTTTGTTATCCATTTGATGTTAAGTTTTGTAAGTGGTGTGAAGTAAAGTTCTAGGAATTTATTTATTTTTTTGGTGTATGGATATCCAGTTGTTTTAACACAATATATTGAAATGAAAATGATTTTCCCATTGCTGCTACTGCTGCTGCTGCTGCTGCTAAGTCACTTCAGTCATGTCCGACTCTTTGTGACCCCATAGACGGAAGCCCACCAGGTCCCCCATCCCTGAATTTCTCTAGGCAAGGACACTGGAGTGGGTTGCCATTTCCTTCCCCAATGAGTTTCCCTTTTATCTGCACCTTTGTTGAAAGTCAGCTGGCTATATGTATGTGGGTCTATTTTTTGGACTCTCTCTTCTGTTCTGTTGGTCTGTTGGACTACCTTGGGCTTCCAAATGGCGCTAGTGGTAAAGAACCCTTCTGCCAATGCGGGAGATACAAGAGACCCAAGTTCAGTCTCTGGGTCTGGCTGGGGAAGATCCCCTGGAGAAGGAAATGGCAACCCACTCTGGTCTTCTTGCCTGGAGAATCCTATGGACAGAGGAACTTGGCAGGCTACAGTCTGTAGGGTCGCAAAAAGTCGGACATGACTGAAGCGACATAGCATGCACACACGGGGTCTCAAATGCAGCAGACCCCGGTTCAATTCCTGGGTCGGGAAGATCCCTTGGAGAAGGGATAGGCTACCCACTCCAGTATTCTTGGGCTTCCCTTGTGGCTCAGCTGGCAAAGAATGACTCCTGACATGGTGAGGTTGGTGGAAAGGAGCTCTTTCTAGTGGTAAAGAATCCACCTGCAATGCAGGAGACCCTGGGTCGATCCCTGGTTCAGGAAGATCTCCTGAAGAAGGGACTAGCTACCGACTCCAGTATTCTTGCCTAGAGAATTCCATGGTCAGAGGAGCCTGGCAGGCCACAGTCCATGCGGTCACGAAGAGTCAGACAGGATTGAGTGACTAACACTTTCACTTTCAACATTTGGCCAAGTTGGCATTACCTATAATGAACTGTGTGGGAGTCCCGTGAACATGGTTGGGAAGAAATTTACGTGCAGCTCCCATGCCTTTTCTGCTTTGCATCATATTACAGCACTGATGTCAACTGGAGGATGGAGCAAATCCTGTGAATCCATCCCTGGTCATGGACTGGGCAATGGAGCCGGAAGTGTGTTGGGAAAGCTGGCACCTGTCATCATGATGGCTCCAGGGGAGGGGCCGTGTGGTCCTTGAGCTCTGACAGGGTGCCCAGACAGGTCCCAGGGATGGGGGTATGCTGTGCTTCTATGTGTGGCTGTGTTTGCGCCTTGCATGTGCCCGTGTCCAGTGGGAGGGTGGTCCAGTCTCTCACTGTTCCAGATGGAGTGACCATAGTCGTTCACGTTCTCCGACAGCTCTTCCTGGTGGTTCATGGCTGAGTTTAGGCCGTGGAGCATTTACTATCTCCCTGAAAAAGCACAGCTTGAGTCTGGGGCCGTGTTCCCTTTGCCCTCATGAGCTTTAAGGCTGGTTTTGGTCTCCGTTTGGTTCTAGAGGACAAGGCTTCTCAGGTGGAAGTGGGTGTATGGTCATTTAGGCGACTTTGATGGTTTCACCCCACGGGGCCTCATGCAGCCCCATTAGGGTGGGCAGTCCTGACAGGGTCCTGGGAAGCCAGGCATGCCTATGCTGGTCCAGGAGTCTGCCAGGGATCGGGCTCACTGGGGCTTGGTCTGCCTGGGACATCTGCAAACCTTCAGTCTGCCCACCTTTGGGCACCAAAGGCCAGGTCCCAGCTGGACCATTGTGAACGGCCACGGCTTTGACTGGGTGTCACAGGTAAGTCATGGCACCTTTCATAATAGGCTTTCTTCTGAAGGGGTTAATTCAAGGCAGTAGGTGATGGCAGGTGGGCTCATATTGGTGGCTCCCTTGTTTGCTTGGATCAAAGCACGACCCTGGGGCTTAGTATCTTTAAAGATTCAGTTCCTAACAAAGCAAGTATTTTAACCCACCTGTTTCCTCCTTGGTGATCCCCACTTATCCCAAATAAAAGCATATTAGATGAGTTCAAAGATCCTCTGAGCTCTGAGTCTACAACACATTTCCTGGTTCAGAATCAGAAAGGTGTAAGAGTGTGTAAATGTGGAAGAGGCAAAGGGACCTGAAGACTCGCACACCCACGCACAGGTGCGCACACACACATACACACCTTGCACACAGAGTATCCCTGTATACTGAGGCAAGAAAATACTCCTCCTTTCATTGTAACTCTTTCCTTTTGTCTCCAGGGTTTACTTACTCCGACCCTGCCTTGAGGGTCAGTTGCAAAGACCAGAATAGTTTGCCCTTTGTTTTATGTGTAGTCTCATTTTGAGAGCCGTTTGTTGCCTCTTGAAGTCAAGGACCCTGTGATCAGAGAGATTTCCGTCCTAAGCTTGGGCCGTTCCTTGGGGCCCGTCCAGCTCCTGGGTCAGAAGGCTAGCTGAGTGCCACTGACCAGTGCCCAGCAGCTGCCAGGATCCCACTCAGCTGTCCCTCGGGAGTCTCTTCGTTGCAGGAGATGAAGTTGGTTGTTTCTACACGCTGGCCCCGTGGACTGTGTCCTCATGCAGACTCACATTTGAATTAACACTCTTGAATCATATTTCAGGGAGCTTAATTCAGTTCATCAGATGCTTGTTCTTATTGAGCACACCCTTAATACATACTATGTGCCAGACCCAGAGTAGGCCTGCGGGTCACTGCTGGACACTGAGCCCAAGTCCACAGCGAAAGGAGGAAACGTGTTAGAACTGGAGAGTTCAGGTGCATATCCAAGTGAAGAGCATGGCACAGAAGAAATAGCAAGTGTGGAAAAACACGGATTCTTAGCTTTAGAGAAGAATTATTTCACTTGTGAAAGATGTCATCCTTGAGACCACCCTTAGGCACACATTTTGAGGACAGATCATTGGAAATAGGACAAAAAATAATCCCCACAAAATGCCTGGGGACTTTAGCCCATAGAGACTTCTAAAATTCTCTATTAGAGAAATTTTACTACAAGGTTATCTTGCGGGGAAATGGGGCTCATTTTACCCGGAGGCCTTGCAACTTTCACAGGAAAGTCTTTGTGTTACAGATCTGTAGGGAATTAAGGCAGCTTGAACGAAAAGAGGAAATATGGAACATTTTCTAAAAAATATGCAGCTACAATTCTGTCTCTTTACTTGGCAAAGTTAAGTCATACCTAAAATTTCCTCATAAGGCCTTGGTCAAAATAAGAGTTTTCTTTTGACTTAGTCTCAACATCAAAATGGGGCAAATGAGATGTAGAAGTCAAGATGATAATATTCTTTAAATCCCCACTGGTGTCCTTTAAAAACGATGAAAGCTGTATAAGCTCAGACGTGAAAACTGAAGGCTCTGTCATCAAAATGCCTCAAGTCAAAGAATGGCCCTACCGCTCACCAGATGTGTGATTTGGGCAATTAGCACAGCCTCCTGAGTGTCAGTCTTCTCATCTGTAGAATGGGAAACAACAGAATCTTCTTCACTGAGACGTTGTAAGAAATAAATGAGCTCACACTTTAAAAACCACGCGTACCAAGCACACAGAAGATTTTCAGTAAATTTCCAAGACTTATTCTTGGTTTGGTTATTATTAACTTTGACCTACAGCGTGCAGGGTATTGGGAGGGGCTTGGACTCGGTTTGGGAGCGCTTCAGGGCAGTGCGTCACAAACAAGAATAAGCCAGACCTGAGCTGACCTGTTTCTAACAAACTGAGACACAGGTGACTTACACAATGGTGTTATTATCAGGTGTACAGCAGCGATTCAGTTACACATACACAGACAGACACACACACACACACAGACACAGACAGACAGACACACACAGACACACACAGACACACACACAAAGACACAGACACACACATAAAGACACACACAGAGACACACACAGACACACAGACACACACATATACATACACACACAGACACATACACAAAGACCCACACACACAAGACACAGACACACACAGACACACACATAAAGACACACACACAGACACACACAGAGACACACACAGACACACATACGCACACATACACATACACACACATACACATACACACACGCAGACACACATACGCACACATACACACACACATACACATACACACATACACACACATACACACACACACAGGGTTTCCCTGGTGACTCAGACAGTAAAGAATCTGCCTGCAATATGGGAGACTAGGTTCCATCCCTGAGTCATGAAGATTCCCCTACAGAATGAAATGGCAACCCACTCCAGTTTTCTTGCCTGGAAAATCCCCATGGACAGAGAAGCCTGGTGGGCTACAGTCCAAGGGGTCGCAAAGAGTTGGACACGACTGAGCGACTTCACTCTCACTTTAGTGAGTGTGTGTATGTATGTGTGTATGTGTGTGTGTGTATATATATATATATTTCAGATTCTCTTCCCTTATAGGCTATTATGAAATACTGAGTACAGTGCCCTGTGCTGCACACTAGGTCTTTATGAAGAAAGGAGAAGCTGAGATCCTGAGATCGAGGAGAGAACCATTGTGTAGGGAATGGGAAAGATCTGATGTTTAACCCGATGAGGAGGGCGAGAAACGATTTGCATGCGGAATGAAAAGACACTGTTAGCATTTTCCCAAGCTCAGCTGCCTGGAAATAAACCATGATGGAGACTAAGAGCATGACACGTGATTCATACGGTGGGCGGTGGGAGACACCACGAGGGGGTCCGTGGTGGGGGGCTTTGCTGCCCGGCTTGGAAGCGCAGCGTCAGGTGAGCTGTGCTCACAGCATCACGCAGAGGCGGAAGGGCCATGGAGCCTGGGGGCCGGGACCCCTGACCTGCCCTCCTCAAGCTCTTCACTTCCCCTCCCCTCCTGCCCAGCTTCAGCAGCTTCCGTTTTCTTTCATGGCAGCAATCTACTATATTTTTTTTTTCAGGGCATGCATGAAGAGTTTTTATTTTGTATCCAAATATAAGAGTCTGACTTGACTTAGCCACTTAAAAAAAACAAACAAACCTACAACAGTGTTAATCAGACTCATGGTTAGTGCCCCCTAAGCATTATCCATCATGGCAACAAAGGATAACCCACAAGCAGTTCAGAGATTGGACTGTGATCAGCTGAAACGCCAGTACTCTGGCCACCTGATGGGAAGAGCTGACTCATTGGAAAAGACCCTGATGCTGGGAAAGATTGAAGGCGGGAGGAGAAGGGGATGACAGAGGATGAGATGGCTGGATGGCATCACCGACTCTGTGGACATGAGTTTGAGTGAACTCCGGGAGTTGGTGATGGACAGGGAGGCCTGGCGTGCTGTGATTCATGGGGTCGCAAAGAGTTGGACATGTCTGAGTGACGGAACTGAACTGAGTATTATATTTATAGAAAATCCAAACCCCCCATATGGTCAGTTTCTTGGAAGTTTTGGGGGTGGGGTGGGGCTGGGTAGACAGGGAGTACAGAATGAGGCCAGAATAAGTTATAAGTGGAGTTATTCCAACAATCTAGCACATGAGATATATAACCAGGAAATAAATTTAGGAAATTATGATTACCTGTATCTTCTAATACATTATCTTTAAAAATTGTTCAACTAGGTTCCTACAGATTCTCTGACTGTGCAATAGATTGGTACCTCAGTAAGCTTACGCTCCCTTGCAGGAAAGCCAGACTATCAAAGCTGCAGTCTCCATAACTAACTGCGGCTCATCATGAGAGGCCCGGCATCTTTAGACCTTAAATTCAGAAACCTTTCCGTTTCCTTTCTTTTAGTCTCTGACCCCTGTTTTCCGTGTGCCCTAAGCCTGAGGGGGGCACCATGTACTCAGATGGCACCATCGTGTTCTCATCACAAGGGCACACCTTAGACCAGGGGATGCTGGGAAACGTAGTCCTGGGCTCGGAAGGCACAGACTCCCTGTAGGGAAGAGGGTACACACACCTGTGGTTGACAGCCAGCACGTCTGCTGAGGCCCTGACCATCCTGTTACATCAGCTGTATCGTCACAGCTTCTGTATGCAGCCACCCCTAGGCTATCAGTTCCTGGAGTGAAGAGCTGCCACTTGTTTGTTTGCTTTTCAGCATCATTTCTTACTTACCTCTTATACACACACAGACACACCATTTACAGAGAAGGTGCTGATCAAGACTTTAGATTTCTCTGAATATCCCTTTGCACAGCAACTTTGTGGCTGTGTCAGGATGAAAAGGGAATTCCCTGGTAGCTCAGTTGGTAAAGAATCCCCCTGTGATGCAGGAGACCCCAGTTAGATTCCTGGGTCGGGAAGATCCCCTGGAGAAGGGAAAGACTACCCACTCCAGTATTCTGGCCTGGAGAATTCCGTGGACTGTATAGTCCAGGGAGTCACAAAGAGTGGGACACGACTGAGCAACTTTCACTTCATAGGATGAAAAGCTTGGTCTCCTAATTCTTAGGTCAGATTCATTTCTGCTTATGTGTGTGGTTATTATCTGATCTATATAGTAACTTAAGCATTCAAGAAAGTCTATAGTAACTTAAGAAATCAAAGTATCTTTCTAACAAAGTACTTCCTTCTACATTTTCCAACGGGAGTTTAGGAAAAGCTCTTTCCAGAACCACGTCTAGATCAGATGAGCAGAAATCAAACCAGAAATCTAGACAGGTAGGGGTGGGGAGGGAGGAGTCCCTCAGCTCTGTTGTCAGCCCACGCCAGTCCCGAGCCCCTGAGAAGCCATCTGAACCCCTTGTGCGGAGGCTGCCTCCGAACAGGTGCAGCTGGAGCTGTGGAGAATCGTTCTCCCCCCTTTTCTACTGCAACAAAACGAAGAGCATGGAAATAACAGACTCCCATCCCACTGACGTTTGCATCTGCATCTTGATTTTGGAAAAGACAACAACGGGCAAAATTAGAGTGCTGATACACTCACTGCATTGGTCTTGTTCTTGCCTCCATAAGTCTCCCAATGGGGACCTTTTATTTTTAAGGTCAAGCTAAATTAATATAAAAATTTTATATGTATTAATAATACTTATGAGTTCTGATCTTATCTTTGGCTTCTGTGACACTCTACCCTCAACAGCAAAGTTGTGATGGGTGTTGAGGAAGTTTGAGTGGTAATTGATACAAATGAACTTATTTGCAAAACAGAACTGCAACTCCCAGACTTAGAAAACAAACAAACATGGTTACCAAACGAGAAAGTGGGAGAGAGAAGTTAGGAGTTTGGGAATAACACACACATTCTATATGTAAAATTATTGCTCAGGCATGTCCGAGTTTTTGCAACCCCTTGGACTGCAGCACACCAGGCTTCCCTGTCCTTCACCATCTCCAAGAACTTGCTCAAACTCATGTCCATCCAACCATCTCATCCTCTGTCGTCCCCTTCTCCTCCTGCCTTCACTCTTTCCCAGCATCAGGGTCTTTCCTAACGAATCAGTTCTTTGCATCAGGTGGCCATGGTATTGGAACATCAGCTTTAGCATCAGTCCTTCCAGTGAATATTCAGAACTGATCTCCTTTAAGATGGACTGGTTGGAGCTCCTTGCTGTCCAAGGGACTCTCAAGAGTCTTCTCCAAAACCGCAGTTCAAAGGCATCAATTCTTCCACACTCAGCTTTCTTTATAGCCCAACTCTCACATCCATACATGACCACTGGAAACACCACAGCTTTGACTAGATGGACCTTTGTTGGCAAAGTAATGTCTCTGTTTTTTAATATGCCATCTAGGTTTGTCATAGCTTTTCTTCCAAGGAGCAAGTGTCTTTTAATTTCATGGCAGCAGTCACCATCTGCCGTGATTTGGGAGCCCTCCCCAAAATAAAGTCAGCCACTGTTTCCATTGTTTCCCCATCTATTTGCCATGAAGTGATGGGACCAGATGCCGTAATCTTATTTTTTTCAATGTTGAGGTCTTTTTTTTTTTAGTAGTTATTTTATTTTCCACTTTATTTATTTATTTTTTGGAGGCTAATTACTTTACAATATTGTTTTCGTTTTGTCATACATTGACGTGAATCTGCCACAGGTGTACATGTGTTCTCCATCTTAAGCCATCTTTTTCACTCCTCTTTTACTTTCATCAAGAGAGAGGCTTTTTAGTTCCTTTACACTTTCTACCATAGGGTGGTGTCATCTGCATATAGGTTATTGATATTTCTCCCGGCGATCTTGATTCCAGCTTGTGCTTCATCCAGCTTGGCATTTCTCATGGTGTATTTTGCATATAAGTTAAATAAACAGGGTGACAAAATACAGCCTTGATGTACTTCTTTCCCAATTTGTAACTTGTCCGTTGTTCCATGTCCAGTTTTATCTGTTGCTTCTTGACCTGCATACAGGTTTCTCAGGAGGCAGATAAGGTGGTCTGGTATTCCCATCTCTTTCAGAATTTTCCAGTTTGTTGTGATCCACACAGTCAAAGGCTTTAGCGTAGTCAGTCAAGCAGAAATAGACAACCAATAAGAACCTACTGAATAGCACAGGAAACTACAGTTATTCCTTATGTGCTGTGCTTTGTCACTTCAGTCATGTCCCACTCTTTGTGGCCCCATGGATTGCAGCCCACCAGGCTCCTCTGTCCATGGGGATTCTCCAAGCAAGCATACTGGTATGGGCTGCCATGCCCTCTTCCAGGGGATCTTCCCAACCCAGGGGTTGAACCCAGGTCTCCCAAATTGCAGGCGGATTCTTTACCGTCTGAGCTACCAGGGAAGCCTCACCTTATGGTATAAGTCAGTAACTTATGATAATTTATAATGGAAAATAATCTGAAAAAGAATAAACATATATAGCTGAATCATTGTGCTGAGTAGCTGAAACTAACACAGCACTGTGAGTCAAGTACACTTCAGTTAACAAAAAGAGCTTTGAGTGGGGGACCTTGCAGAGACTCCTCTCTGCCATCAACTCTGGCGCCTGCGAGGAATGAACACTTGGTCTGTGCACATTCAGAGCACTGGGAAGATTTAAATCAATTTAAAGTGATCTCTGGCTCGCCTTCATTCTGTTTACTGAACACCCACTTCCTGCCACTCCCTGCACCCAGTGGAGGAGAGCGATTTGGGGGTGCCATCCACAGCGCTATGACCAGTGGCCGTGGGACATGCGTCCTTCCCAGGTGCCCAGACTCCACTCTTCCAGGCCAGAGAGGACGTGAGGACAGGCAGGAAGGCAGGGCTGGGGTTGTAGCCTGTATTTTTAATTTCCTTGTTTACTTAAGAGATGATTTGGGTCACTAAAGCCAGTGGGAAAACTAAGCATTCTGTATTCCAGTAGAGATGGAATAACTGAACAGAATAGCAGAGAAAAAAAGAGTAGAGACAATACAGTGTGTCCGGGAATCAATAATCTTAGTTTCTTTCACTTGGCATTTGACAGTTTGGGGTAGACGGAAAAAAATGAACTTTTGTATTTCCCTGATGTTGGTGAAATTTAGATTCTGGAGCAATATATCTTACTGCAAGTTCTCTGAGTATGAAAATCTTGTAAGTCCATAATTGTCCTTTGAGGAGAAATCTTGGGGAAGAGAAAAATAGACCGTAACAGCAGTCTAAACTATAGCTGAGTCTTACTTTTGCATGTGTGCGTGCTAAGTCACTTCAGTCATGTCTGACTCTGTGCGACCCTATGGACTGTAGCCCGCCAGGCTCCTCTGTCCATGGGATTCTCCAGGCAAGAATACTGGAGTGGGTTGCCATGCCCTCCTCCAGGGTATCTTCCCCACCCAGGGATTGAACCCGAGTCTGTTACTTCTAACCAGCAAGGGGAGGCAAGTTCTTTACTACTAGCGCCACCTGGGAAGCCCGTGTCTTACTTCTAGGCACCTGATTAATCATAAAGGTAAATACTAACTTCTCTTTCGAAGCAAATACTCAATAAATGCACTGTTTAGAAATTCTCCAAAGAAAGAGAAAGAGAAAGAAAAGTCTCTGGTTCCACTGGGGTCTGACCAGCAGCCCTACTGCTGAAATTCAAATTGAGTTCTTTTCCTTCTCATTTTCCATTAGAAATGAAAAATACATATCCATTTGTCACTCTTTAAAGATGTCTTCATGCAGAAAAATTGCTCTACTGCAAAATGATTCCAAGCAATCATGTCTCCCTCAGAAATTATCATTGCCTTTGGTCTATTTGTCTAAGTAGAGAAATAAGTAATGTTTGCTAATTTTTTATGGCTTCCACTAAACTCCTTCCAAGATCTGTTCATCTTACTTCTGTAGACTCCAAACTGGACATGACATCTTTAATTAAGACGTGAATCAGCTAGCATTTGCTTAGATCTTGCAGATCTGAAAAAGCGCCCTGAAGATAAGATTGGGCAAATAGAATTTAACCCTCTGTCTCAGTCCACACTTGAAAGGATTCATTATATGATGAGCCAGAGCCGGGAGCAGAGAAGCACAGAAATCACACTGGAATTGGTGTCATCGTTGTCCGGGTCAGTGTGCCATGGCAGCAACAAATTCAGCTTTTAGCCAGAATCACTGGTGAGCTTCTCCTTCAGAACCGTGCAAGTTCTTTATTTTTCAGCACAGTCAAATGTATACTGAAGATGCCACAACTGGTTTAAATTCCACCATGGAAAGATGTAGGGCAGGACGAGAAGGGGGCAACAGAGGATGACATGGTTGGATGGCATCACCAACTCGATGGACGTGAGTTTGAGTAGCTCTGGGAGCTGGTGATGGACGGGAAGCCTGGAGTGCTGCAGTCCGTGGGGTCACAAAGAGTCAGACACGACTCAGTGGCTGACAACAGCAGTGAAGTGCCGTAGACTTCTGAGGAGAGCTGCTCAGCCCATTTGTGAATTCTTGGGCAAGTGGCATTCGTGTGGCATGTTTCTCTATGCACATGACACAGGGCTGGGCTGGAACTTCAGAAAAAAGAGGGAAAAAGACGTGCTAATAGAGTGAGTTTGTAGTCAAGCCATATCATCCCTGAGGAAGGCTTGTGTGATCTGATTTAATATTTTGTCAGGCAAGGTTATTTAGACAGTGAGTATATATTTTTATTTGATTAAATGTCATTTATCGTTTGGTAAAAGTTGTGATGCATCAAGACGTGAGATTTCATACTCTTGAGTTTCATGGATCTCCCCTGCTGACTCATTCATGGTTAGAAGAGAAAACTTTCAAAGGCAAGCAGCAGATTCTAATAAACGTTTTTTTACAAGCTTTCTGTTCATGAACTGCTCAACCCAAGGAGACTCCTGGTATAGTTACTGGGGCTTCAGTGCCTTTTCATCACGCTGAATCACAAGCTATTGTCTCCCGCTATGTGAACTGAGCAGCTTTAAAAAATCATCCCGATGTGTGCTGGAGAAGACTCTTGAAAGTCCCTTGGACTGCAAGGAGATCAAACCAGTCAATCCTAAAGGAAATCCACCCTGAATATTCATTGGAAGGACTGATGCTGAAGCCGAAGCTCCAACACTTTGGCCACCTGATGCAAAGAGCCGACTCATTGGAAAAGACCCTGATGCTGGGAAAGATTGAAGGCAGGAGGAAAAGGGGACGACAGAGGATGAGACGGTTGGATGGTATCACCGACTCAATGGACATGAGTTTGAGCAAGTTCCAGGAGATGAAGGACAGGGAAGCCTGGCATGCTGCAGTCCATGGGGTCACAAAGAGTCGGACATGACTTAGCAACCGAACGACAACGAAGTAGGTTTGTTTCATGTCGTCTCAGGACAGAACTCGTCCTAGGAGCTTATTGCCCCTAGTGGGGAAGGAGGTGAGGAAGACTCCCCACCCAGAAAGCAGACAAGCATCTTCTTGGTGATTAACCCAAAAAATTAGCAGACATGAAAAGGAATGAAGCCAGACCATTTTTTTTTTCCTCTTAGACAACTAAACTAAATGTCAGTCACCTTCCATCTCCAGCTGGACTTGAAAGCTTCATCTCTGGACCCCAGAACACTTGGGGTGAGTTTGGACCAGGAGCAGTGGCTGGGTGGAGTGGTGCATGGTTCGGAGCACTGACCTTCCTTCCAAGGGTGAGCTGTCAACAAAAGGCTGGCAATAAGTCCTGAAGCTCTCTGCCTGTGGGGACGACAGGCAGGACTTTTTTTCATCTGCCTCCTCTTGGTACCATTGATTTGTTGTCTGATTTAAATATAGAGTCCAATATGCAGGTGTGTAAGTGCAGCATAAATAAAACGGTATCCTCCTTCAGAGCTGAGGGACCTCTGTCTGAGGTGTAATTTACTGAGCGGGTGTAATTTACAAGCACCCAGGCAGCCTCCTCCACATGGTGGTGGTGGGGGAGTGCTGTGTCACCAGCCAGAATGGAACTGGTATGCGGGATAAGCTTGGAGGGAAACAGAGGCAAGGGGAGCCAGGATGCCATTGGGAGCTCAGTCAGAGAACGGCGACTCGAACCCTGAAAACCGATGCCAAGGTACCTAGAGACCTGCTCAGCACTTCTCTCAGGACCCTTGGTGTCTGGAGAATCCCAGACAGTGAGGGTGGGACGTTCTCAGTGAATTTCGTCTTAGGTAGGTGACTTGCCCTCCTTCTCTCTTTTCCTTGATGGAGCAGGGAGGGCGGGCATGGAAGGTGATGGATCAGTCTAAGGATGACAAGAAGCTGGCACCTTCTGCTCCGCGAGCCGGCCAGGAGGGCTGACGGCGCTGGAGTGGGCGCGTCGGAGCCGCGCCTGGGGTCTGGATGCCAGTGCAGAGTGGACAGGCATGGCCAGCATGTCCCTCCTGATTGCAGCCCATCAGAAAGTGGACACCACTGTGTCCTCCGGTCTCCCCCGGGCACTGGTAAGGGGTGTGTCTGCGGCTGCGCGCGCGCGTGTGCTTGCTGGGGAAGAGGTGCGCAGCTACCTTTATTCGTTGGGACCGAGCGCGGAGGCTGACACTCCCCGTGGCCTCCCGAGGCCTGCTCTCACCCGCACTTTCTGCAAACGTGAATGGCACCCAGACTGCTGAGGAGACGAGCGGGGGAAGGGTCAGGGAGGGCGACCTTTCCAGGGCCCCTGCAGGCCAGGAGGGCACAGGGCATGCCCTCGTGGGGGACCCCAGGGTGGCCCTGCAGAGCGGAGCTGGGAGCCCGGGTCTGGCCACTTGCGCGGTAGGAATGGGCCCCAGCGCCTGGGAGTGGGCTTGCTTCTTAATGCGAGTAGAAAATCAGAGGAATGAGGAATGAGGAATTACGGAGGTCCCAGCAGTAAGTCGGAGGAATAAATGAGTCCGGGAAGCGCAGTTTCTGTGAAGTCCAAATTACTATGGAGATTGCACTGCTTTCCCAGGACGTAAAAGCTGAGGAGTCAGCGGAAGGTGTGGTGCGCGTGATGCACGGAGGCGGCGGCGGCGGAGGGTGGTGGGCGAAGGATTCCTCAGTTCATTAAACAGGGCTTTCTTCGCACAGAAGGCAAATCAGCGTTTCGTCCTGGTGCGGGGACTGGTGTGCGTTTCCCGAGATAAACCCTCCTGTTCTCTTCCAAGAGATCTCAGCGAGCGAGGGGTGAGGACGGGGTCCTCGGAGTGCAGCGCAGTTTATGTGGGTGTGAGTGAGTGTGCATGTGGGTGAGTGAGTGTGGGAGTAAGTGTGCATGTGGGTGAGTGTGGGTCTGTGTGCGTGGATGTGTGAATGGGTGTGAGTGGGTGTGAGTCTATGTGTGGGTGTGTGCATGGTTGTGGGTCTGTGTGTGCGGGTGTATGGGTGTGAGTGGGGGTGGGTCTGTGTGTGTGTGTGAGTGGGTGTGGGTCTGTGTGCGTGGGTGAGTGGGTGTGAGTCTGTGTGTGGGTGTGTGCGTGGGTGTGGGTCCGTGTGCGCGGGTGTGTGGGTGTGAGTGGGGGTGGGTCTGTGTGTGTGTGAATGGGTGTGGGTCTGTGTGCGTGGGTGAGTGGGTGTGAGTCTGTGTGTGGGTGTGTGCGTAGGCGTGGGTCCGTGTGAGCGGGTGTATGGGTGTGAGTGGGTGTGAGTCTGTGTGTGGGTGTGTGCGTGGGTGTGTGTGTGTGTGAGTGGGTGCGGGTGTAAGTGTGTGTGTAAGTGGGTGAGTGTGTAAGTGTGAAAGCTCGTGTGTGTGTGGGTGTCCAGGTGGGAGTCACAGGCGCTGTGATGGAGGAGCTCCTAGCCGGGCCCCTGTCTCCAGGAGCAGCAGCCGGTCAGCATGGTGGTCAGCTTGCCCGGGGCGTGGGAGGAGGGACGGGGCTCCCCCGGTGTCTGATGACCCCGCCCACAGCCACCCCGCCCACAGAGGGTCCGCCTCCTGACCACGCCCCCCGCCGGCTGCCCGGCGCCACCCGCTGCACCAGTCCCGGTGTCTCGCCCCTGGCTGCATGGGTGACCCCGATACCCCCAAGGTATTCTTCCCAGAGTCACCAGAGCTGAGGAGAGCTGTTTACATTCTGAAAAGGACGTTTCTTTTTCTTCTTTTTCTTTTGCCCAGGGACTTGCAGTCACCTCCAACATGCAGTAGGAAAAGCCGGAGGCTTTCGGTGTGGGGCTGGAGGGGGACGGTCAGACTGGTGTCATCTGGGGGAGGTTTGTGGCCCTTAGTACCAATTGTTATCGCTTTGGGAACGTGGGATGACTTTCAAGAACAGGTTGCATAATTCTGCACGAGGGCACAGACAGGAGAATTCGCGTCTCTTTAGACGATGACACTCTCGGATCCTTGGCTCGGGTCACCGGTGGGATCTAGTGACCGTCTCTAGGTTTTGTCTTAGAATTACAGCGTCAGAGCCTCAGAGAAGAGTGGGCAACCTGTCCACATTTGAACCATAATTGTTTAAATTTATTTTTGAGGAGAAACCTTCATTTCCTTTTTTGCCCCCAGCTTTACTGAGATATAATCGACGTATAACATATGTAAGTTTAAGTGTATGATGTGATGATGAGAGGCACAGTTGTGTGTTGCCACGTGATTGCCACAGTGGGGTTGATCAAGACCTCCATCACCTCACCTAACTGCCATTTCTTTTAAAACCCGTGATAAAGCTCATTGAAGCAAAGAAGGGAAGACTTCAGAGTTCATTGAGCTTTGGAAACATAGTATCTGGATCCCATTTTAGGATATTTCTGTTGTTTGCTGAAAGTGGATTCAAACTTTATGTGGCCTCTGGGTTCTTAAAGGGCTTCCCAGGTGGCTCAGCAATCAAGAATCTGCCTGCCAAGCAGGTTCGATCCCTGGTTTGGTTAAAGTCCCCTGGAGAAAGGATGACAACCCACTCCAGTATTCTTGCCTGGGAAACACTATGGGCAGAGGAGCCTGGCAGTTGCAAAAATGTTGGGCATGACTGAGTGGCTGGACAGCAGCAGCAGCAGCTGGGTCGTTAAATGCTGAGAATGTTCTGGGGGCAGAATATCAGGATGCAAAACCCACGAAGCTTGTGTCCTTACGTGAGAAGAGGGGCTCTCGGAGCTCTGGGGAGGAATGAGGGCACTTGCAGACCACGACATTTAAACGGGAAGGAAGCCTGCTGCAAAGCTGTGGGCAGGTGACTAAACACCCAAAGCAGGTGGGCGGGCTGGGGCGGGGGCCGCAGGTGGAGAAAAGAGCTCACGTGGATATGAGGGGGAAAGATTGAACTCGCTGCTCTCTGAGGAGGCACTGGGATCACTATTATCTGCCTCTTCCATTTGGGAATCAAAGGCTGTAAAATATCTGTGTTAATTTTGGAGTCATCTTTCTCGTGTCATTTTCTCTCTTAAAATGGAAAATAGGGTGGAAACCTTCACGCTCCTACTTGAGTTTTCCTGAATTCAATAGTTTTTTAGAGGAAAGTCGACATTCAAGGAAAACTACAGAAATTCCTCTGTTTCTAGTACCTACTCTAAGAAAAATTATGTATTCGCAATTAAAACAAATGTTAATTTTTTTTTTAAAGGAGATTGGTTTTCCGTAGCCAGAGTCTTCTTTCCTGGGTTAAACTGCTGTACGTTTACTTATAGCTTCTGGGCTCTGACTGCACCTGTCTTTACATCACTGTTTCTCCCAGGCCTCTAAGGTCATTCAGCACCCAAGGGACCTGTTTTGAGGACACAGCCCCACTGAGTCACTCAGTGCCCATCAGACAGTCTGTGTGGGACACGCTGGCTCCACCCCGTCACGTTCGAGAAATTCTTTTTAACCTCCCGGCCCTGGAGCGCCAGCATCACACCCTCCCTGCCTTGCCTTCCCTGTTTTCTTTCTCTCTTTCATTTCCTGCATGCATATAAGGCAGGCACTTGGAAAATGTTGATTCAGTGAATGGACATGGACGAGCGAATGGCTGCTGAAACAATGGCTCCAGCACCTGCGCTGAACCTGTTATCTTCAAAACGCACGTTTAGGCTGTCTTTCTTTGACTCCTTCAAGCCTGACAGCGGTGTTGCTTTAAACTTGACTTCACTTGGATGAGAAGTCTTGTGCAGGAGTTGTCTGCCCAGAGCCCAGGGTACCTTAGGAAATCCTGCTCTAAGATTCTTCCAGTCCTGTTCCTGACTAAAGCATCTTTTGTGATGTATCAACCTGAGCAGCACATCGCAGCAAACCACCGCTGGTTACTGTTCGAACAGGAGGTTGTAACTTTGAAGAGTGTGTGTGTGCGCGGTCCTCTTCTCCAGCCCCCACGACACCCCCGACACCGCCCTTCTTCCCCCTGCATTAACAGGTGATGGGACAGCTGAGGCTGGAAAAAACTGTGTGTGAGAGTTCTGGATGCAGCGTCAGGCCACCTCAGTAACCTTGTTCATCCATCACATTCTTTTACCCTCGCTTCCGTAGGACTGATCATTTAGTACTTCTCCAAGCTTTATTTGGGCCAGGTTCTAAACCAGACTGAAAGATAGACCACAGTCAACAACACATCCTCTGCCTGGACTCAGGGAAGCACCTCTGGGCCCCAGATGCAACCAATCTTTGTTAAGGGGCTGAATGCAGCTTCTAGCAGCTGCTGGCTAAGTGCGATGCCACGTTTCTTTCAGGGGCTTCTTTTTCTAAATTTTCCACTTTTGAAGTATGGTTGATTTACAGTGTTATGCTAATTTCTGCTCTATAGGAAAGTGATTTAGTTGCTTAGTTGCTTGTGTCCAACTCTTGGCGACCCCACGGACTGCAGCACACCAGGCTCCTCTGTCCTTCACTATCTCCTGGAGCTTGCTCAACCTCGTGTTCGCTGAGTTGGTCATGCTGTCTCACCATCTCATCCTCTGCCGCCCGCTTCTCCTCCTGCCCTCGATCTTTCCCAGCATTAGGGTCTTTTTCATGTTCCTTTCCATTATTTTTTAATCATAGGATGGTGAACGTAGTCCCTTGTGCTGTACAGTTCAGTTCAGTCGCTCAGACCTTGTTATTTATCTAATCTGTAATATGCTAGTTTGCATCTGGAAGTTCTCTCGGGGCTACTTTTTAAACCGTTAGCTATTTTAGGTATATCTGAGATAATTGTTGTACCCTGTTTACTGGAATCCAGAGAGTACCATCCATCTGATGAAGAATGATTGTAGATTTAAATTTTGAAACATAGAGCTTCAGTGATTTGGCTGCATCTTTAATGATTTCCAAACATCTGTTAGAAATTGCTCATAAACTCATTTTCTGGTGGTTTTTTTTTCTTTTCTTTTCATTAAAAGTTCTTTCCTAAAATTCTAATTTCTTGTTAGGAAGTAATTTTTTTCCTAACTGAAATACAAGTCAAAACTCATATTGACATCAGATATGCATTAAGTTTGGGCTTCCCTGGTGGCTCAGTGGTAAAGAATCTGCCTGCCAATGCAGGAGATGTGGGTTTGATCCCTGGGTCGGGAAGATCCCCTGGAAGAGGAAATGGCCACCCACTCCAGTATTCTTGCCTGAAGAATCCCATGGATAGAGGAGCCTGGTGGGCTGCAGTCCCTGCTGCTGCTGCTGCTAAGTCACTTCAGTCGTGTCCGACTCTGTGTGACCCCATAGACGGCAGCCCACCAGGCTCCCCCGTCCCTGGGATTCTCCAGGCAAGAACACTGGAGTGGGTTGCCATTTCCTTCTCCAATGCGTGAAAGTGAAAAGTGAAAGTGAAGTCGCTCAGTCGTGTCTGACTAGTAGCGACCCCACGGACTGCAGCCTACCAGGCTCCTCCATCCATGGGATTTTCCAGGCAAGAGTACTGGAGTGGCTTGCCATTGCCTTCTCTGGGGCTGCAGTCTCTAGGGTCACAAAAAGCCAGTTGAGATTTAGTGATTAAATAACAGTGATTTGTTGAAATTCTTGTAGTGCCTGTGACAAAATAAAATCATTCTTTTCACAAAACATGCCTGCAGAGAAGTTCCAGTTACCTGTTTTTAGAAGATGCTTCCAGCCTTTTCATTTGCTCTGAGCAGATATCTGGCATCCTTCTTAGGAAATGTGATCCAGCTTGAGATCTCTGCTTTGAAGCTACCTTTTCCATGTGAGACTGTTCAGAAGCTTCAAACATACAGTGGCCTCCAAACCTGTAAGGAGATAATGGCAGGAATGCGCCTGAAGGGAACACAGGAATCAGAAGGCAGAAACTGCCATTTCAGGGCAGTTGCCGGACTGATGGCTCAGGTGGGGCGCTCAGCCTCCTTGCGGCCGTGACCCCGGTGGGGCAGCAGGGGTGGGGTTTCCGCAGAGCTCACCTGGGTCAACCGGCCACTTGCCAGGCATCTGCAGCTAGCGAGAGCCCAGGGTGAGCTCTCTCCAGCCTTCTTTTCAGACGGAACAAAGGCAGATGCAATGTGGCATTGGGATGCAGTGGAGTATGTGCTTGATCACACACGACTGAGTGGCTGAACAGCAGCAGCAGCAGCTGGATTGTTGTTTCTCTTCTTTTCAAAAAGAAATTCCATGCAGCAGTCCTTAGACTGTGAGGGCAGCATCTATGGGCAATTCAGTGTGATCAGAAAAGGTGCTTCTAAGAGGGAGTTAAGTCCCCAGATGGAAGGTGTAGACCTGCTTACCTTTGAGATCCAGATGAAGCATCGTTTCCTCCAGGAAGCCTTCTTGATCATCGTCCTTTCAAATCTGTGTGGTCTTCGTGAGCCATACCACTTACTTAACAGGAGGAGCTTTGACCGAAGCCTCCACGCCTGTGTCTAAGCAGGTGGTGTTCCTCGAGGCCTGGGACTGTGTCTCATGCTGTGGTAAAGCCAGTGTCTAGTCTGTTTCCTGGCTCAGGTGGGCTTTTCGCTTTCTTAAACAGTGTTTGATCTATTTTTATTTATTTGACTGAGCTGGGTCTCAGTTGTGGCACGCAGGGTCTTTGGTTGTGGCGTGCGGACTCCTAGTTGCCGGATGTAGGATCCAGTTCCCTGACCAGGGGTTGAACCCCGGGTGCCCTGCATTGGGAGTGTGATGTGCGGACTCCTGGTTGCCGGATGTAAGATCCAGTTCCCTGACCAGGGGTTGAACCCGGGGCACCCTGCATTGGGAGTGTGATGTGCGGACTCCTAGTTGCCGGATGTAGGATCCAGTTCCCTGACCGGGATTGAACCCGGGGCGCCCTGCATTGGGAGTGTGACGTGCGGACTCCTAGTTGCCGGATGTAGGATCCAGTTCCCTGACCAGGGGTTGAACCCGGGGCGCCCTGCATTGGGAGCAGGCCGTCTTAGCCCGTGCTCCACCTGGGAAGTCCTGGCCCTCGGTTTCATTGCCTCTGATAACACACAGCACGGGCCCAGGCTAGCACTGGCGGTGATGGACCGGGGTCCCAGAGATGCTCTGGCTGCGACCATGTAGGGTAAGATAGAAGTAGCAGGCCAGCCTGAGGAGTAGCAAGTATTTATTTTCATTTCATTTGGTCTGAAGAGATAAATTGTGCAAGATAAAAAGAATAGTGTTCTGTGACTGGATTTGAGATTTTTTTTTAATTGTAAGATAACCACTTTACAATATTGTGTTGGCTTCTGCTGTACCACAGAGTGGATCAGAGATACATATACTCTTACACTCTCTCTATGGAGCCTCCCTCCCACCCCACCCCTGTAATTGGGGTTTTTTAAATTATTATTTTAAAATATTTCCATTAGCTAAGTAATTCTTTCTATCTTAAAAAGGCATGGGGTAGAGAGAGCATGATCATTCTCACTTACCCTTTAAGGCTTACCCTCACACTGCTTTTCTAGGGAGAACCTCTGGCCATCTCGGTCCCAACAGACATCGCCGTCCCCAGCACCCCGGCATTTGGCATCAACCACTCAGGTTCACATGAAAAGCCCATCATCTCACGCATCAGTGTTTTGCAACTATGATATATCGTAAATTATCTGTGGGGCAAAATACAGAACAGAAGAATACACACTAGAATGTGCGTTTTCCTTGCAAACTCATTACCATGGTAGTCGTCTTGGGTAATTTGTTTTCAAGCCTTTTGAATAACTTTGAAGTTTTCAAGTTTTTTAAATCTCCCCAATGGATAATGTTTGCAAAAAATAAAAAAGTTGTTTGATGCCCAGAGTAATAAATAAAACATATACTCAAAAAGGATGATTCAAAAAAAAAAAAGTTGTTCTAAAAGTCAGGAAACTGTGTCTGCCTGTATTTCCTAAATGTTGAGTCTCCTTTGCAGTTACCTACAGATCTGACTTGCCCTCAACCGTGGCAGAGTCCCAGAAGTAAATGACAAGGTAATTTTGAGAAAGGCAGTGTTCCCTTTGAATTAAAGATGTTTATACATCTCTTTTTCTCTCTCTCACTGTCTTGGGGCTTCCCAGGTAACTGAGATGGTAAAGAATCTGCCTTATATGCAGGAGACCTGGGTTCTGAGTTCAATCTATGGGTTGGGAAGATCCCCTGGTGAAGGGAATGGCAACCCACTCCAGTATTCTGGCCTGGAGAATTCTACGGACAGAAGAGCCTGGAGGACTATAGTCCATGGGATCACTGTTGGACACGAATGAGTGATGAACATTTTCTTTCTCTCTCTCATGCCTGTAATCCCACCAAGCTGTCTTTTCAACTACTCCAACGATTCCTTCAGGATGCCTGAGTCAGTACATCTTTGTATATTATACTGCAACCCATGGGGCAGAGACGTCCAGCAGGTCTCACGATGGGAATTGTGGCTTCCTCTCCTGGTTGAACTGGAGGGAAGTCTTGCCATGGGATGGAGTGGCTGTGGGGTAACGCAACCACCCACTCTGAAGAGTCACCTTCACTTTGCCCCGTCCCCATCAGGCTGGATCTGAGGTTGCTGCCCCTTCTCTGGATTTCCTACCCAGGTGTCAGCTCCAGATATGCTGACCCAGACTCCTCAGGGCTGAGATCATGCTGGGAACCTTGTTCCTTTTTCTACATTTAAGTACCCATTTCCTGTAATCTCTGTTTATCTGGTGAGGGAGTGCATGACAAGCCCTGTTCAAGTCCTTTTCATTCAATGCATGTTAATTGCGTACATTATTGCTCTTAGCTGGGCATTCACCGGGCCATCACTGAAGGCTTATTTCTGTGCTCACTGCCTTCCCTCCTAAAAGAGAGGCTGTCTTATGCTCCCTTAGTTTGAATGCACACACATACACACACACTGTCACTCGTGCCTGTTTTATATTCAAACGAGCTCATCATGCTTACTCGAATACAGAATTTTCCTCATTTTAGGTGCCACAGAAATTAAGTCAGCTGACGGTCAGATCAGGCAGATGCGTTTTTCAAACCTTCAACAAGGGTTCCCTGGGCACCCATGACACACAGCGGCGCTTAGGGGCTGGGATGCAGGCGAGTACCGATGTGATGATGTCCCATGTCCAGGCTACTTACGTTGTAATTAAAGAGCACAAAGTGAAGGAAACGCCTGTCAAGTGGTGACAAGTGCTAAGGAGAAAAGTAAAGACGGGACAGGGAGTGATGGGAAGACTCTAGTTCAGAAAGAAAGGTCACGGAACGTTTTTCTGATAAAGGGATGTGAGCGAGAACAGAGTGCCGGGCGGGTACCCGGGGGAAGGTAGCAGCGTCCTTTGTCAAGTCCAGCAGAGCTCTCCCCTGCCCCCGCCACAGGACGGATGTGAGGCCTGGAAGGACCGTCAGCATCATCTAATCTAGCAGCCTTCATTTTACACTTTGGCAAAATGAGACCACGAAAAGGTTACAGGTCCCAGTTCAGCTTCACAAAGACACATCTCTTGTTAGGAGGGGAAAAAAAGAAGAAAGAGAAAATGTCAAACGGGTACTGCGCAGAGAATCTGACAAAACGTTCAGCAACGTGTGTAAGAAAGTCATCGAAAGATAAGTTCCTGAACATTTGATCAAATATTCTACATTTGGTTTCATACTACGAGAATGCAATGACATAGTAAATATTTGCTCTAAGCTCTCAGCAGCTATAGTTATTATTTTATTAAATTATTTTATTACTTTATTAAATTGGACAGTTGGATCCACAGTCTATCCTTGGGCTGTTAAAAACCTATGTGAGGGGAAATATCATTCCAAATCCTTCAATGCAATTAATGCCCTGGTACGGAGACTTGAAATGTTGGGGTGTCTGCTTCTACAACCTTATTATAGACCGTAATAATCCTGGAGAATGTCAGAAGGAGTGTGGTCATGGACCTGAGAGAGGACATTGTGGAAAACCAACTCATAAACTCACTCACTCGCCGTGAGAGAGGAAGTGATTACGTTCTTCTTCTTAGTCGTATTCGTGGTTTCAAAGACTCTCTTGAGCTCACTTCCCTATTAGTTAAATGCCCCCACTGACTTACATTTTCCTATTAAACTTCTCATAACACTTGGTGCTTGTAGAATTGTCATCCTTTTCTGAGGCTGTGTGCTCCAAGAAGACCTCGCTTTCCACTGTGCCCAGCCTTATAGTGCACGGTAAGTATTTGAACAGATGGACAGGCAGTCATGCCTCTGCATTGATGAAAGTGGTCTTGTGTTCATTAACTTAGAAACTGTAGGCAGCAGGTGGAGAGGGAGCCAAGGCAGTCTTGTGGGACTCCTAGTTCACCGAACATGGCTGATGGCCGCTCCCATCTCCAGGAAGCCCTGGCTGAGTTATGGTGCGTGCCAAGTCAGCTCAGTCGTGTCCGACTCTTCTGTGACCCTATGGACTGCAGCCCACAAGGTGCCTCTGTCCATGGGATTCTCCAGGCAGGAACACTGCAGTGGGGTGCCTGTCCATCCCAGGCGCCACCTGGGAGCTATGGTGGGAAGCCATTGTGTCCTCCAGACGTAGCGTGAGCAGCCCAGCCCTCCACTGGAAGGAGACCCAGGTTTTCTCAGAGTCTGAGCTGCATGGTTCGCCTGTGCTGTTACCTTTCCCAAGTGTGTCAACAACTTCGGGATCACGAGGGGAGCCTTGGGGCTCCTTACTTTGGGCTGAGCTCGCTGAGTGCGCAGCTTTTAGCTGTAATTAACCCTTGCCTTCAGCCTGGCCTGTACAGGAAACTTACAGAGAGGACAATGCTAGCCCTTCCAGGATGCCTGTTTCTAGTATCTCAATCTTTCACTCCGCCTTTCTGCACCAAATGCGCAAAGCCTCACTGGCTCACACGGGTGCTTCCTGATTCCTGCTTCTCCGAGTCCAGGTAGCATTTACTGTTTAAACCTGTTGATTCTTTCAGGTAACCTTCCTGTGTGCTCACCGTGCTTCTGTGATGGAAACAGAGGCACAATCAATGGCAGTCAGCTCCTTAAAAATAACCATTTTAGAGTTAATGTCTAGCCAACCTCACATCATTCTGTAATTTCAGTTTGGCTGGAGAAATAAGATTAAATGGCATTCTTAATGAAACTCCTCAAAGGTAGAAAATTTATACTTGGAGAGTCAGGGAAATAAATCTAAATAGCTTTGCTGTGTAATGTTTACAGGGCGTATGCATTTAGCATTTATGACTTAAATGGATGGGGATGTGAGTAAGTTCAGGCATGATAATGTTTCCTTTGACCCCAAATATATTTTAGGATTGTCAGAGCCAGTGAGGGAAAATTACTAAAGAACCTTGCTTCACTGGCACTAAATATTTTGATTTTCGCTTCACATCAAGGTGCTGGATATGATTTCCCCAAAGACCATAAAACTTGGCACAGGTGCCAGCAAGTAGATGGAGTTCTGGTTTCTCGTTAGCATTGTGCTGATGGTGAATCGTGGGCATCTCAAGGGGCTTTGGTTCCTTGTCTGCTGGTGAGAGGAGGACTTAGGCCCTGATTGAAGGTGCCTGCGTTCCTGACTTGGCATTGTTCCCGCAGAGATGTTCTGGCTGACAGCCCTACCCTGGGCCTCTGTGCTCTCCAGCAGGGAAAGGATGCTCTTCCTGCAAGCCTGGGGCCTGGGACCTGGCATTGTACCAGGAAGACTCGGTGCCAAAGTTCTGGTCTTTCCATCAGAAGAGCTGAGACTCCTGACCTTGGGAAGCTGTTTTGGCTTCAATGTTTTCATCTTTAAAAAGAAGGGTTTGGAACCAAAGAAAAATGTTCGGAGTTCACATATTCTGGGCACTTAAAATCTTCCACGTGTTTTAATTGATTCAGTGCAAGCCAGGCTGTGAGCCATCTCGTTTGCAGAGAAGGGAGCTGGAGTGACTGGTCACAGGTCACACGACTGGTAGACCAGCTGTCCAGCCAGGAGCCCAGGCCCTGACCCCTGCAGCTGTCCTCTATTCGTGCTGCCTGCAACATCAGGTCCACTCCTGGGGTGAAGAGACACAGAGAAAGGAGCGGACAAGGAGGTTCCAGGGGATGGGGCAGCTGTCCTGAAGGCCACTTGTTGGCCCCCAGTGTCTTCACAGGATACCTGGGGACCCGGCCCTCCTTCCAGCCCTGCCTTTCTCTCCCCTCCCACACCTCCTCAAAGACCAGCCCAGCCCTGAGTCATAGTCTAGTGTCGGGTGTCCTGCAAATAAATCATCATGGGAACTCTGAAGCCACGCCCCAATGCATCGTAGAGACCCCAGGCTGTCCAGATGGTGAGAACACGTATGACCCTGTTTAGAGGTATTTCCCCACACAGCGTGGGACTCAAGGTCTTTGTTAACCAGAAATCCATCATTTGTAGTCATAAAAAAACCTTGCTGAAATTCTGTGCAGGGGATGGGAAGGTGATGTTCAGTTATTAAACTCTTTCTTCGAACAAGACCTTTAAGGATGTACAGTGTATAGAATCCCGGGGAGTGGGCTCTGGCCACTGGAGGTGCAGACAGAGGTCTGAGCTCCAGTCTCTGCCTTGCCAGCCCCAGGCATCTTTTTTGTTCCCAAGGGCTCCATGGAAGGCAGAACGTGAGTTGACAGTCATTGAGCTAGATGACGTTCAAGGCCTTCACCACTTCTTTTTGTGTGGGGGGGTGTTGAAGTAGAAAAGAATAGCTTTATTGTTTTGCCAGTTAAACGGAGCCCCAGCTGGCTAATGCCCTCAACACTGTGTCCCCCCTGGCTGGAGTGGGTAATGAAGAGTTTTGTAGCAGTGGTCCACGGAGGGTGTGGTCGGCATCTGGACCCTTTCCTGATTGGTTGGTGGTGAGGTGAGGGAGAGTCAGCATCATCCACCTTCCAATGACAAGGGCTCTAGAGTCTGCACACTTACGGGCAGCGTTACAGAAAGCTTCTCCCACCTGGCAGGGGCTTCAGTATCTGGTGTCTGGACTTACTGAGACTCAGGCTTTTTGGGTCTCAGCACAGAAGGAATTCAGTGAGAGGCAAAGTGATAGGGCAGAAGTACACTGATTAACGTAGGACGCTTATGAGACATGAGCGGACAGGCAAGGAAACGCTCCCCTTCACCACTTCTAAACACCGCTTCTTTCTCTTTCTGGAAATGAAGATAAGAGTTAGACGTTCCTACAGATTGGTCTCCACTCAGAATATTATTATAGACCATTAATAGGCAAGGGAAGCTACATGGGCTTCCCTTGTGACTCACCTGGTAAAGTATCTGCCTGCAATGCAGGAAACCTGGATTCGATTCCTGGGTTGGAAGGATCCCCTGGAGAAGGGAAAGGCTACCCACTCCAGTATTGTGGCCTGGAGAATTCCATGGACTGTATAGTTCATGGGGTCGCAACAGTCGGACACGACTGAGCGACTTTCACAATAGGCAAAATCCTATGTTAACGTTTAAAGATGAAGCAAGAGAAGGGAAGGGACTCTATGAGATTTCCTTAGAAAGATGCTGAGACACAGTTGACTACAGCGCAAGCTCGAATGGCTTGGTGCTGGGTGGGCTTTGCAGGTGTCACCACTGGAGCCTCAGGCGTCTCTGAGCCCCCAGGGTTTGCTGTCTGTGCTTCTCTTTGGTTTTTAACGTTTACATGTTTGTATTATATTTTGTTTGCCACCTGTATGTTTTCAAAGTTACAGCTATACCCACTTTTTTTTTTTTTTACTGTATTTATAAGTTAAAAAAACACTTTAAGTTCAAAAATGCAGTTTAGCTATTAAGTTTAGCTGTCCTGCAAAGCAGAAACAGATAAATGGACCTTGTGGAGTTTGGGTGAACATACTTAGTGCAATACAGACAGTCAGACTTTCCATGTCACGGCTATTTATTCTGGGAAGAAAAAGTCTTGGCTGCTTTTTCATATCTTTGACCAGCTTACTCTTAAGCATAGTGAGTATCTACCATTGGAATAGAATTCTAAAAGCAATAGAATTCTAATAGAAGTCTAAAAGCAAGACTTGCCCCCAGATATTTCTTTTATAGACCTGCAGCAGTGCCAGCAAGCTCTGCGTGGCTCAGCCCTGTGCCTCAGGCTGAAAGCTTCCTAAAGCACAAGACTTCCTAGAGGCCGTGACTGTGTCTCATGTTTTACTGTATGTATAGCTCTTCACACATCACCTAGGTTATAATAGGTGTCCTGAAAATACTGGATACCTTCTGAGAGTTTCACAAGCTTAAACAGGAGATGGGACGCGAATGAATCTGGGTTCTGTCATGGACTGAAAGACACTTTCAGTCCACAAATGCAGTTTAGCTGTCCTGCAGGGCAGAAGCAGATAGAGGGATGTTGTGGAGCTTGGGTAAACAGTCATACTTAGTGCAGGAAGTCCCACCAAGGAAATCCTACCCTTGGTGGAAGCAGTGTTGAGCGTTGAGAAGGATGCTGGGGATGTGCCCACTGGAGCTGGAGGAGCACATTGCATGGAGGATACCCCGTGTGTCTCCAGTCATCATCTCTGCTTTCGAGTGGGAGGGCGCCAGCTTCAGCAGAAGGCGGGGGTGCCCGAGGGATCCGGTAGCAGACTTTCAAAGGGAGGACGGCCGGGCCTAGGAGCTCTCCGCCTGCTCCGTCCCGCCTCTGCCTGAGTCTGTCACTGTCTCTTCTGCAAAGGTCAGTGTGGCCCCCATCACGGCGTATCAGAGCCTTGAGTTCGGAGTAAACCGGGACATTTGGAGGGGAAGGGCCAGAAAGGAAAGGGGGGAACAAGAATTAAGTGTGACTTCTCAGACAGGTGTTCAAGAAAGGAGAAAAGGGCTTTGGTTCATTTTCGAGGTCTCCAGAAGGTTAGGTGGTAACCACAGGGAGAGGTGAGGGTGAGGCTGACTTGACCTGAGCTGCTTAGCTTGCTTCTCCCCTGAGAGACAAGGTCTTCCTGGGGGTGGATGGGCCACAGGGGGAGCCCTTAGGCTGTTGGCCATGGGAAAGCATCCAAACTGCACACCTTGCAGCTTTCAAATCTGAGCTAACGTGTATGTCCCAGATAACAAGATGGAAAGAAAACCGTTAAACCTATGTGGATCCTTTGGGGCTGTAAGTTTTGAACAGCGAAGACAGCTTTAAGAGCAAAGTCCCGTGAGTTTAGTCTCGCTCACAACCAGTTGTGATTCTCCAAGAGCTGAGCCTGTCTGGCGCTTTCCTGATGCAGCACCCTGTGGTCTGTGGTGGGGGATGACTGTGCTGAGGGTATCAGTGAGTTATTGCTACTTAAGCGCCCCCGAGTCAGTGGACTCAATGCACCGGTCGTGAGTTGCTAACACCAGGCACTGGGCCTGGCTGATCTTGGCTGTGCTTCGTTGTCTGCCAGCTCCTTGGCTGGCCGGCTCCTGCCGCTGCTGTGCTGTCCTCTTTATCCCGTTAGCTGAGGCATCCCTGCTCCAGATATCTCTCCTCCTCTTCCTCTTGGACTGGGATCATGGCCTTTGCACGGCCACGGTAGAAAGGCAAGAAGACAGGCAGACAGGCAAGGTCTTCTGAGGGGTGGAAGCAGACAGATGCCCTGTCCCATCTGGCTCATTGTGTTGCTCAAGCAAGTTCATGGCCAAGGGGTAGAGAAGTGGGCTCCATCTTCCATGGAACAGGTACCTGGGCGATGCATAAGGTAGGGCTGGAGAACCGAGATCAGCAGTGCAGTTTCCCACTCGAGATCCCACTGATGCTTGGATGACCATTCCATGCCCTGCAGATGCTCAGGCAGCCACGAGGGAGGCTGTCGGAGGGTCGTGGGTGCATTGTCAGGACTGACTTTGACCCTCACGGTCAGTATCGATTGTTGTAGACACGGTGAGTTTTAGATTCCTAAAGTGGTATGGAGGTTTGGTCCCTGGGTTTCTTTTCTTCCATCCATTAATGAATCAACTGCATGAACCAGGCTGCTACCAGAGGAGACATGTCTGTCGCTTCCTGGCTCCTGGAGCTGAAGAGGGAAGGAGGGACTAACATTCGCCCCGTGCTCACGTTGGGAATGGCGTGTTAACTCCACGTTAAATAGGGTGGACGGGCACTGCTGGTGTCAGCAGGCGGACTCCCAAGGTGGCGCATTCTTGGAGGCACTGAGGCTGGATTTCTGGGGTCTGGGCTCGAAGGCAGAAAATACACATTTGTAAGCTTCCTGTGGCTTTGGTGATGGCTGTATTTTTGACACATAGAAAACAGCGATAATAGCCCTCCAACCTCTGCATTGATTTTAAAGAATGTCTGCATGCAAAGTTTGAAGCCACAAAGATTGCCTTTAGAGCTGAAGCTTCTCTATAAGATGATCTGGAATTTTGCCACCAACTTCATGAGGATTAGTGACTGCGGTTTATATGGAGAACTTTTTACTTCTTAAAAATGTTGTAATTTTTCTTCTTATTAGATATGCGTATACAGCTAATGGGCTTCCCAGGTGGCACTAGTGGTAAAGAACCCACCTGCAATGCAGGAGACGTGGGTTCAATCCCCGGGTTGGGAAGATCCCCTGGAGAAGGGAATGGCAACCCACTGCAGTATTCTTGTCTGGAGAATCCCATGGACAGAGGAGCCTGGGCTACAGTCCATGGGGTCACAGAGTCAGACACGACTTGAGCACACATGTGAGAGTCAGACAGGACTGAAGTGACTTAGCATGAATGTCGAGAGCGAATACCCGAACACAGGGCATTTCTCTTAATATAGGCTCTCTGTACCTTTGTCTTCTTTTATAGTTAGCACATAATGGTCCTTATGGTCTGCTATGTCAGAAACATAATTTCCTTCTGCCTTTTTCTGTTTTCATTGTTTTAAAAAATGGGGTATAATCAGAAAAAAAAGCTTGATTTCATGACCTACAAAAAGCATTGTCAGGCATGATACAAATTCTTATTCTCCAAGTGTATGTGTTGCCAAGAAGCAGTTGCAATTACATGTAAAGGCCTCTTTTTCAGATTGCATCTAGGAGGTCTTTTATCACAATTCTCACCCCTCGGAGATACCTAGTTTGATTAGATCCTGGAGAAATTCTGCTCTCCTCTGTGGAATCAGCTGGAAAAGCTGCCGGGCCATCACACCAGGAGGTCAACTCTGTCCCGGGGCCCAGCACGCTACCCGGCTCTGCACACAGGGACCAAGGGAGATAAAGGTTTGGTGGCTGGTTCTTGTGGTCAGAGCCTGAGATCCAATTTCTGATGGTTTTAAAGTGAAAATTCATGGCCTGGGAAGTAAACATTGGAAGTTGTTCGGTTTGGGGCCTGGGAGATGCTGGAAAGAGGTTAGAAGAATGGAAGACAGGACAGAAAGTTCGGGGGGGTAGAGTGGGGCTGGGGGCTTAGATGGGACAGCTGTTGTCCAGGAGGCTGGACCCGCAGGCAGGATGATTTTGGGGTGAGGTGTGGCCTGCCTGTTCCCTGGAGGGGAACCCAGGAGGACCCAAGTGGTGAAGCTTTCCTTCTGCTCCCTCTTGGCCTTCACCCTGAACAGCTGTGCGGTGCGTTTTCCAAGAGGAGTGAGTTCCCTCTGCAGCCGTGGGGACATGGCCAGCGCTGGCTCCTGACTCTTGAGCATCCTCCAGTGTGAGTGGGCACCACGCTCAGCCCCCTGCCCCCGCCATATCTCTGTGCAGTGGGCAGGCCTGGAGTCTTGGGCGCATGGGTGGGGCTGGCCCTGGGGGGACATGAGCAGTTGCAGGGCTGGAGGAAGCCAGACCTCGGGGACCTGCCCAGGAGTTAGTGCCAAGGGGTCGGGGGCTGAGTCCCAGTGATGGGGAACACGGCTCACAGCGGGGCAGAGGTTCTGCACCGCCCTCAGCTTTGTAAGAACACACACGTTGTTGAGGACAGACCTTAACCAACAGTGGGCTTCCACCTCGGGTGTTTTTCCCTTGAGGCCAGGTAGACCTCAGCAGTTTGGGGTTCAAGGTTTCTATTCTATTGAGTCAGAGTCAAAATCTGTCTTCTCTGTAGACCTCAGGATGACCTTTGTTGTAGCAGGAGATGGACTTCAATGGCTGGATGCAGCCATAGGTGTTATTCTGGGCTCTATGATCTTTGGTTCTTTCCCAATTTCTTTCTGAATGTCCACAGGTGGGCTCCAGTGCTAAATTCAGCCTCCTTTGAAGTCACAAAAAAAAGGGCTCCACCAGTGATCGTCTCTCCCACCAGCAAAGACAAGGATTACATAATCCAGTCTCGAGGGCAGGCTCTGCAGCCACGTGGCCCCAGCCGAAATCTCCGTTCCATCACTTAGAGCTGGTGGCATGGTGCCCAAGTTCACGAACCTCTCTGTGCCTCAGTCCCTCCCTGGAAAACGGAGGCCTTGGCTGAGCCTGTACATCATACATGGTAGGGCTCTGGTGAAAATTAATGAGTTAGTCCACGAAGAGTGCCTCACAGGGTATCTGGCACATGGACGCCCTCAGTCATGGCTGTGATTACTGACAGCTGCCCCAGTAGAGCCGGGGATCTTCAGTTACCCTGGCTGGCACGGCCGGGTATTTGGTGGAACTCCGGGAGATGACAAAGGACAGGGAGGCCTGGCACGCTGCAGTCCAGGGGGCCACAAAGAGTCGGACACGACTGAGTGACTGAACAGCAGCAGCAACGTCTGGAATGTCGAGCAGCTTGGCTTTTTTGGGGGGTGACTGCCCCACCCCTGAAAGCAGCCTGGGTTTTCACTTTTACTGCTGCTGTTCACCCGAGAAGGTGTCCAGCTCTTCCTAAACTACTGTTTAGATGCAGGAAGTGGCTCCGAGCAGAGTCTGGTCATCCCAGGGGTCACAAGGCACAGTCTGGACAGCACCGTTTCGTGTGAACCCCCTCAGAGGGGATGTGAGTGGTGCTCCCTGGAGTCGTGAGCTGTGGTGACTCAGAGGGAAAACCCTATGACTTGTATCCACTTGCCCAAGCTTTTCACTTTCCGCGCAGCTTGATGAGTGTTTAGTCTTCTTGCAAAACGATCCTGTGCTCACTTCTGAGTATAAGAAGTTGCGATTTGTTCCTTTCATTTATTAGAGTGGTCTCATATGTATGATGCTAGTTTTTAGTCCTTGCTTGCTGCCGTGACACCCAAGGAGCATTTAAATTGTACACCCTGAGGTACCAACCAGGAGATGGGGCTTCCCGGAAAACTCAGGTGTCTGTGTTCTTAAAATTTCTCAGTTGCAAAGCTATAGTATTCAAAACAGTATGCTACTGGCACAAAAGTGGACAGCTAGATCAGTGGACAGCATAGAGAGACCAGAAATAAACCCATACATTTTTGCTAGCTAATCTGTGATAAAACAGGCAAGAATATGTAATGGAGAAAAGACAGTTTCTTCAATAAGTGGTGCTGGGAAAACCGGACAGTTACAGCAAAAGAAGGAAATTAGAACATTTCCTCATACCATATACAAAAATAAACTCAAAATGGATTAAAACCTGAATTTATGATCTGAAACCATAAAACTCCTAGAAGAGAATGTAGATAGAACATTCTTTGACATAAATCACATCTTTTTGGATTTGCCTCCTAACGCAAAGGAAATAAGACCAAAAATAAACAAATGGGAGTTAATTAAACATAAAAGGTTTTCCACAGCAAAGTCAATCATCAGCAAACTGAAAAGATAACCTATTGAATGGGGGAAGTATTTGCAAACGATAAGGGGCTATAAGTGACCCTGCTGCTGCTGCTGCTGCTGCTGCTGCATCACTTCAGTCATGTCCGACTCTGTGTGACCCCATAGACAGAAGCCCACCAGGGTCCCCCGTCCCTGGGATTCTCCAGGCAAGAACACTGGAGTGGGTTGCCATTTCCTTCTCCAATAAGTGACCCTATAAGGGGCTAATGTCCAAAATACATAAACAGCTCATACAACTCAATGTCAAAAAACAAACACCCCAATTTAAAAATGGACAGAAGTTCTGAACAGACATTTTTCCAAAGAAGACATACACATACAGATGGCCAACAGGCATATGCAAAGATGCTCAGTGTCATCAATTATAAGGTAAAATTCAAACGAAAACCACACCTGTTAGGATAAGATACCTCACACGTGTTAGAATGGTCATCATCAAAAAGGAAACAAATAATAAGTGTTGGTGAGTCTGTGGAGACACCGTTGATGGGAATGTCAATTGGTGAAGCCACTGTGGAAAACAATTTGGAGATTTCTCAGAAAGACTAAAAATCAACCTACCATATGACCCAGTCATTCCACTCTTAGGTATATATCACAAAAAAGAAAATGCTAATTAAAAAAAAATACATGCAGCTCAGTGTTGTACAGTTGCCAAGATACAGAAGCAACGTAAGTGTCCATCAACATATAGATAAAGAAGAGGTGGCGCGCGCACACACACACACACACACACACACAGGTACACACTGGAATACTACTCAGCCATAAAAAAGAAAGATATTCTGCCACTTGCAACAACATAGACTGACTTGGAGGGCATTATGCTTAGTGAAATAAATCAGATAGAGAAAGACACATACTGTATTACATCCCCTATAAATGGAAATCTAAAAAATACAGCAAACTAGCAACTATAACAAAAAAGAAACACTCACAGAGACTCAACTAGCGGCTATCAGTGGGAGAGGGAAGTGGGAGGGGCAAGATAAGGGTAGTGGTCAGCAGGTACGAACTGCTATATACAAAATAAGTAAGCTACAAGGGTATATGGTACAGCCAATATTTGGTAATAACTATGATAATGTGATCACTGACCTAGAGCCAGACATCTTGGAATGTGAAGTCAAGTGGGCCTTAGAAAGCATCACTACGAACAAAGCTAGTGGAGGTGATGGAATTCCAGTTGAGCTATTTCAAGTCTTGAAAGATGATGCTGTGAAAGTGCTACACTCAATATGCCAGCAGATTTGGAAAACTCAGCAGTGGCCACAGGACTGGAAGAGGTCAGTCTTCATTCCAATCCCAAAGAAAGGCAATGCCAAAGAATGCTCAAACTACCGCACAATTGCACTCATCTCACACGCTAGTAAAGTCATGCTCAAAATTCTCCAAGCCAGGCTTCAGCAGTATGTAAACCGTGAACTCCCAGATGTTCAAGCAGGTTTTAGAAAAGGCAGAGGCACCAGAGATCAAATTGCCAACATCCGCTGGATCATGGAGAAAGCAAGAGAGTTTCAGAAAAACATCTATTTCTGCTTCATTGACTATGCCAAAGCCTTTGACTGTGTGGATCACAATAAACTGTGGAACATTCTGAAAGAGATGGGAATCCCAGACCACCTGACCTGCCTCTTGAGAAACCTGTATGCAGGTCAGGAAGCAACAGTTAGAACCGGTCATGGAACAACAGACTGGTTCCAAATAGGAAAAGGTGTACGTCAAGGTTGTATATTGTCACCTTGCTTATTTAACTTATATGCAGAGTACATCATGAGGAACGCTGGGCTGGAAGAAGCACAAGCTGGAATCAAGATTGCTGGGAGAAATATCAATAACCTCAGATATGCAGATGACACTACCCTTATGGCAGAAAGTGAAGAGGAACTCAAAAGCCTTTTGATGAAAGTGAAAGAGGAGAGTGAAAAGGTTGGCTTGAAGCTCAACATTCAGAAAACAAAGATCATGGCATCTGGTCCCATCACTTCATGGGAAATAGATGGAAAAACAGTGGAAACAGTGTCAGACTTTGTTTTTTTGGGCTCCAAAATCACTGCAGATGCTGATTGCAGCCATGAAATTAAAAGACGCTTGCTCCTTGGAAGGAAAGTTATGACCAACCTTGATAGTATATTAAAAAGCAGAGACATTACTTTGCCGACCAAGGTCCGTCTAGTCAAGGCTATGGTTTTTCCCGTGGTCATGTATGGATGTGAGAGTTGGACTGTGAAGAAAGCTGATCGCCGAAGAATCGATGCTTTTGAACTGTGGTGTTGGAGAAGACTCTTGAGAGTCCCTTATACTGCAAGGAGATCCAACCAGTCCATTCTAAAGGAGATCAATCCTGGATGTTCATTGGAGGGACTGATGCTAAAGCTGAAACTCCAATACTTTGGCCACCTCATGCGACGAGTTGACTCATTGGAAAAGACTCTGATGCTGGGAAAGGTTGGGGGCGGGAGGAGAAGGGGACGACGGAGAATGAGATGGCTGGATGGCATCACCGACTCTGTGGACATGAGTTTGAGTGTACTCCGGGAGTTGGTGATGGACAGGGAGGCCTGGCGTGCTGTGATTCATGGGGTCGCGGAGAGTCGGACACGACTGAGCGACTGAACTGAACTGAACTGAACTGACTGATGAATAGGATATAACCTTTAAAACTGGATTACTCTGTTGTACACCTGAAGTGTATATAATATTGTACATCAGTTCCAGCTCAGTTAAACAGTATCCTCAGATGAGCAGCCCAGGATAATAGCTTCCGACTGATTGTCTTGTTTTTACCCTCATGCCAACCCCGAGAGAATTGGAGAGATGTTACCGTGCCCTTTTATAGATGAGAAACCCAGCTCTTAGAGGGTGAGATGTGTCTGCAGTCACATAATTCGTTCACGTGTTGCTCAGGATAATACAGTTCTATTCCTTAGCCAGCACCGCCTAAATCTCAATGGCTTAACCAGGGAACATCTATTTCTCACAGCATCATTAACTGCCAACAAGTAGCTTCCTGCTCCCCCATTTGAGGAGGGTCTTAGGGTCTTTCCACCATCTGTCCAGACTGTTTCCTCTTCTCCATGGTCACCAGTCTACTGATGACTCACTCCCAGGTGTGTGTGCAAAAGATAGAGCTTGGCTGTGTTTATGGCCGGCCTGATGGTGATGGCCGTGTCCTTGGTCCACATTCCATTGGTCAGAACTCAGGCGTGAAGCCCGCCTAGATGTAGGGGATTCTGGGAAATGTAGTCTTCTTGTGTGTCCAAGAGAAACAACCCAGTTTGGTAAACATATAGCATAGTTTCTACCACTACTGATAATGTAAGTCAGTGAAATATAAGTTGCAAGAATCTTCTTTATGTTAAAACTGTGTTACCACTGATGTCGTTTTCATCTTCACAACCATCCAAAGAGGTAGTTATCGCCCCACTTGTTAAGGATGAAAACCTGAGATTCAGAAAACCGCAGTGCCGTGGAAGAGGCCACCCCTTGGAAGGGAGCCTGGGAATGGACGACTCACCCTGCTCTCCCATCTCTAAGTCTAGGGCAGTTTGGTGGGACCACGCTTGCTCTCCACAGCCTGTGGAGCTAAAACAGAGCCAGGCCAGAACTTGGATTCCAGGCTGTTTCCCACCGCATGTTCTGAGCTGTCTTATCATGTGGACTGAGGACCCAGGCTGAAGCAAGTCTTCATTGACCAGTGTGTGTGTGGGGTGTGGAAAACAACTGAAGTTTAAAGTTTCTGAAATGTTTTCCTCTTATCAGATGGAAATACAGAATTTTCCAACTTCCTGAAATCTGCTCATAACTCCTCCCAAAGGCCTTCTCTCTGAAAGCCTCTCAGAAGACCCCGTCCTTCTTGGACAAGCATCTGTGGGACAGTCCGTAATGAGGGGTGTTGCTTATAACACCCAGGAGGCCTTCTGCCTGCAGCCTTGTCCCAGAGAAACCATCCTCCAGTGTTGTTTTCTGTTCAACAGACCTCAGGTGACTTTCCAACAAGAACTCTGTTGGACGGCAAAGGCCCGAGTAGAGGTCGTCTGACATTTCTTCTCGTTTTACCTATAGCTGCCTCTCCACAATGCTCACGTTTGCTCGACTCCAGCTGAAGCCATTTTCTCGGGAAGGAACCCCCAGTGCTCTCAGGGCCACCACCTGCCCACGGCATATGGTCTGAGGGCCTTTCAAGCAGCCCCAGCCTGACCCATCAGCCTGGGCCCCCACTGTCAGCTCAGCCTCTTTGGAAGACAGATGGGGTGTAGCTAGCACTCAGCCTGGAGACCTTCGAAAACAGGTTCTAGGAGGATTCAACGGGCTTCCAGGCCCCACCTGAGTCAGCCCTGACCCTTAGCCGGGCTCTGTGGGACCGACCCAGAGCCCTTCCTGGCTCACCCTGTGCTGAGATGGACAGCAGGGGTCCTGACCACTCTGCATCCATCATCATGGTTTCCACTCTGCCCCGGTGACCCCCAGCCCCGGGTCACTGTCAGCAGCTCCAGGCCAGCTCATTCAGGCACTTCAGACAGGCAAGGGCACTACCAGTCTTTCCCACTCTTCTGGGCTCTGAGTTCTCTCAGAACAAAGGAGCAATCCCACCTCACCCCAGAGGTGAATGCCACTTTCTCAGCCTGGAATTGACCCCTCAACCAAGAAAAGATTTAAGGAAGCAAGACAGGAGAAGGGGACAACAGAAGGTGAGACGGTTGGATGGCATCACCAACTCGATGGACATGAGTTTGAGCAAGCTCCGGGAGTTGGTGATGGACAGGGAAGCCTGGTGTGCTGCGGTCCACGGGGTCGCAAAGAGTCAGACACGACTGAGCGACTGACCAGCGACAATAGAAACAGAAGTCAACAAATCCGTCTCAGAAAACTGCACGTGTTGCTTTCACCTGCACTTTCAGAAAGGCAGTTTATAGACTTAACTGTAGAAGCCTGGCATGGTGCCACCCCAGAGTCCAGAAAACTCACATCAAAGAGGCGAGTGTCAATACCACGACTCAGAGATCCTGGAGTAATAACAGTCAGAGCCAGAGTCATCAATTCAACCAGAACCATGTATTTATCATGAGATCTCCTGCCTGCTGCCTCCAATGCTTTCTCATGAATCAATGAGCCTCTCCACTTGCATATCAATATCTTGTTTCATTTCAAACCAGAAAATGAAAGGCAGGATTAGGTTTTGTTCTCAACGTCTATTTCTCTATGCTATCGATCCAGGTGGCAACTACAGATTGAACCTCGGAATGGGTTCGCTCTTCAGTTCATTTTTTAAACCGGTTTTTACTTTCATCAGCAATGAATGAAGAGAACGCAACTTCTGGAGATGGAACTTGAAGGCATCAAAGTGGTCCCGAGTTTGGAAGTTTTATAAAAGTTGACTGCAAAACAGTGCTCAGAACAAGCCTTCACGCCAGACTTGTGCTCAAGTCTGTGTGGTTCCTGGCACTCGACCTCTGAAGGATGGTATTTGAGTTTGTATACTTGGCATTTCAGATGCTAGTGCATCTGGCTCCCATCCTGGTCAGAAAAAGGCAGAGCTGGAAGCGGGCACGTCTGTGGCAGCGGAGTGGAGTCATGTGAACAGAACAGCACATGGACAGTTCCCGATGTGTGGAGGAGGCTGCTGGGCACAGGAGACCCTTCCTGCAGCACCCCATGTGCCCTCCTATCTCCTCACTGGCCAACCTGATCATCTTCCCTCAGGCCACAGACAGCCCTCCAGCCTGCAGGGAAGAAGGACCTGACAGACCCCTCTCCTCCTCCAGCGCAGGTCCCCAGGACTTGCAAACTGCATCACAGAATTTCCACATGGGGGGCGCAGGATCACAGTGGTCCCAAACTGCCCTGCCTTCCAGCAGCGAAGCTTGATCACATGACGCCTTGTCTCCCAGTACTGATGGGAAAGCTCCTCTGTTGCTGGTGTTTCCACTGGGAGACCCCACCGCTTGATCTGTGGTGTTTTGGACTCATAATCTGGGCTCTGTCTTTGCCCCAGTAGGCAGCTGAAATCTAGACTGATCTCAATAGGGAGGCAGAAAATGAATCGTTCTGCACTGGGCTGGAGACCTACAAAATAAATTCGGTTCATGAACTTAAAAGACTCAGGAATGATCAAATTTGTATTTATCTTCTCTCTATGAAAATAGCGTCCAAGGCAAGAGATGCTGATTTTATATATTGTTATTTCTACCCTAAGTATTCTTTCACGTAAGACAAGTATTTGGGGACTTCCCTGGTGGCCCAGTGGTTAAGACTGTACAGTCCCAGTGCAAGGGGGAATGGGTTTGATCCCTGGCCAGGGAACTAAGATCCCACTTGGTGCACAGCCACAGCCAAACAGATAAATACATGTCACTGTTATGATTTAACTTGAAGAAAAGGGACATATTTGTTTGGAGGTAGAGGTGGGTGTTGATCCATCAAACCGAAAAGCAGGTTTTTAAACAGAATGTCGTTTCCTGAGGGTGCATCTTAAGTAAGTTGCCAAGTACATACTTGATATTAATAACAGAAAGTTTAATGTTGGAAAGGACCTGAGTGATGGGTCTTCTTACTTACCCTGTTTCACAGTTAAGGAAACCGAGGTTCAGAGAGGCAGACCCTCCTATGCCACAGAACTAGTCCATGGGAAATCTGGGCTTAAAACCCATGAACACTGATTCTTGTTTTGAAACCACAACACGATGAAAAGAATTATAATAGTGGTAAAAATGTCTGCAGACAATGTGTTGTTATTATCTCCGTTTTGTAGATGGTAAAACACAGGCTCGGAAACATTAAATAACCTTCCTGGGGTCACAGAGAGAAGAGTGTCAGAGCAGGATTTAGTACCTGGGATGATCTAATCAGATAGTTTGTTGTCGTCCCATTGTATGAGAGTGCCTTTTGGTTATCTTTTTTTTTTTTTTTAAGACAGAAAATTTCCTTCCAAAGAAATTAATGATTTTAGAGCCTTCGGTTCAGTTCCATTGTTCAGTCATATCCGACTCTTTGTGACCCCATGGACTACAGCACATCAGGCTTCCCTGTCCATCACCAACTCCTGGAGCTTGCTCAAACTCATGTCCTTTGAGTCTGTGAAGCCATCCAACCATTTCATCCTTTGTCATCCCCTTCTCCTCCCGCCTTCAATCTTTCCCAGCATTAGGGTCTTTTGAAATGAGTCAGTTCTTCGCATCAGGTGGCCAAAGTATTGGAGTTTCAGCTTCAACATCAGTCCTTCCAATGAATAGTCAGGACTGATCTCCTTTAGGATGGATTGGTTGGATCTCCTTGCAGTCCAAAGGACTCTCAAGAATCTTCTCCAACACCACAGTTCAAAAGCATCAATTCTTCAGCACTCATCTTTCTTTATAGACCAAGTCTCACATCCATACATGACTACTGGAAAAACCATAGCTTTGACTAAACGGACCTTTGTTGGCAAAGTAATGTCTCTGCTTTTAATATGCTGTCTAGGTTGGTCATAATTTTCTTCCAAGGAGTAAGTGCGTATATAAGAGCTAAAACTTTAACTCCTAGGAAAAAAGCACAGGCATGATCTCCTCTGAAAATAGAACAAAATAGAAGTTCTAGAACTGAAAAATATAACATCTGAAAGAAAATAATTATTAAATGTCACCTTGGATTAAGCAATGCTTTCTAAGATGTGGTACCAGAAGCCAAACAACAGACAGAAATAAATACATTGGAGTTATTCAAAATTTAAAAAAAAATTGTTTATCAGTGAACACCATCAAGGAGGTGAAAAGACAGTTTGCAGAATGGGAGAACATTTTCCCACATCCTGTGTCTGACAAGAGACTTCTCCTAGCACATATAAAACTATAAAAGTAGCCCAATTAAAAAGGAGCAGGTATTAGAAAAGACCCTGATGCTGGGAGAGACTTTGGCAGGAGATGAGATGGTTAGATAGCATCACCAACTCAGGCGATATGAATTTGAGCAAACTCTAGGAGACAGTAAAGGACAGGGGAGCCTGGCGTGCTGCTGTCCATGGGTTTGGAGAGAGTTGGATGTGCCTTAGTGACTAGACAACAAATTACGTTTGAACAGTTTATGACAGCTGTTCCAAAGGTCTTGTGTTTTTCCATCCTTTGTCCTTCAGCCCATTCGTATGGAATTGTTTCTCCTGGGTGACGAGTTAGTTTCCTGGTCCTCTGGGTGTCTAATAGCTTTTCATTGAATGTAGCACACTGTGTGTTCTATGTTGTTGAGAATCTGAATTTTTTAAATTTGTGTAAAGAATTTGAGTTTTGTTCTAGGAGTCCTTTTGGTTTCCTAGCTGGTCACAGGCAGTCTGCATCAGAGGCTGGTGATCACCCCCGTGTGCCAGTTTCTTCAGCAAATTCGAGCTCTGATTCGTGTCCTCTTCCAGTGAGGCCACTGCTCCTCTGTGGTCTCCACCTCTTCGTGCTGTGGGTTGAACGTAACCCTAAGCAGACAGCTGGTGTGGACAAGGAACTTGCCTTGGGCTCGCCCTGCTCTTAAGGGTCACAGCCCTGCAATGTCTGTAATCTAGTACCTGAATCTGCTTTATATGTTTTGTCCAGAGTTATTAATTGCTTAAAGTGGGAGGGTAAGTCTGATAACTCATTATTCCACCATGACCTGAACCATAGGTCTCTCCTGACTTATTGTAAATCATTCTGTTTTAGATATATTAATGCTTAAGTAGTTCCCTCGTAGCTCAGTCAGTAAAGAATCTGCCTGCAGTGCAGGAGACCTGGGTTCGATCCATGGGTCAGGAAGATCCCCTGGAGAAAGGAATAGCTACCCATTCCAGCATTCTTGCCTCGAAAGTCCCGTGGACAGAGAAGCCTGGAGGGCTACAGTCCGTGGGGTCTCAACAGACAGACATGAACTAGCTACTGAACCACCGCCAAGTGGTTTGCAATGTTTAAATTCTCCTATGGGGGGAGCTCAAGAGAGACAATAAGGTTAACAAGATGTTCGTGTGCTGTGCATTCCTTAGAGAAACCTCAGGTTTATTTAAACCGTGTTAGGTGTATGTTTCGTTTTAGAAGTTAAACAGTAGGTAAAATGAAGCATGGTTAAATGAGGGAGAGATATTTCGAGTTGACTCCACACCACTCTACTAAATCAGATGGTAATGTTCAGAAAAGTACTATAAAACTCTCATTTTACAGGTGCAAAAGTTCAGAAGTCAGCCCCTGTGTGTAATAGGATCACATCAGGAAATAACTCGGAGCATATCCATTTGTCTCCATCCTCTCGTTTCTGGGATACTCTGCTTTTATTTCAGCTTCACGTCTTCATTGGCATGTCATTTGCTCTTCTTCCTCACACTTCCGTTCATTGAGAAAATTCCCCAGGACTGTAAAAGGGACAGGATATGAGCTCTTTTCCAGGTTGCTTTCAAATAGCTCCACTCTTTGACTTTAAACAGTGGGAGTCATGATGTGATTATTGTCAGATTATTGTCTGATTATCGTCAGGCTATGAGGGAAGAGAGATTCGGGGTCATCCGCTCACTGTCTCTCAGCGCTTCTTTGCCATCCAGTTGCCTTCACTCTCCCGCTCTCTCACGGGCGCTTTTCTCCCTCATGTCCTGCACTTCTCACCCCCAAGCTGCAGACCCCATCCTTTAATCCCTGCAAGGCGCCGATGTTGGCAGCTGCCTCGGGCCCTGGCTGACCCCCTCGCCATTCTTGTCATAAACCCCGTGATTCTGCTTCTGTTTTCCAGTTCCTCACGTCCTCTGACTTGCATCCCTCAATAAACTGGGAATGAAACCTCCCTTCGGATTTCCCATATGTCCCCGAAGCGTAATGAAGCGGGGGTTGATTCTGGTCCTGAAAGTACCAGGATGAAGTCCTCACTAACGATCCCATCAAAGGGCAAACCACCCAGGACATCATCTCAGGACTCCTGCCTGATAACGATGGAAATTTATTAAACTATCCCTTTGGAAAACTCAGCAGTGGCCACAGGACTGGAAGAGGTCAGTCTTCATTCCAATCCCAAAGAAAGGCAATGCCAAAGAATGCTCAAACTACCGCACAATTGCACTCATCTCACACGCTAGTAAAGTCATGCTCAAAATTCTCCAAGCCAGGCTTCAGCAGTATGTAAACTGTGAACTCCCAGATGTTCAAGCAGGTTTTAGAAAAGGCAGAGGCACCAGAGATCAAATTGCCAACATCCGCTGGATCATGGAGAAAGCAAGAGAGTTTCAGAAAAACATCTATTTCTGCTTTATTGACTATGCCAAAGCCTTTGACTGTGTCGATCACAATAAACTGTGGAACATTCTGAAAGAGATGGGAATCCCAGACCACCTGACCTGCCTCTTGAGAAACCTGTATGCAGGTCAGGAAGCAACTGTTAGAACTGGACATGGAACAACAGACTGGTTCCAAATAGGAAAAGGTGTACGTCAAGGTTGTATATTGTCACCTTGCTTATTTAACTTATATGCAGAGTACATCATGAGGAACGCTGGGCTGGAAGAAGCACAAGCTGGAATCAAGATTGCCGGGAGAAATATCAATAACCTCAGATATGCAGATGACACTACCCTTATGGCAGAAAGTGAAGAGGAACTCAAAAGCCTCTTGATGAAAGTGAAAGAGGAGAGTGAAAAGGTTGGCTTGAAGCTCAACATTCAGAAAACAAAGATCATGGCATCTGGTCCCATCACTTCATGGGAAATAGATGGAAAAACAGTGGAAACAGTGTCAGACTTTGTTTTTTTGGGCTCCAAAATCACTGCAGATGCTGATTGCAGCCATGAAATTAAAAGACGCTTGCTCCTTGGAAGGAAAGTTATGACCAACCTTGATAGTATATTAAAAAGCAGAGACATTACTTTGCCAACCAAGGTCCGTCTAGTCAAGGCAATGGTTTTTCCCGTGGTCATGTATGGATGTGAGAGTTGGACTGTGAAGAAGGCTGACCGCCGAAGAATCGATGCTTTTGAACTGTGGTGTTGGAGAAGACTCTTGAGAGTCCCTTATACTGCAAGGAGATCCAACCAGTCCATTCTAGAGGAGATCAATCCTGGATGTTCATTGGAGGGACTGATGCTAAAGCTGAAACTGCAATACTTTGGCCACCTCATGCGACGAGTTGACTCACTGGAAAAGACTCTGATGCTGGGAAAGGTTGAGGGCGGGAGGAGAAGGGGACAACAGAGAATGAGATGGCTGGATGGCATCACCGACTCTGTGGACATGAGTTTGAGTGAACTCCGGGAGTTGGTGATGGACAGGGAGGCCTGGCGTGCTGTGATTCATGGGGTCGCGGAGAGTCGGACACGACTGAGCGACTGAACTGAACTGAACTGAACTATCGGGCTGAGGATATGCTTTTGGAATGTTCCAATTTTTCATTCAGACATTTGAACTTTACTAAACGAAATCTTGGAGAAACTGGAAACTGTTTCCCTGTTGACTGTTTGCCTCAGTGGAGTGAGAAAGTAAGAAGCACCTGAGTGCTGGTTATTTTTCTCAAGCCCAGCAGGGTCCAGGGTTTCTGGAGACCCACAGACCCTCAACATCCTTTCTGTCTTCCTTTTATTTTCCATCTCAGCGATGTCTGACATGGCTGACCTCTCATCTTAAACACTCTCTGGGGAGTCCCCCTTTTACAGCACTGGCCACTCCTCTTCAATTTCCTTGTTTGGTGCCATCTCTTTGGCTTGACCTCTTCATGTTGAAATACCTTAGAGCCCAAGTCTTGGCTGTCTTCTTTTCTCTGATGTATCTAATTTCTGGATGAGCTCACGCAAGTCCACAGTCTCAGGTGCTGTGTAAATGGTGATGACTTCCAGTTTCCTCTCTCTAGCCCTGTCCTCACATTTGAACTCCAAACTCAGTTTTCAGAATGCCCATCTGACCACCCCTCACTCAAATAAAAATCCTCATTCAATCAAAATATGACTCCTCATCCCTGTAGCGTATCAAAATTGTTTCTTCAACATAGCTTCCATCTCAGTAAGTGGTACCAACAACCACCCTGTTGCTAAAATAAAAAGCCTAAAGCTATAATTCATTGCTTATTTTTTTTCTCATGGCCACTCTAACCCACTCAGCATCTCCTGTTCATCTTAAGTTCAAAATACATCCTCAATCAATTCATTATGCTCCACCCTTGCTACCACCATCATCTCTCGCCTGGAGCACTGAAGTCATCCCCGAAAGATCCCCCTGCTCCCATCCTGCCCTCCTGCAAGCCATTCTCCATAAGGAAGCCAGAGTGATCCTGTAAAGACGGTAATCAGATCAGGCCGCTCTCCTGCACATCAGAACAGAAGCTCTTTATGAGGTGTAAAGGTGCACACATCCTGTTTCTGTGGCCTCCTAAGATCCCCCTTCTGTGTGCTCTCCCCGCTCTGGACATATTGGTCCACTTTCTATTCCTCAAATATCCCACGCTCTCTGCGTCAGAGCCTTCATTTTTGTCACAGACAGCCGTGAGACTGTGTCCTTCTGCCATTCAAGTCAACGCAAACACCACCTCCTCAGAGAGGCTTTCCCCAGCCACTCTGCCTACAGCCTTCGCCCACCCCTCAGTCACACCATCTCCAAATGCTATTTCGTTTCCCCCAAACAGGTATCACTATTAGACGTTAAACAGGGAAATAATTTTAGATTGTAAGTTTGCTTATAAAAGTAGAGAAGGGCCTTGTCTATTTTTGTGCTATTTATAATGTGCTCAATAAATATTTGTGAAGTCAATGTGTATAAGTTATAGAAATGGTAGCAGTCAGTTTTAAGAGTGTTTGATTTTTCTCAGTGATGCCATGTGACTGGTGTGCACAGTAATAAGATGTCTGAACTCAGAACTGGGAGTCTTGAGACCTAGCCAACACTGGCATTCCCTGGAGGACTCTGAGCTTCCATTTGCTTCTCTGCTAGGCTCTCTGGTACCTCCTGGTCTCGTTGTAGGGTTAGTGAGGAGAGCAGATAATATAAGGCCTTGGCAGATAGGAAGAGAATCGTCCAGCACCACACAGATGTTAGATTTTTGTTTCTGTTCCTTTTAGATAACCACCTGAGAAGTTTTCTTTGTGTGCTGAACAAGGTAGAAATCACACGCGGTGACACATCTGATCAAGCCCCTGGCATTCATTCACCCCCAGGACCACCGGGCAGCCGTGCTGGGTGGTGGTGACCAGAGCCGGCACCTCTCCTGTGCCCGTCACTGAGATCTGCCCTTTCTGGCTGTCCCGGTCTCACTAGACAGCGCTTCCCTTTGGCACTGATCACGAACACCTGGGTCAGCCATCCATTGCAGCCCCACAGAGCCCAGCACGTGCCTGGCGCAGGCCAGACGCTCAGTTACTGAAAGCAAGTGTCCACCAGCGGATGGATGGATAGAGAAGACGTGGCACACAGATACAATGGAATATTACTCGGGCACAAAGAGAATGAAGTAATGCCATTTGCAGCAACATGGATGGACCTAGACGTCAGCACGTGAGGGGAAGTAAGGGAGAAAGACAAACAGTGTAGGGTGTCGTGCTTATGGGAATCTAAGATATGACACACGGGAGCCTGTCTGCGCAGCAGACACTGACTCACAGACACGGAGAACAGACTGTGGCTGCCAAGGGGAGAGGGGAGGGAGACGGATGCCTGGGAGCTTGGGGTTAGTGGACGCGAGCTGTTGTACAGAGAATGCACAAGCAACAAGGACCCACTGTGCAGCACAGGGGACTCTGCTCAACATCCTGTGATAAACCACAGTAGAAAAGAATATGAAAGAGAATGTGTGTGTGCATATTACAGCAGAAATTAACACAACATTGCAAATCAACTGGGCTTCAATGAAAATCGGTTCCATGAGGGAGGGTGGGTGGCTGCTGAGCTGAGAAATGGGACAAATGCGCTGAAAGCGATGGGACGACCAAGGCCATTTCTGCCCACTGGGTAGCATCTCTCCTGCGATCTATGACGGCTCTCCAAGCTGCAGCTCGATTTTCCTCCTGAATAAGCAGCAACCGACCCCTCGTGGGATCCAGGTGCAGTCAAGCCTCCCCTGCCTGGGGAAGAAAGAACAGTTTCATGGACTGTCTGAGCTCACAAGCAGGCTTGTTTGGGCTTTTCAGTAGAGTGGATACCAAGACATTATATAACCTGAGCTCCAGGAGAACCTTCCAGGCTGTCCCCAGGTGATGGGCACAGGGTGACCGTGTTATTAAAAGAGGCATTTGTTGCTCTTTGTACGCAAAGGACATCAAGGTGAAGCTAATACTCAAATCAGGCTGAGCACATTTGCGTGAACAGGATGTATGTCACTGGTGGCTTCTATCCTGCACGACAGGCAGAGAGAACACCCTCCCCGTTGCCTGTGGTTCTTCATTAAGGTGGAGCTTTGAGGACAAGAAAGGGTTCACAGTGGCGTTTCCACCACCGTCTTGCAGCTGCTCAGAAACTGCCTTCCCCCATATATTTAGAGCTTCTCATCCACCTTTAAAGCAAGAGTGAAGGGTTGGGGGGAATACAGCCAAATGCAAAACAAATGCCATCAACAGGAAAAACAATTTCAAAAGGTTCTAACGCAGATGAATAACGCAAACCTCCATCATGTTTATGGAGGGGCAAAACATTCAGTATTAATAATTTGCAAGGAAAAATGGCTGTCACTGTTTGTTAGCAACTCACCATTTGTTCTGGATACAAACCTAAGAATGCCCCATCTTATTAAGAGTTTCTTACTTTTTTAAAAATTTAATTTTGTGAACAAGGTGATGTTTATCAGAGGAAAACCAATATCCTGTCTAAAGCCGACTTTCTTCATTCACTCCCACCTCTATCAAATATTTACCTGCCTCTGCCATTTTCTGTTTTTTTTTTTTTACTTGATTTTCAACACTAGGCTGCATTTTTAACACACACGGTGTAACTAGCTTCCGTAGCCAATCGTTCTTCCTCCAGAGATGTTTTATTACAAGACAGGAGCATGCAAAGCAGTTGCATTGTTTTTCAGATTCTCTCTTCAGGGAACACAGTCGTTAACGAATTGTATCAGGAATAAACACTTGTATAATGTGGCTGTCTCTGCATTCTGAGGATGGCATTCTTATTGATTTAGTAATAGCTTACAAATAATAACCAAAAATTAGTTCTTCTGAGCTTATGGTTTTCTCCTCTTACTACTGCCGTCTGGATTCAGGGAGCTCACAGATGAGTACAAGACCTTCATTCACTTTGGTTCCCACGGGAACCACTTTCAACTGGGAGTCGGGGTGATTATGGAAAACCCATGTCTGTCTGTCCATAGAATGCATCTTTGTTTCTCTTGCTGCCCACACTCTAGGCTGACGTGACACAGTCAGGTTCCAGATGAAGCCCCATGACATTTTGCACGCACACTCACCCACACTGTACACACTCGTACACCATACGTGAAATGGAAAGTGACAGTCGCTCAGTCGTGTCTGACTCTTTGCGACCGCATGGGCTGTAATCCGCCAGGCTCCTTTGTCCGTGGGATTCTCTAGGCAAGAATACTGAGTGGGTTACCTTGCTTTTCTCCAGAGGATCTTCCTGACCCAGGGATCGAACCCACGTCTCTTATGTCTTCTGCACTGTGAAGTGGGTTCTTGACCACTAAGCCAGCTGAGGAGTTTATTTATATTCTTTTTTTCTTTTTTACATTCCATTTCATTATAGATTATTATAAGATATTGAGTATAGTTCACTGTGCTATACAACACGTTCTTATTGTTTATCTATTTTACATATAGTAGTGAAAATGAAAATTGCTCAGTTGTGTCCAACTCTTTGCGATCCCCTGGACTCTACAGTCCATGGAATTCTCTAGGCTGGAACCCTGGAGTGGGTAGCCATTCCCGTTTCCATATATAGTAATGTGTACATGTTAATCCCAGATTCCTGATTTATCCCTCCCCACCCTTTTCTTTCACTGACTGCTTTAAAACCTTTGACTGTGTGGATCACAAAACTGTGGAAAATTCTTCAATAAACGGGAATACCAGACCACCTGACCTCTCTCCTGAGAAATCTGTATGTAGGTCAAGAAGCAGCAGTTAGAACCAGACACAGAACAACAGACTGGTCCCAAACAGGGAAAGGAGTACGTCAAGGCAGTATATTGTCACCCTGCTTATTTAACTTTTACACAGAGTACATCATGCAAAATGCTGGGACTGGAGGAAGCACGGGCTGGAATCAAGATTTCTGGGAGAAATATCAATAACCTCAGATACTCAAATGATACCACCTTTATGGCAGAAAGTGAAGAGGAACTAAAGAGTCTCTTGAAGGTGAAAGAGGAGCATGAAAAAGCTGACTTAAGACTCAACATTCAAAAAAGTAAGATCATGGCATCTGGTCCCATCACTTCATGGCAAATAGATGGGGAAACAATGGGAACAGTGAGAAACTTCATTTTCCTGGGCTCCAGAATCACTGCAGATGGTGACTGTGGCCATGAAATTAAGACACTTGTTCCTTGGAATAAAAGCTATGACAAACCTAGACAGCACATTAAAAAGCAGACACATTACTTTTCTGACAAAGGTCCATTCTAGTGAAAGCTATGGTTTCTCCAGTGGTTATTTATGGATGTGAGAGTTGGACCATTAAGAAGGCTGAGTGCCAAAGAATTGATGCTTTTGAACTGTGGCGCTGGAGAAGACTCTTGAGAGTCCCTTGGACACCAAGGAGATCCAACTAGTCCATCCTAAAGGAGATCAGTCCTGAATATTCATTGGAAGGACTGATGTTGAAGCTGAAACTCCAATACTTTGGCCACCTGATGCGAAGAACTGACTCATCAGAAAAGACTCTGGCAAAGATTGAAGGCGGGAGGAGACGGGGATGACAGAGGACGAGATGGCTGGATGGCATCACCGACTTGATGGACATGAGTTTGGGTAAACTCCGAGAGTTGGTGATGGACAGGGAGGCCTGGTGTGCTGCAGTCCATGGGGTCACAAAGGGTTGGACACGACTGAGTGACGACCTGAGCTGAGCCCCTCCCCATGCTGGTAGCCGTAGGTTTGTTTTCTGTGTCTCATGCATAATGGTTTCAAACAGCTTTTTTAACATGTAAGTTTGGGGCTAGTACCTCAGGCAGGGCTTGGCTGGGCAGTGCTTGGGCTCCATGTCCTTCCCACCCCTTGGCAATGCTGGTCAACAGGATCCTGAGCATTCTCATTTCAGAGGTCTGGTGGCTGCAAGCTGGGCTCGTGTGGTTTCCGCCCCCAGCAGTCTCAGATCCTGCGGCCGGTGGCTTAGGGTCATCTTCCTGGAGTCTCAGGCAGAAGCTGCAAGGCTCCTCCTGGTCCAGGCTTGGGAGTCCCAGGATGGCTTGGAGTCCAGCCCAGACTTCAGGGAACGGCCATCAGACTGCACTTGTGAGTGGGAGGAGATGCGGAGCGACTGACGTTCCCTGCTGGTCTGCTCACCTGGTGAGCAGGATGGGGATGGGCTTGGAGCGTAGCTGTGGAAGGAGACTGCACGATGCTGCTAATCCCACTTACGGCTTTTGTATGGAAACAAAAATAATGAATTATAATTGCGGTTGCCACCTGACCTTTTCTTAGTGAGAGTCTGACCTTTCTGTAGAAAAAAATAATTTGAAGAGTCACTTCAACATGCAAAGTAGGACACTGGGAACCCAAGCCACACAGAACTGGTTGCGCCAAGTGGCAAGTGAGCGCTATTTGCCTTTGCCTTTGAGAGGAAGAGAGAGATGAGAAAATGAAGGGGAAAGATGTAAGAGAGAAGCTGGAAAGAGACCTCTCACCTGACCCAATACGTGTCGCAGTGGTGGTGTGCATACCCTGCCTGGGTGTTCAGAGAAATCTTGGTGAAGACTCTGGGCTTCCTTTTAGGAAATAGAGGAGATTGGAGCTTGTCTTAGAACTCAAAGGGCAGGGAGGACCAAGCTGCTGTCTGGCTTCCACGTGGTTTGTGGTTCGGACTGTCTCCTTAACTCCTAGCCCAAGAGTCAGCACATGACCGATTCTCCTGCTGTCCCAGGGACCCTCCTAAGGCAGAGACGCCAATGGCTGTCCTGAGCATCAGCTGGGATCCTCTCTGGTCCCACTGCACCACGCACTACTCTCTGGGTTTGCCCAGAGATTCCAGGGTCCCTGGTAGGGTTTTACCAATCCTGCCTCTGAGATGGCCAAGGCACACAGCTACCCTGGGTGTCATTAGAAGCTCTATCCACAGAGTTCTCAGGGAATTGTGTGATGTAACAGAGGGAAAGGGGTCCTAGAGCTGGGTCTGGGAATCCTGCACACACAGATACACACACCTAGGTGCACACGCCCATACGTGTGCACACAGGCTCACACATGCATTTCTGAAGTCTACATTCCCCAAATCATAGAGGACCCATGTTTTCACAGCCATCTACGTCACAGAAGCTTAGAGGACTTTGACATTTGGTTTAATAGAACTGGGACATTTGAAGCTCTGTATTTCTTAAAGAACAGGTTGTGGTGTTACAAAGACTTCAGGTGGTTTTGTTAAATGACTGCAGAATGGAGAAGTGGATTCTAAAAGATTGGTCAGTTCCTATTAAATATACATCCAAACGGTTCTTAGAAGTGGGGCCTGTCGAAACATCTCACCCACAGCAATTTCAGGTTGAGTTCTTACTATTTTTAAATGCTTACCTGTGACCTTTGATGTTCTGGTTTTTTTCTGGGATTTCTGGCACTTAGATTCACTCAATCTGCCAAGAGAGGAAGTTATACTACCAGGCTGCATAATTTCCTTCTCAGCAGTAAAATATTTCCTTTAAAAAAGTGTGGAGGAGAAGAAATTATGGGAGCAAATACGGTATTTATCATTTGAATTAAAAGACTGAACCTGGCCAGTCGTCAAGTTATCAATCCACACATCGTGTCTGTTGTTAGGTGCCCAATTCAGAGAATTTGATTAGTTGATATATTTATATGTGTGCATCGTAAGCCTCAAAACCACTTTCATGTGTATTATTTTTCTTGTCATCCACAAATCACATCCAGAAAGATTGATGGTAATTGAATAAATGGCTGTGTGTACTTAAAGGCTGGGCTTGTTGAAGACAGAACAGATTTATTAGACAATACGTTTAATTTTTTTTCTTATATTCCAGTGCTCATCAAAACACTTCATTCCAAACCAGGAGAACTAGAGAAAATATACTGAGGTTCTCAAACATGTAGTTCCGTGGACATGAACTGGAGTTCCCCAGGGTCAGACCGCCACCCAAGGGCTCTTTGTGGACTGAGCCGCGTAGCAGGTTTTGGGGAAGCTTGCGTGTCCTGTATTCTCTACAACTGTCACCCACAGGCTGCCAGACTCCAAAGGTCATGATTTGGGGTGAGGGAGGGGGCAGACATTAAAACACTGGTACTCCCAGGAAACCTCCTTTAACTGTTTAAATACCTCAAGTGTTTAGCACTTTGTACTATCAGATCATCTGATTATTTTCTCCCTGAGAAGGGACGTGAGAATGGAAGTCTTAAGGTAAAGAATAAATTTAGCTCAGAAAACAAGAAAAGGCCATGTCAAGCACTCATCTGTTGGAAAGCTGGGAGGAGAATGGAGAAGGCAAAAGATGGTGAGGAGGTAGGAAGCAGAGGGGTCTTCCCTGGTGGCACGGTGGGGAAGAATCCGCCTGCTGACGCAGGAGACGTGGGTTCGATTCCTGAGTCAGAAGGGTCCTCTGGGGAAGGAAATGGCAACCCACTGCAGTATCCTTGCCTGGAGAATCCATGGAGCCTGGCAGGCTACAGTCCATGAGGTCACAAAGAATCAGACAGGATTGAACAACTAAACAGCCACACAAAGAAGCAGAGAAGCAGAGTTTGGAAGTTTCTGGGGAAAAGTGATGATGTTCACTAAAACTGGCATGGCGTGGACCGCCTTTGCCCTGTTTCTCCAGCTCTTTCATCCTTTGTGACATTTTATCCACTCAGCCATCTTCCCCGTCAACTGTCACAATGAATGATGTCAAGCCCTACCCGGTTATGAACGAGGCTGCCTTTTCTTCAAATGAAGGCTTCTGGCTCCTTATGACTTTACCGGTTTCAATTCTCCTGCCCATTCATTTTTTTCAGATGTAAGTTGTGACCTATTTGAAGGTCATGAAATGAATTTCGTGGATCCTGACCAGCTTAAAGTAAATAAAATGCAATTTAAAAAAAAGCGACACCCTGTGCATCCTAGATAGTCGAGTGGCCTATTATTTTGCGGGATTTTGTGTGTTGTTTGTGTATTTAGTACGTGTTTACTGTGTGGCTATATAAAATAGCTCTCATAATAGATGCTGGTCACAGAAGTTTGAAAAGCTCAGAACTCCCTTTTTGGACTATGAAAAAGAAGAGGGATGCTGAGCAGGAACGGGTTGACTTTAAAAAAATAAAAATGTTTATTATTTACTTGTCCGGGTCGGGTCTCAGATGCAGCTCGCAGGCTCAGTTGCCCTGTGGCGTGTGGGATCTTCATTCTCCATCCAGGGATCAAACCCACGTCCCCTGCATTGAAAACACTGGACCATCAGAGAAGTCTCGGAAGGGACCGACTGTGCAGGCATGGGTTGTTCAGACACTGAACATCCCCGGGAAAGGCTTGTTTCAGGGATGGCCCTTGACTGCTCCTGGTAAGTTAGCTTCCATCCCCTGAAACATTCTGTCCCCACCCCGTGAGAGTGTAGTCGTTGGCCTGAGGCCATGGGCCACCTAGTATGGGTTTGACCTTAGAGTCTGTCCTAAAATGGGATGGGGAAAAGTGTAAGCCATGACGAACTTTATTTTCTTGGACTCCAAAATCGTTGTAGATGGTAACTGCAGCCATTAAATTAAAAGGCATTTGCTCCTTGGAAGGAAAGCTGTGACAAAGCTAGATAATGTATTAAAAAGCAGAACCATCACTTTGCTGACAAAGATCCATACTGTCAAAGCTATGGTTTCTCCAGTAGTCATGTATGGATGTGAGAGCTGGACCATAAACAAGGCTGAGCCTCGAAGAATTGATGCTTTCAAACTGTGGTGCTGGAGAAGACTCTGAAGAATCCCTTGGGCATCAAGGGGATCAAACCAGTCCATTCTAAAGGAAATCAAACCCGAATATTCTTTGGAAGGACTGATGCTGAAGCTCCAATACTTTGGCCACTTGATATGAAAAGCCAGCTCATTGGAAAAGACCCTGATGCTGGAAAAGATTGAGGGCAGGAGGAGAAGAGGGTAGCAGAGGATGAGATGGTTGGATAACATCACCGACTCAATGGACATGAGTTTGAGCAAGCTCCAGGAGATAGTGAAGGACAGGCAAGGCTGGGTGCTGCAGGCCACGGGGTCACAAAGAGTCAGACAGGACTTAGGGACCGAACAATGACAGCAAAACGTGAAGCCTGGTTTTGCTTTGAGGTGGTCTGCGTGGCTGAAGTCAGCTGTGTGGGTGCCCCGTGACCAACTGCCAATACCAGCTCTGGGCACCAAGCCTCCGGGGAGCTTCCTTGGTTAGTAACGCAGTTTCTGGAGAATCAAGTGTGTCCCCGAGATTCCACTAGCAAAGAACACTGGGCAGCTTACCCCTGGTTCCTCCTGGGTTCAGCCTCAGGTACATTTTCTCTTCCTGTTTTTAATCTCTGTCCTTTTATCATAACTTATAACTGAGTGTAGGAGTTTTTCTGAGTCCTAGTGAATTATCTAACCTTGCGTGGTGTGGGGACCCCTGACCCGAATGCAGGCAGAGGACTGAACCAAGTCTGAGCTTGGACCACGGCTGACCTTAACGGAGGGGCCGCCGCAGACGACTCCTTTCATGGTGAGCGGGTGGGAAAGCTTTAGCTTTCCTCCATTTGTGACAACAGTGGTTCCCAGACGCCACTTGTTCAAGTGTCACTGGGTGGGAATAAATATTTCACTCCATTTCAGCCTCCGTGGAGGGCGTGAGCCTGGTGCAAATGAATACCAGGGGTTATCATGAAGTCTATCTCCAAAGGTAATCCTGGCTCTTCCGAGACCTTCCATGTGGGCCTGTTCTATCCACTGTGACCTCAGTGAGAGTTTTCACAATTATTTTTTAACTAAGTGATATTGCAAACCATGGAGCTGTCTCTTCAGACTTCGCGTGAATTAAAATCAGTGTAACCGTTGAATCCGAGGCACACAAATGTTAGCAGGGGCAGCTTCGTTCTCTGATTGTTGGCTGAGCTTGTTCTTGTGTTTCCCTGTTGTGTTGGGGAAAAGAACCAAAGAGATTAGTAGTAAAAGCTTTGAGATCTAATTATGATGAGGGAGTTCCAAAGGAAATTAAACATAGCATGATTACTTTTTAAAAAATACAAATTAAAGAGAACATCTTAGCAAATAATCCTCCCTGTTCAGCAAGCTCATTTCCCATCAGGAGGTGGAAGAGGATATTTGAGAGCTCGTATTAGCGAATAATCGTGCCTGAATTTTTATGACACTTTTACTTTATCTAAATATATTCTTGCATTGTTAACTTATGTGATTTGCCCAGGTTTTACTAGTCTTTGCAATCGTTTTCAAACAGTACCTCATTGGAGAACTACTGTTTGACCCCATTTTTGCATCCCAAGAGCCTTGGGTTTTGGTGGAAGGTCCGGGCTGAGAAGGTCCTAGGGGAGGAAGAGGAAGAGATGGCAGATGGTCAAGACTGGATTCTCCCACAGCCCTACGGTCCACCGACCACATTGGCCAGAAGGCCCTCTAATAAAACTGTGCGAGGCCATGCCCGTGGGCGGGGTAGACCGAGATGGGCATCACCAGACCTCAGATCTCCATGGAGCGTCTCTACTGCTCTCAGAGGGCTTGGGTTTTTCTCCTTCTCGCTGGACTTCTCACCGTTTTCCAGGCCAGAGGGCATTTCTCCTCTGCTGCACACCACGCCACTTTCCTTAGGCTTTGACCACTGTCTTTTGGCACAATAAGGACGGACCGCACCTCCCTCCGAGAGTCCACATGCTCTGTTCTTTCTTGGTCGTAGCTCCTGCCAGCCACCCGCCTCCCTTCTCTGAACGCACATTCCACCCAGTTCCCTCTTGAATGTAAACGCAGGCCCCTCCATCCTGAATTCTGATGGGTCTGAGTCTCAGTACTGCGTCCCACGAGTCCGTTTTGTCCATTCTTCACCCTTCACTGGGTCTCTTTCTGAGCACACCCTTCCTGCTGGAAAGCTATACACTGCTTAAAATTGAGGTATAGCTGATTTGCAATGTTTCAAGTGTACAGCAGATGGATTCAGTTGGGAATATGTGTCCTCCTTTTCAGATTCTTTCCCATCATAGGATATTACAGGATGCTGAATATATTTCCCTGTGCTCTACAGTAGGTCTTTGTTTATATCTATTTTTCTAGAACTCTTTATTTTTTGGCCATGTCTCGCAGGACGTGGGCATCTTAATTGCGCCAGGAATCAGACCCACGCCTCCTGCAGTAGAAGCACAGCGTCTTCACCACTGGACCAGCAGGAAATCCCCTTGTGTAACTATCTCATATGTACTAGGCTGCGTCTGTTAACCCCCAGCTCCTGATTCCTGCCTCCCCACTTTCCCCGCTGGTGACTGTCACTTCATTTCCCACATTAGTGAGTCCTTTTGTGAAAGCCGCATCTTCTCCATGAGCTTCTCTCCCCATCATCTACCCAGAGCACAAAGGGTTTTATACATATGACCTCGCATCCTCCAAACCATGTACCTTTCAAATTCGAGGACATGTAACTCCTGCATTTCGTTTATTAAACACAAACCCCATCTGTGTTGACAGCATTTTCCTCTTGTCAGGGTCAAGACACTCAGGCTCCTGACCTTACGCTCAGCACCTCGTCTTCCCTCTCCGGCTCTGCCACCTGTTCAGAGGTTGCATCAGTCTCTGTTTCCACCAGAGTCCATAGACAGCCTTCTCAGTGGCCTGTGCTCCTTGCCACGTAAACCCATGCTTCCGATTCAGCTGTGTTCCACTCGCCCACAGCGTGATTCAACCCTCAAAGGGCTCCCACCTTTCCAGTCCGTCTGTCTGACCCTTTCCCCAAGTTTGTCTGTGTAATTTCCCAGACCGAGATGCCCCCAACCCTGGCCTCCCTCAAACTCTGCAGTCGGCGCTCTCTCAACTTTCTCTCCCCGCTGGCCCCCCCTGGCCCTGGGAAGATGGCTTTTCCCTTCTTTTAACAGGATGCTGAATTCCTGCTTATCCTTCTCCTTCACCAGAAGCTCCACTCTCAGCTTCCTTCTCCCTCAACCTCCAGGAAATGCGTCCGCATCTCTTGAACTGAAGATGCCGCTGAACTCTTTCTCCTCTGCACCATGGGGCGAGGGGGAGCCTACTGCCTGGCATGGCCCCCTCTGGGCTGCGTGGAACCTTTGATTTTACCCGCTGGGGCAGGGCTGTGCGATCCATCAGACAGCATCTGGCCTCCTTCCCGACACCCGGAGCTCCCAGGGCTATGCCCAAGTGCCCTGGAGTCTGGGGCCCCGCCGCGCAGGTCCGTGTGGCCCCTGGCTCAGTTGTGACACATGTTTGCTTGTAATTTGTTGAGCAAGAGGCTCCCGGCTGTCAAGGTCATCTCATTCTCTGTCTCAGAGGCCTCCCCTCGCGGGAGCTGCAGTGACTCTCCAGCCTGCTCTTGGTCTCCTCCCTGAGGCAAGGGACGAAGGGAGCAGGCCCAGCTGCTCTGAGTCTCTGCCCTCCCGGGCCCCTCTTTCTCTCTATCACCCCCTGGAAATTAACCTCACCACAGTTCTTCCCCAAACCCCAGTGTCTGCCTTACTTACTGAAACCCTTTCTTTATTGAAGTAGAGTTGATTTGCAGTGCTGTGTTAATTTCTGTGTGCAGCAAGGTATTTCAGATTCATAGATCTATCGATATGTTTATATATACGTACACACATATTCTTTTTCATATTCTGTCCATTATGGTTTGTCACAGGCTATTGAGTCGCTTTCCCCGTGCTCTGCAGTAGGACCTTACTGTTTATCAATCCTCGGGATAAGAGTTTGCATCAGCTAACCCCAAACTCCCGGGGCATGCCCCCCCCCACCTGAGCAACCACAAGTCTGTGCTCTCTGTCTGAGAGTCTGTTTCGTGGATAAGTTCATGTGAATTCACGGAACCTCTTCCTGCACTCACTTTGGTGTCTCAGCAAGGCCACTGTCCATCTCAGGTGCCATCTTCCTCCTAGTGGATGGGGCTTCTCTCCTCCCTGCCCGGAGCTCCTGGCTCTTCTGCGAGTGATGGCCTTCTCAAAGTAATTCCAGTGACTCTTCTCGGTGAGGGATTCAACAAAGCCCCATTGCCTGGGCTATATATAACACCTGCACACACATATACACGTGTGCATGTCCACCCCCTGCACACATAATGCACACGTGCACATTCAACCCCTGCACACATATACACACACGTGCACATCAAACCCCTGCACACATTTATGCACACATGCACGTCCACCCCTGCACACGTATACACACATGTGCACATCCACCCCCTGCACACATATATGCACACATGCACATCCAACCCCTTCACACATATATGCACACGTGCACGCCCAACCCCTGCACACAAATATACATACATGCACATCCAACCCCTGCACACATATACACATGTGCACACCCAACCCCTGCACACATATACACACACGTGCACATCAAACCCCTGCACACATTTATGCACACATGCACGTCCACCCCTGCACACGTATACACACATGTGCACATCCACCCCCTGCACACATATATGCACACATGCACATCCAACCCCTTCACACATATATGCACACGTGCACGCCCAACCCCTGCACACAAATATACATACATGCACATCCAACCCCTGCACACATATACACATGTGCACACCCAACCCCTGCACACATATATGCACACGTGCACATCAAACCCCTGCACACATATACGCACATATGCATGTCCACCCCATGCACACGTATACACACATGTGCACGTCCACCCCTGCACACATATATACACACGTACACATCAAACCCCTGCACACATATATGCACACATGCATGTCCACCCCGTGCACACACATATATACATACGTGCACGTCCAACCCCTGCATACGTATATACACACGTGCATGTCCACCCCCTGCACACATATACACACATGCACATCCAACCCCTGCACACATATATGCACACATGCATGTCCACCCCGTGCACACACATATATACACACGTGTACACCCAACCCCTGCACACACATATACATGCATGCAGTCCAACCCCTGCACACGTATATACACATGTGCACGTCCAACCCCTGCACACATATATGCACACGTGCATGTCCATATATGTTTTTCCCCTGCACTCACCCCAGCAGAATTCAGCACCAGGGTCTGTACCCTGAATGCATCTTGTCTGCAGAGGCTCCTCAGGACCAAGCTGCCCTCCTCACAGGGGTCACAGTGACTCTTCTGCCTGCTCTTGGACTCTCTCCTGAGGCCGGGGTGAGGGGAACAGGCCCAGCTGCTCTGAGTCTCCACCCTCCCGAGCCGCTCTTTCTCTCTGTCCCTCCATCCTGCAGCCTCTTCTGACTCTTCCTTGACTCTCTCATCCATCCCCAGACTCGACCACTGAGAACACAGGCCAGATCCAGCATCTCCACCAAACACCCCTGCCCTGGCCTTGTGGGGGTGCTTTTCCTTCTTTTAAGCCTCTGAACTCAGCCCCTGACAACCCCCCATACATGCACACACAGCACATAAATACACACACACACGTGTCCACGCGCACGCTCACACTCCTGCATACCCCCGCATACAGGCATACACGTGCACACACACTGGTCACAGACAAACACATCCCCTCGACACCCCCACCTCGCCCCAGGTCTATCCCGTAGTCCCACCCAGCCCTGAAACCTGGTGTATGGGGGGGAAGGTCTGACTCTGGGGAGACTTCATGGGGTGCACTGTTGCACCCATGCTAACCTAGGAGTTTATCTCTAAAATGCTCCAAATATCGATTTTCTGCCACATTTTCCAAGTCAGATTTAAGTGAGAGGCATGGCCGTTTTTATCAACTCCGTCTCCATTTCTTCCTTGGCACAGAGCATGGGTGGATTAGCCATTGTCTGCTTTGTAAAAAAAGGCCCCCAGCTCTTTCTCTGCCCCTCAGCCAGGTGATGTCTTCCCAATAGAATCAACCAGCATCAGGATCGCTCCCTTTGTTCCCATCACACACACACGGCCTCGACAGACCACGTGCCTGGGTCCTTCTGTTGAGGCCGCAACCTGGTCCTGGCTGTGGAGGTCCTGGAGCCGATGCTGAGGGCCCCTCTCAGGACTATGCAGGTGCACACACTTTGGGGAGTCACCACAGCAAGGCTTTGGGCGGAACCAGTATTTTAAAATATGTTTTCATGGCTCAGAGGTTGTATCATTGACATCTCTGGGAGCTCGCGGGCTGGATGGAGAATCTTGGCCCCTGCACCACCCTGTAGACCTTAGGCCTTCGCAGTGTCCAGCTCCATTCTCAGAGTCCCCTCCGAGTCTGGCTCTCTCTTCCCAGACACTGCTCCGTCCGAAAGCCGGGGGGGAGTTCTCTGCTTTAGCAGCAGGATTTCCCCCTCTGCATTTCTTTCTGGAAACTCCCTGCAGACAGGTACCTGGCTGGTGACCTGCCAGCCACAGCCTTGTCTGTTAACCCTTTTCCAGCCCTGAGACATGTCAGAGGATCTCAGTGTCCCTGAGCTGTTCATACAGAAGTAATGTCATTCACGCCCCTCCAGGCCTGCCCAGAGTCTGCGACTGACCACTGGGAGCCATCACCTCCCAGCTCAGCAGAGCTCGTGCCGTCTGCCACCTCTCCCTCCTGCCTCAGAGTGAATACACGCGCTTCTTCTTCACCCCCCAAGGCATCACCCACTCACGAGTAACATGGGGGCTAGGTTTTGCCAACTGAAATTCTCAAGAGAGATTTTTGATGAGAAAATCTTCACTCGTGTACCAGGCTTCTCGGTGCCTAAGTCGTCTTCTTCAGCTCTGGGAATCCTCTTAAATCGTAGGCCTGGACCTTTCCTTCCCATCTCAAGACTTAAACAAGATTTCTCAGTATTGAGTCTCCAGGGGACCATGAACTCAGATGAAAGAAAAGGTTATGATTAATTTCGTAATGTTTGACTGTAGCCGAGATTCCCTCCCATGAGTCTGTTGACAGAAAGCCATGGTAGTTTTGTCATTATCGTGAACAAAAGAAATCACAAGTATATTCACATCACGATGACATTTGGAGTCATGCCAAAATACATGCTGTCACCGTTTATTGAAAATTATAGTTGCTTCAGCCCTGCCCCTGATTTTGGTGGCAGAACAGCTGGGAGAAGGAACCTTGGTCCTGTCCTTTTTGAAGAAAGAATTCAGCAGAGAGGGCAAGCTTGTGCAGTCGTGGTAGGGTTTATTAGTAGCAGAGGACGTGTAGAAGAGCTCATGCATGAGCTCAGAATAAGTTGCAATAGTGGGCAGCTTAGGTTGCTTATATGGGGTCAGTTTTCTGGGTTGTCTCTGGCCAGTCATCTTGAAGTGTCAGCAGGAGACTAGTCACAGCTGCCCAGCCTGGGGCAGCCTGTCTGTCTCCTGCCTGGGCTCCGGGACTGCGGGCAAACCTCCAGGCAGCATCACCGGTCAGACTCAGGACCTCTCAGCCCAGCGACCTTTCAAACTTCCAGTGGCTGCCCTCACAGTTGGCATTTAACTCAAAAAATTCTCTGGAGAACCTAGTGCTTCTGGAGTCCAGAATATCTTTTCCTTGTGAAGCAAGTTCTGAAAACTTTCATCCTACTTGTAACTATGTCACTTGCAAAACAAGGGTCCCATCGCTATAATCATCAAAATAAAAAAGTCAGATGTGTACATCCAGTCCTGATGGGGATGTTTCCTTGTCAAAGACATGCCACAGGCAAATGTCATTAATTTATCTAAGCCAAAACAGTCATTTAGTATGTATTTAAACATAAATATTTGCATTAGTTGTCTGCATTTTTCATGTATTATGTCGTGACTCATTAATAAACTGGAATAAGTATGTTTTATTTTTTATTTTTAAAACTGTGTCTCCAAACAATGTGTTTTCTCTGTGGCTTGATATATTTTATGTATTTAAAAATATTAGATTCTGAGAAAAGAAATATAAGCCTCACCACATTGTCCTAGGGGTTCACTTATTGGTCTCATTTATGTCTAAAGAGACAAAAGATTTAAAATCTTTGTGCTAAAGAGACACTTTCCTTATCTTTTCTCTTCACCAAATTTTAGGGCCTCAATCCCTTTTCTAAAAATGTATTTATTTTAATTGGAGGATAACTGCTTTACAGCATTGTGTTGGTTCCTGCCGTACATCAGCATGAATCGGCCACAGGTGCACATGCGTCCCTTCCCTTCTGATCCGCCCTCTCACCTCTCCCCCACCCCACCCCTCTAAGTGGGCTCAGAGTGCCCGTCTGAGCTCCCTGCATCATACAGCAGGTCCCCACTGGCTGTGAATCCTGCATGTGTTACTCTGTCCATCAGTCCCACGTTCTCCTTCCCCTGCTGTATCCAGAAGTCGCTCTCTCTGTCTGTGTCTCCGTGGCTGCCCTGCAAACAGGTTCATCAGGACCGTCTTTCTAGATTCCATTAAACCAATGCTTAGTCACTCAGTTGTATCCGACTCTTTGTGACGCCATGCACTGTAGCCCGCCAGGCTCCTTTGTCCATGAGGGTTCTCCAGGCCAGAATACTGCAGTGGTTTGCCTTGCCCTTCTCCAGGGGATCTTCCCAACCCAGGGATCAAACCCAGGTTTCCTGCATTGCAGGCAGATTCTTTACCATCTGAGCCACCAGGGAAGCCCATGAATACTGGAGTGGGTACTCTTTCCTTTCTACAGGGGATCTTCCCAACCCAGGGATTGAACCCAAGTCTCCTGCATTGCAGGCAGATTCTTTACCAGCTGAGCCACCAGGAAAGCCATATATATGTGTTAATATACTGTATTTGTCAGTTTCTTTCTCACTTACTTCACTCTATAATAGGCTGTAGGATCATCCGCCTCATTAGAACTGACCCAAATGCATTCCTTTTCACGGCTGAGTAATATTCCCTTGTGTATGTGTATTACTGCCATGGCTTCTTTATGCATTCATCTGTTGATGGACATCTAGGTTGCTTCCATATCCTAGCTGATGTGAATAGTGCTGTGATGAACATTGGGGTACCTGTGTCTTTTTCAGTTGTGGTTTCCTCAAGGTATACATAGGCTTTTTGTCCTCGAAATTTATCACCACCATCTTGCCAAATGGCTACTTTCCTGGGCGGAACAATTACCTCTTTTTTGCTATATGCAACCTCTATGTCTCTGGAGCTGTCGCAGGCTAACGAGTAACAATGCTGATCACAGCTGCCTGGCTAGGGTTCCGTGGGGAAGTGACTCCCCTGGGTTATCCCCCCAAGTCATTAAGTCACTCTCCTGAGACTCTGTGAGTGAGGGAGGCAGTATCTGGATCTAGGGATTCTGGGCTAGGAGTCTGGGGAGTTTGGTTTTTAACTACGGTGTTGTATGCTATGGACTCATTCGAATTATCTTTCAGAGTGAAAACTCAGAGCAGAGTTGCCTGCCTCCTGCTCTGCCCCTGGAATACAGGCACATCTTTAGTGAAGAGAGAAGCTGTTTTCTCGTTACCTCCCTCTCTTTCCCTTTCTCTATTTCTTTTAATTTTTAAACACTATTTTGTTTTAAGGCTTTATGTGTTTCATTTAATTTTTTTATTTTTGGCTGCACTGGGTCTTCGTTGCGGCATGTGGGCTTTCTCTGGTTGCGCTGAGCAGCGGCTGTTCTTCAGTCGTGCCATGTGGGCTTCTCCTGCCGGGGCTTCTCTCATTGCAGAGCTTGTGCTCTAGGGCGTGTGGGCTTCAGCAGTTGTGGCTCACGGGCTTAGCTGCTCCGTGGCATGTGGGATCTTCCCTGACCAGGGACTGAACCCATGGCCCCTGCATTGGCAGGCGGATTCTTAACCAGTGGACCACCAGGGAAGTCCTCGGTATTTCTTTCTTTTCTTATTTGTCCCTCCGCAATGATATTTGACTCTGCAGAGAGGTCTCTTTCATTTTGAAGCAGTTTCCCTGTGTCCAAACAAAGGTCAACCTGAGTCATCTCCAAAGTCCCTTCCAGCACCATCATGCCTGTTTAACTTCAGTGTGAGAAAGGACTCCTGGCTTCACAGGAGTGAACTGTGGCCTCACAGTTGGTCGAGAAGAGATGGTTCTTTATGCTGACCACAGGGTCAGGGGATTTCCTGCAAGGCTCTAAATCTTTCCCACAAAGAGGTGACCTTGTACCTACAGCTCCTTCATCTCCACATGCTTTTGGTGCAGTTGTATTTGTCCCCGTGAGTGATTCCATAAACTAAACCAGCAGTTGCCATGGTTCTTGGTTGATTAATTTTCTAGGGAAAAAATGAAAGCCCATTCATGATCATGGTTCTTTTTTGGAAACCAATAGTATTTTAACATATATTCTACACATAGGTTCACAGTCCCGCTTTTCACTTGGAGCCTTTTCTGTGAAAACAAGAGCACGCAATATTTATTACAAATGGCTGCTTTTTCAATTTACTCTAGTGAGCTATTTTTTCTAGACCCCTTCGCAGTTTGAACGTAACTGATTAATTGGAGTTCATTTATACACACCAGTGAATTGCTTTTCTATTTTTATTGAAGTACAGTTAATTTACAACATTGTGTTAGTGTGAAGTGTACAGCAAAATGATTCAGTTATGCATGTGTATGTATGTGTATGTGTTTTCTTTTTCACAGTCTTTTCTCCTGCCTCTATTCAACGAGGCATTGAATGAAAACCTTTGTGCAACACAGTAGGTCCTTCTTTACCTATTTTATACACGGCAGCGTGTGTCTGTTAATCCCAGGCTCCTGGTTTATCCCTCCCCAGCTCCTGCTGTGCTTTTTAAAATTAATTTATTTTAATTGGAGGATAATTCCCTTGCAGTATTGTGGTGGTTTTTGCCATACATCGACATGAATCAGCCACAGGTCACATGTGTTCCCCCACCTATTTATCAATGCAAAACAGAAACAGGCTCACAGACACAGAAAGGAAACTTATGGTTATTCTCTTTGGTGGCCGTAAGTTTATTCTCTTTGGCGGCCATCAGTTTATTTTCTGCGTCTGTGAGTCTGTTTCATATTGATAAGTAGGTTCATTTGTATCATTTTTTTTAGATTCCACATATAAGTGACATCTTATGATATTTGCCTTTCTCTGTCCAATATTAGCACATGTTTGTAGACAGCCTCAGTGGCCGGTTTTCGCAGTGATATTGGTAGAGGGGTCATTGAGGTGACTTCGTTACTATGAATGATGTGAATCCTACGGCAGTAGTAATAGTGTTAATAGTTATAGCAAAGTATGACTAGTCAGTGTGTCCAACTAAATGCACCATTTTTCCCATATAACTCTTATTCCTTCCCAGAAACTATGCAATCTATTCTTTTCTCTAAAACCAGAAGTTCCCTGCTCAGATTCTTTCAAAGCAAGAAAGGTGTTTCCGCTGCTAACAGTATACTACATAAAGCTTATAGCATGAAAGAAATTCAAGAAGGCCCTTGTTCTAACCTCGTGCACTTGTAGTTGAGGCGACTGAGATTCTGGGAAAGACGTGTGACTTGACTGAGGTCATGCTGATGGGGAGGTGGAGCGTCTACTGCACTTCCTGCTCCAGACCCCACTGTGCCTTTATGTTGTGTCTGCACACCGCTGCTGCTGCCAGGAGTCCCTTCTCCATGGCCAAGGTCCCCGAATTTATGGATCTCCCTTCCTTCCTTTTTCTCTCTCTCCTTCCCCCCCCTTCCTTCCTTATGCATGTGTTGAGGTTAATGGTTCTTCTTTTACTCTGCTTCTGACTTAAGACACATTTCTTTTTGCGCTTGATACGCATCACTCAACTACCTGATACCTCTCTTCCCTTTTCATTAGTAGAATTATGAATCCATTCCTAGAGCAGTCACCAGCACACGCAGTGCTATCTCCCAATGGTCTAAAGGTGTGAAGCCAGCCAAGGACAAATACGTTATCCTTGCAAATGTCCAGGCATTGTTTGTGTCTCCCTCCACTCATCTTGGCATTTGCGGTTCACTTCAGTTTCACTTCTGTTTTTATCCTCCTTTCTCTTTTCTCACCAACTTATCTGAAGGCTACGTTTGTCTCATAAAAACTCAACCAATAGAAAATTGAGAAGATTAAGCCATCAGTTTATTTGGTCAGTTCTATTCACCGATTGAATTCAAAGTCCCTCACCTACCCAATTCAAATTGAGACTTTTCTGAAGTTAAAACATAGACAAAATGGCCAGAGTCCACAGCTTCTACTTGGCCTATTCCTGTGTCTTGGTTTCCTTCAAGGGTACCCTTCCCACCTAATCCTGAGGCTCTTGGACCAGAAAACCCTTTGTGCTCTAAGATTTTCAGCCTTAAGGATATTTCCTGAGGCTCACATTTTGGGGGTACAGTCCATGCCTTTCCTTTGGGGAGCAGTTGCTGACTAGCTTGTCGCTTGGCTTCAGCGGGCACTGCCCTCTTCTAAGCTGTCTTTGAGTGAGGTAGTGAAGAGGCTCCGTTAGAAAAGAACCATGGTGCGGTCAAGCAATAGGGTCACTTAAAGACTCAAGTAAGCAAAGAGGACAAGGTACACTCTAGAAGTCATTGCGGTTCAGAGTAGCAGTGTGCAATAATTGTAATCACTTAGGCTTTCAATGTTAAATTATATGAATCATTTCATTCATTATGGATAATGAACCAGTAACGCAAGCCTGAAGTGGTGTCTCCAGTACACTACTAATGTATTTTATTTCCTTTCTGCCCCCCATCCAAGTACAGAAAATATTTTATTTTCCTTGTAGGAATTACTTGCGATGGTGGTAGTAAAACCAGGGGATTGAAGCATCCAGCTTCTGATGTACAAATTTCATCTGTAGGCACTGATATTCTAACATGATGCTTTTATCCAGAGAGAACATTTATCAACTTAAACACACCTAGGAAGGCTATATGGCAGACGTAAAAGCATCAGGAAGCTCAAGATTATAGCAGAGGCACAGACTGAATGTTTTTTAATCTTGTCTCATCCACAGATATCCACAAAGATGATTCCTATAGATCGTCTTGGCACCATTTGCCCTTTTTTACATCCTCGGTACAATATATTTATTAGCTATATTGATGAAAATAGGAGAGCAGCTCTCCTTGATGTTGGAGACCTTGGCAAACATAAAGTCTTAAAAAAAATGAATAGACCATCTTATAAATGTGAACCCATTGGCTGAACCACCCAGTGAAAGAATAGTCATGGTACAGCACTAGGAGACTAATAAAAACCTGTGTATGTGTGTGTGTGTGTCTGTCTGTTTGTCTGTGTGTGTATGTATCTGTGTGTGTGTCTGTGTGTGTGTGTTGTGTGTGTCTGTGTGGTGTGTGTGTCTGTGTGGTGTGTGTGTCTGTGTGGTGTGTGTGTGTCTGTCTGTGTGTGTGTCTGTGTATGTGTATGTATCTTTGTGTGTGTCTGTGTGTGTGTCTGTGTATGTGTGTGTATCTTTGTGTGTATCTGTGTGTGTATGTATCTGTGTGTGTGTGTCTGTGTGGTGTGTGTGTGTCTGTGTATGTGTGTATATCTTTGTGTGTGTCTGTGTGTGTGTGTGTGTGTGTGTGTTAAACATCGTATAAGAAGTTTACTTAACAGGTTTAATAATCCCTGGAAAACCTGTTAATCTCTCCTTTCTTCAGTGAGAAACCTGGAGGAACTGAGTTTCACATGTCTTGTCTCCAGCACATTGGAGACCCTGAGTTAGGGTTTTTTTTCTGACCTTTGTGGAGTCATCTGGTGGGGGCTCCTGTTATTCCTGGGCTGGTGAGCTGTGTAAAGAGCCCCATTACCCCCATTTTTACACCTCCTCAGGACGCAGGGCTACAGACACACCTGACTTCCCTATATGGCAAGCATTCTGCTCATTCACGCAAGGAGGTATTTTTCCAAATTTTAAAATTTCTGTCTGTCACTTGCTATACTTCAGTGTCCATGGCAGACTCACTATGTGCAGTGAGATGGCATGGTGAAAGGCGTGACCAACTTTGCACACTGCTGGCACCGTTCATCCATGATGTATGTTCCAGTGAGGAGTGACATCCTCTGATCTAGTACACCAACAGGCACGACTTTGTTGAACATATCTGGTCATGAGAAATCTCAGTGGAAATGATATCCCAATGCAAATGGAAGGCAAGAAACAATCGATCTGAGAATAACATTCAAAACTATTAAGCTTCCCTGGTGGCTCAGCAGTAAAGAATCTGCCTGCGATGCAGGAGACCCAGGTTCAATCCCTGGGTTGGGAAGATAGCCTGGAGAAGGAAATGGCAACCCACTCCAGTATTCTTGCCTGGAGAATTGAATTCCATGGACAGAGGAGCCTGGCAGGCTATAGTCCATAGGATCGCAAAGAGTTGGACACAACATAACTTTTCAAAACTCTAGTGTTGTTGTCTTTCTTAGTCTTTCCAGTTCATGGTTGATTTAGATCTGCGCATCTTAATGCAAACATTTGGAGCTCTCTAGGCTCAGTGAAAAATCATGCTGATGACAATATCAGGGGTGAACTGTGGGATGACAGGCGCTTTGAAGTTGGTGGGATGACAGGCGCCAGAGAGGAGAGAGGGAGGTGACTGTGACCAATATGGACCCTGGCAGGTGCCTCGGAGGGAAGATTTCAGTCGGTTTACAGTCTACAAATTCCTGTTCCCTGCTCGTGTTCTCAGGTGTTCACTGAGACAGCATCGCTGTTTGAAACCGATAGTCAGAGTCTCCCAGGACCACAGACCAGGCTCATCCAGAGGCTCTGGCCTGGAGCCACATGTATTTTTCCAGGGTTCACAGGGAGCCCTTCCAGCAAATCTTTATTGAGTTTTCAAAAACGAATCACTGTTGCTACAATTATCAACATTTAATCTTTTAAAATGACCTCATGGCGGGGATGACCCAGAGGGAGGATAAAGGGAGGAGGGAGGTGGGAGGGGGGTTCAGGAGGGGGAACTTATGTAAACCCGGGGCAAATTCATATCAATGTATGGCAAAACCAACCAATATAATATTGTAAAATAATTTGCCTCCAATAAAAAATAAATTAATTACCTAAAAAAAAAATAAATAAAATGACCTCATGACTGATGCTGACACTGAAGCCCCAGCACTTTGGCCACCTGAGGCAAAGAGCTGACTCACTGGAAAAGACCCTGATGCTGGGAAAGACTGAGGGCAGGAGGAGAAGGGGACAACAGAGGATGAGATGGTCGGATGGCATCACTGATACAACGGACATGAATTTGAGCAAACTCCAGGAGATGGTGAAAGATAGGGCAGCCTGGTATGCTGCAGTCCATGGGGTCACAAAGAGTCAGACACGACTTAGGGAGTAAAAACAACAGTAAATGAATATGTGCGTGAGTAACTAAACACGTGACACCGCTAGTATATATAAGAAACCGGTTAATTTCATAATATGGAAATATTACATTGGCTTCTTATCAATGGTATTAATTCAATTTTGGATAGATAAACCACACTGGACAGAGTAATATAATACCTGTTTTAAGTGGCATTGTGCACTATTAGTTTCTCTAGGATACATTTTCATTAGCCATTAAAGATAAATTGTTTGCCATTAAAACAAACAAAAATCCCAAAGGAAAGGCTTTTCCCTCTTCACACTATTAAACCTCCTATGCCTGAAAGATGTGTCCACTCCTGAAGGCTATGAAGGCTATTCAGAGGTAACCCACTCCAGTATTCTTGCCTGGGAAGTCCCATGGACAGAGAAGCCTGATGGGCTACAGTCAATGGGGTTACAAAGAGTTGGACACAATTGAGTGACCAAACAACAACTAGAAGGTAAAGTGACTACCCAGCCCTGGTGCAATGAATGCATTTCCTTAGTTAATTATGAGAAAACCTATCTTCATAACAGGTATGTCCAGATGTTTTGCTTCAGTTCAGTTCAGTTCAGTCACTCAGTCATGTCCGACTCTTGTAACCCTATGGACTGCAGCATACCAGGCTTCCCTGTCCATCACCAACTCCCAGAGCTTGCTCAAACTCACGTCCATTGAGTCAGTGATGCCATCCAACCATCTCATCCTCTGTCATCCCCTTCTCCTCCTGCCTTCAGTCTTTCTCAGCATCAGGATCTTTTCCAATGAGTTAGTTCTTTGCATCAGGTGGCCAAAGTATTGGAGTTTCAGATTCGGCATTAGCCCTTCTAATGAGTATTTAGTACTGATTTCTTTATTAGGATTGACTGGTTGGATCTTCTTGCAGTCCAAGGGACTCTCAACAGTCTTCTCCAACACCACAGTTCAAAAACATCAATTCTTTGGTGCTCAGCTTTCTTTACAGTCCAACTCTCACACCTATACATGACTACTGGAAAAAACAAAGCTTTGACTAGACAGAACTTTTTCAGCAAATTTATGTCTCTGCCTTTTAATATGCTTTCTACGTTTGTCATGCATGCATGCATTGGAGAAGGAAATGGCAACCCACTCCAGTATTCTTGCCTGGAGAATCCCAGGGACGGAGGAGCCTGGTGGGCTGCTGTCTCTGGGGTCGCGCAGAGTCGGACACGACTGAAACAACTTAGCAGCAGCAGCGGCTACGTTTGTCATAGCTTGTCTTCCAAGGAGCAAGCGTCTTTTAATTTCATGACTGCAGTCACCATCTGCAGTAATCTTGGAGCTCCCCCCAAAATAAAGTTTCTCACTGTTTCCATTGTTTCCCCATCTATTTGCCATGAATTGATGGGACTGGATGCCATGATCTTAGTTTTTGAATGTTGAGTTTTAAGCCAGCTTTTTCACTCTCCTTTTTCACTTTCATCAAGAGGCCCTTTAGTTCTTTTTCGCTTTCTGCTGTAAGGGTGGTGTCATCTGCACATCTGAGTTTATTGATATTTCTTCCAGAAATCTTGATTCCAGCTTGTGTTTCTTCCAGCCCGGCATTTCACATGATGTAGATGGCTGGATGGCGTCACCGACTCTGTGGACACGAGTCTGAGTGAACTCCGGGAGTTGGTGATGGACAGGGAGGCCTGGCGTGCTGGGATTCATGGGGTCGCGGAGAGTCGGACACGACTGAGCGACTGAACTGAACTGAACTGAACTCTGCATATAAGTTAAATAAGCAGGGTGACAACATACAGCCTCGACGTACTTCTTTCCCAATTTGGAACCAGTCTTTGTTCCATGTCTGGTTCTAACTGTTGCTTCTTGACCTGCACACAGATTTCTCAGGAGGCAGGTCAGGTGGTCTGGTATTCCTACCTCTTTAAGAATTTCCCACAGTTTGTTGTGATCTACACAGGCAAAGGCTTTGGCACAAATAATAAAGTGAAAGTAGATGTTTTTCTGTATTCTCTTGCTTTTTCTCGGAGAAGGCAAGGGCAAGCCACTCCAGTACTCTTGCCTAGAAAATCCCATGGATGGAGGAGCCTGGTGGGCTGCAGTCCATGGGGTCGCTAGGGGTCGGACACGACTGAGCGACTTCACTTTCACTTTTCACTTTCACACATTGGAGAGGGAAATGGCAACCCACTCCAGTGTTCTTGCCTGGAGAATCCCAGGGACGGGGGAGCCTGGTGGGCTTCCGTCTATGGGGTCACACAGAGTCAGACACGACTGAAGTGACTTAGCAGCAGCAGCAGCTTGCTTTTTCGATGATCCAGTGGATATTGGCCATTTGCTTGGTGTATATCAAATTCTTTGTCTTTCTCTATTTGCCTTGGTAAACGATGGTGTTAGAAGCCATCAGCCAGTACATATTGATAAATCAGGGAAACACTATGTAAACTTGCTTCAGTGGATCTCTGGTATGACAGGCAACCAAGACTTGTCTGCCATGCCTTTACTGTAGTTGTTTTAGACCTATTCATTGACCAGTGTTCCTTGCTCATGTCCGGTGTTCCAAGCACTGCAGTAGACACTGGTATAGACGGTAAAGGAAATGGAAGCAGTTTCTCCCCTCAAGGAGCTTGTGCTCTGGGGCAGGAGACTCGAGGCGGGGACCCAACACTGGGAGGAGCCCAGCGTGCCTGCAGGAAGAGAACACACAGAGTGGTAGGTTTTCACATTATTCTTTAAAATCATACACTGATTTCATAACTAGCATGGCCTACCTATGGATTATGGTCCGTCATTTCTGAAAGGTGCTATTGTGAACAACATAGCATCTTTGCATCACTGGGGTCTCAGCAGTCACCAATCAGAGCATCTCCCAACCGACTCCAACACAGTATCTTCCAGAAGACCACCTCTGTGAAGACTGTGTAGATAATTGGGGCTTAAATGAACGCTCCTCTAATTTGAGCACCTTCTCTGTATACAGCAGAGTTCCTTGCTTGCACCTCAATTAGACGCATATCTTAAGGAACATCTGATGGGGGAGATAAGGCATGGTCAGCCATGTTAAGGCTCTGTAATGTGTGCTGGGCGAATAATGAATGAATAGCACAAGATACTGATGTACTTTGTGAGGCAAGTGCTTGGAGATGCCATGACGACCCAGCAAGACAATTCGTAACTTCTGAAAAAATCATCAGGTGGATTGTTGAGCTGGACTTTGAAGTAAGGTTATGATTATGCCATCTGGAAATTCAACTTGACATCTTCCTGAGATGTGCTTTAGTGCACGATTCATCAAAATGACAGAAGTGGACAGAAATGTAGTGGGGATGTTCCTGGAGAGTGTCCCCCTCAGTTGGAATCCCATCTTGGTAACAGCTACATCACAGGACTTATAAAATTATTAAATACTATGATGCATGTAAAACATATGGTTATAAAGCTTGCCCTCAGTTGAATCTATTATCATTCATGAACAAAACTCTTCAAGGATGGAAAGTTTACAAATAAATTGAGTTCATTTGCAGGTATCAATGGACCTACCGATGTCCTAGCTTCTGAGATCCTTTGTATGTATAAAGACATGCATGTTTTAAAACCTGACTGAAAGTAAATTGTAAAACAGTGTTTTCTAAATTAATGAATAATTTTTCAAAGATCATAAGATTCATTTTCAAAGATCATAACATTTCCACAAAGACTTGTGCAGACCTAATGGTTGCCAGGCTGCTCTCTGAGGTGCTGAATTTATTTCACATATTTTTTGGAAAGGATGTCAGCTATCACAGCATAGCTTCTGCTCTCTGGGTTTCTTTTTATCTGGAGGGAGGAGGAGGGGAAAAGGAGAAAGTGATAGATGGAATAAGCCAATCTAGGCCAAATAATGCTTGTTTATAATCCAGTCTATCACTGCCTCTCAATACCTCCATTGCAGCTCTGACATCACTCATGCCAATTCGGTATCCCATATTCTGAGGGTCTAGTGGATAAAAAAGACCACAGGGGATCCAGGACCCCTCCTGAGCCATGAAATTCTTGGCACACAAACCCATCAGTCTGTCTGTCCTCCACGATAAATGGAAATTCAGCTCATTATTGTGCCCACTGTCCCCTCCCCAGAATATCTGAATCTTCAACAAATGAAGACAGAGTCGTGGTTCATTTTGACCCAATTTTAGTTTTCTGAAAGCTTTAAAAACATTTAAAGCATGAAAACAGAACAGCAGTCTTCCTTTTCCTAGGAAACAAAAGTCTTCTCAGAGGAGGCTGCCTCGTTTCCTGTGTGATCAGTTGAATGCAGAAACGGTGTGATGGGAATGGAGGTCTGCCCTGGCCATCCAGGGCTGAGCACAGCTTGCCTTCCTGAACTCCCACAGCGCCCTCAAGCGGCAGCGTCAAGCTCAGAGCTGCTCTCCGCGTGCTCAGAATCCGCGGATCACAGGCGTGCCCTGTTCGCTTGTCTTTCCTGTTGTTCATTGTGTTGCTTTCATTTTTGCGGCTGATTGAATTCATCAAAGGATTATCGAAGTAAACAGCTGTAGGTGAACAGGATGTGCCGAGTTGTTTTGAAATGGTAAAGATGCTGTCACGAGGGTGCTTTTGGTGTGGAAGGACTGGGAGGAGAAGCTGTGAGAAGAAATGAAAATAAAAGAGAGGCCCGTGAGACTGTGAGGAATGTATTTTCCTTGTGTTCTTTCCGTCCCCTGGATCGAAACGCAGAACAAACAATGCACGAGATCCAAACAATCAAAACAGGCTGCAAGATAAAGGGAATGAATGCACTTATGACCCTGTTTTCCTGGTTTCCTTCCCTCACCTCCAAGTTCTGTTAAAAAAAAAAAATCTGAAATATTACTGGTCCTTGCCTTTGATCAACCTGGAGCAAAATATATAGTCAACTCCCTTTTAGCACTGCCTCTGTAGGCTTGATTAAGATGCAAAGGCATTGCCCCTCCCATGTGCAATTCCAAAAGGCAACTAACTCCAGAGCTTAATTTTGTAAAGTATTAAAAACATGTATGTGTACTAAAATAAGCTTCTTCCCAGATATTCTGAATGCAAAGTTCTGTATGTCCATTGGAGCTGGAATATCTTTCCTTGTATTTTTGACCATTACTCTGGTTTCTAGTTCCCTGGAGAAGGAAAAGGCTACCCACTCCAGGATTCTGGCCTGAAGAATTCCATGGACTGTAAAGTCCACGGGGTCACAAAGAGTCGGACACGACTGAGTGACTTGCACTTTCACTGGTTCCTAGTGCCCAGAACACATGCCCTGCCTGCATGGGGCACAGCCCGCCCTCCTCCTCCTGTGGGCTAGAGGACTCCAAGGCAAACATCTTTCAGCTTACAGCAGCCCTGGTTGCATGGGTTCTAAATGGCTTCTTCTGATGCCAAGTCAAAGTTTGCTTCTTAGGAGCCTCTTTGAGGCAAATAAACTGCCTATTGGAGCATATTTTGAGTATAGCGTGCTGATCTACATAAAAATTATAATATTACGATTTCATTTGGTAAAGCAATGACTCTTTCCTCCCTTCTCCTCTCCCTGTTTTGGATCCAGACTACTTCTCTCTGGTTTTATCAACCCTCGATAGAGAATATCTCACAGAACATGTTTCTTCACGCCATGTTAATAAAAGATTTTTGATCAGTTCAGTCGCTCAGTCATGTCCACCTCTGCAACCCCATGGACTGCAGGACACCAGGCCTCCTGTCCTTCATCATCTCCCGGAGCTTGCTCAATCTCATGTCCATCGAGTTGGGGATGCCATCCAAACATCTCATCTTCTGTCGTCCCCTTCTCCCGCCTTCAATCTTTCCCAGCATCAGGGTCTTTTCCATTGAGTCAGTTCTTCGCATCAGGTGGCCAAAGTATTGGAGTTTCAGCTTTAGCATCAGTCCTTCCAATGAATATTCAGGACTGATTTCCTTTAGGAGGGACTGGTTGGATCTCTTTGCTGTCCAAGGGATTCTCAAGAGTCTTCTCCACATCATAGTTCAAAAGCATCAGTTCTTCAGTGCTCCGCTTTCTTTATAGTCCAACTTTCACATCCATACATGAGTACTGGAAAAACCATCACTTTGACTAGATGGACATTTGTTAGCAAAGTAATGTCTCTGCTTTTTAATTTGCTGTCCTAGGTCAGTCATAGCTTTTCTTCACTGCACTTCCCTGTCAGTCTGGTGATTAAGACTCTGAGCTTCCATTACAGTGGCGGCAAGTTTGATTCTTAGTTGGGGAACTAAGATCCCACATGCTGTGCAGTGTAGCTGAAAGATAAGAAACAAAACAAAACAAAACAATAGCACCTTCTCTTGTTGGGCTTCCCTGGTGGCTCAGATGGTAAAGAATCTACTTGCAAGGCAGGAGACCTGGGTTTGATCCCTGGGTCAGGAAGATCCCCTGGAGAAGGGAATGGCTACCCACCCCAGTATTCTTGCCTGGAGAATCACGATTGAGCAATTAACACTTTTCACTTTCTTTCACAAAGAGAAAGGCTCGTGGAGCAAACTCTAGGAGGATTCCAACCACAAATCCTCTGTTGTCTTCTCCTTGTGGGATGAGGAAGCATCAAGCATATATGTGATAATACACAGAGTTGCTAACCAAGGAAGCTCACTCAGGCTTTTGATGATGGAAAAATGTTTTCCATCAGGTACTCTGGGTAGAAGAAGCCATCAAAATCAACAAGAAGTCCAAATGCAGAGTCATGGCCAACAGGAAAGAATCAGATGAAAAAGCTCAATGATGTATCTAGTAGAGTATGAACTCTAGGCAGCCCCTGTTCTCTGGAAGATTAGGTACATATAAGAAGTTTTTGTTTTCCCTTATAAAAGCAATGGATCGGGATCAGGAGCCCTGTGTTGTAGATAAAGCTAATCGGAGTAGCCTCTCATCATCTTCATGCTGTAGATGAGAAAACTGGTGCTTAGTGAACTCTCCTCATTCACAGAGCCACTGAGGAAGGGTCAGGGGTCTGATTGTGTCTGTTAGCAGCACTTTGGGCTGAGTCGCTATTTCTACTGAAAGAGGGTAAAGCAGGAGTTTCTAATTGGGGGCTATTCTGGGCTTAGTTTACTAGCTCCATTCTGTTGGGGTTCTTTGTTTACATCAGTGCAAGCAGTCAACTCTTTTCTCATGGCCACAAAGAGGCTGCAGTAGCTCCTTGCTTTCAGGCCTCATCCAACTGTGTTCCGAGACAATAAACTAGAGGGACAGTGCTGGGGGTAGAGGGAAGAGGTCCTTCCTCATGCCACTATCCTCTATCCAGGAGGAAAAAACTCTTTCCAGTGCCACCCAGAAAATTTTTTATATTTCTTTAGCCAAGTAGGCACCCTTAATTTTAGGACAGAAATTCCTCAAATTAAGAGGAGCTGGTCAGAAAGTGGGAAAGAATGGAAGTGTAACTTTTCCGTAATTTCCTCTGGAAAATAAACAAAGCTCTTTCTTTCTCCAAAGCACTAATGTAATGAATAATATCCAGCCTTTTCCCAGTATAAAGTGTAATACAAATCTAAGGGTTCTTTTAAGTAAATAAACAATGAGATGTATCTTCAGAGAACTCTTTAAGTGGCCAGTATCATACAGGGAGACAATAAGATATGGTCCAGGAACTATAAAACCAGAAATGCATTTGTCTTAGTGATGATGGTTTTTTTCCCTGCAAAGATCAATGGCATCAAAGGGAGATGGCAGAATCTGGGGATCACTTGCTCCTATTCTCTTCCTGGAGCTATTGCTGGTTGACCTAGGAAATCACCATCTTTCCACTTTAATCAGAACTGGAGACCAAAGGCAGGGAGGACTTCCCTGGTGGCTCAGTGGTAAAGAATTCACCTGCAATGCAGGAGACACAGGAGATGCAGGTTAGATCTTTGGGTCAAGAAGATCCCCTGGAGGAGGAAATGCAACCCACTCCAGCATCCTTACCTGGAAGTCCCATGGACAGAGGAGCCTGGTGGGCTACAGTCCGTGGGGTCACAAAGAGTCAGACACAACTGAGTGACTGAGCAGGCATGCATGCACGGAGACCGAGGGCTAGTGGCTTATCCACTGAGCTGGTCTGTGCTCTGAAGCACCATCACGTCAAGGGATTGTTTTTGTCATGTGGAGAAATCCAAACAGACCGCCTGCTTTGCCGGGGAATCAGTGGCTATCTGGGAATTTGTTCATGTTATTTGATTGGAAAACAATTAAATGCTGATGTAATCAGTGGGTATAAGGTGAGACCTGTTCTTGGTCCAAGTTTTTCCATGAGTGTGCCCATCATGCCACAGGGATCCCACCTTGAGGGACTGATGTAAGTCGTTAACTTATTTAAAGTCTTACTCTCTGTCTTAGCACAGTCATGAATTTTGTATTCGATTTCACCACCGTATATTTGGATTTAATAATCATAAAATATTTTTCTTTGAGTTTATTAATTACTCAAGGAAGATATTTCTCTTATGAATTTGAATAGCTCAATTTGGAAACTCAGATTTCATTTAGATCACAACCAAGCATTTGCATCTCATTTACAGTTGAGCTGAGGTTGTGTGTGTTAGAGGTCTTAGAGGGAGAGGAATAAAGGAATGCTAGAACACAGATATCCATAAGCCTTATCCTGCTCTACGGGTAGCTTCTTTCCCATAAGATAGCTCAGAATCAGAGTCCCTTGAAAGCATCAATTTATTCATCCTTTCTCACGAAGACTGAAAATGTCCTGCGTCAATGATGCAATCTGGATACTGTTGACTTATAAAGAGAGTCATGGTGGGGATTATGGGTGCAACGTGGACGATGCGGTAGTGAGACCCATCGGAGACTCCGAGCTCAATCCAGGAATGAACAGGACCCACCTCATGCTATTTAGAGCAGAGAGTCAACATTGGTTTTGCTGTGAGTGAGGAAAAATCTGTTCAAATTGCAGGCTTTTGTGACTCATGGATTTATTTAACCAACAGGCAATTTCTATTTACCTGTCAAGCAGAATATAAATATAAGCAATTGTTAGGTGAATTACTGTTTTTGAGTTTCAAATTAAAATGATCTGAAATGCAATTAGTAGTATAGACAAGCCTATTTTTCCCTTTTATGAGAAGGAAATTGGTCAGAGATGGGTATAGCGGAGTTGATAGAGTTACAGTGCACAGTGAATTGAATTACCCATGTGAAGCAAATGAGTGGCTTTATTTTAGTTTTATCGCCCTAATATAATCTATTTTCATTAATGAGAGTCCTCTGCACTCATATCTGACATATCATATATGCAGGAACCAGGGTTTTGCATTGATATCTCTTGTATTTGCTCAAGGCCCTGTGAAGACACAGAGCGCCAGGCCTGAAGTTTATTTTATTCCTCCGGGTTAGTTCCCATTCTTCATAGGATCTATTGTGTGTGTACATTAATGATTGTAAATATTAACCATGTGCATGTAGGTCAGAGAATGTATTACAATTGAACAAAAATGAACCACCTAAAGTTGCATCAGCCTATTTTAAAATTTTAAGTATGTTGCATGGAAATTTGGAGGAAATTTAAGTGATGGTGAAAAAAAATGGGCTTTATATTGAACACCTTAATGTGTCCTAAAGGAGTAGATTCAGGAAAATTAAGTTCATAAAAAGTTGGTTTTCAACCTGAACATGTTTATTAACTTCATTGATTTTTAATTCAAGATTTTTTATTGCATTAAAAAAGCAATGAGTCTAAACCAGAGGCACTGAGGATTTTTAATGAAATCAATTTTTGAAAGTAAGGTGTTTTGTTTCTTGAAATTCTGCAGAGCTTGTCTGCTAAACTGCATATATTCTGGCAAGATGGGCGAGGCTGTCGGCTCAGGTGCAGAATCAAAGTCTCTCTGAGATGAGCCCCAACAGGAATATACTTTAGCTTTGACCATATGGTTGGTGTCTGCTTTTGGCCACAGAGACACTTTTTGGCTAACTGTATATTTTGGCTTTGAAGGAACTGTCAAGATAACCCCACTTCAAGTGAGAAAGACTAGCCTTTGTTCATTCTGGAAAAATTCTTACCCTCTGGAGGATGGCTGTTCTGTGTTTTAAATGGGTAAGCCATTTCCTGAAAATCAACAAACATTGTGAGAATCGTTCGGCTCACCTGGGTGCCGTTTAGAAACACGCTCTAGGGATTATTCTAGTGCAGTTTGTTTTTCAAACTCGAGTGCTCCTGAGAACTACCTGGTGGGCTTATTGAAATTACAGATGACAGGGCCCAACCTGAATTTCTGATTCAGGAGGTTTGGGATGGGACCCAGAATTCACATCCTAACAGATTTCTAGATGTTCCTTTCATGCCTAGTCGAGGTGTGAATCTTTGAGAGCTTCTGTGATTCGGGGCTGAACATGCTCTTCGTGATGGACAGGGGGGCCTGGCGTACTGCGGTCCATGGGGTCGCGAAGAGTCGGACGCGACTGAGCGACTGAACTGATGCTCTTCATGCTTCTACGGTCAATAGCTGGACCATTATTAGGAACACATTTGTGGTCTGGGTTTCTAACAGTCTTTTTCTAATAAAACTGCCAGGGCTGTGAATGTACCAAAAGGAGCAATAAATAGAGAAAGTGACACCTTTTCATGAAAGGGTGGCCTTCTCAATCCAGCCATATAGTTTAGAGCATCAGTCCATCTCCACTGAGGGGAGGGCTGACTGTAATCTGCATGAAGGCAAGAACTATGTTCATTTTCGTTATTCACCTCTTCCCTAGAACATAAAACAGAATGATGACTGGGACGTGGTGGACATTTAGATGGCTACTGGATAAAGAAGTTAAACACTTACAATAAGACCAACATGAGCTGTTCCATTTTTCATGCGTGGATTTGATTTTAGTTTCAGTGAGCTAGAATGTGACATATAGCATGATGCAAGTATGAGAAATCATCCCAAATGCCATGGCTTACATAAGATCAAGGTTCCCATTTCTGCTGGTCAGTTATGACGCGGCTAGTCTGCCCTGGGCTCAGCTGGGAGGCTCTGCGTTGTGTTCCCTGATCCCTGAGCTTAACTCCAAACCAGAGGTTGGATTCAAGTTTCTCCCAAGTGCGTTAGTTGTGGACGACAAGCTGAAATGGCTACAACTACCCAGGCTGTGTTCTTACAGGGTGGGCCACCTGAGTGCAAGAGGTCAGCCAGGTTATGCAAATACCTCGAAGGTCTCTGCCTGCATGGGGTCCATTCACAGTCCATTGGCCAGAGCAAGCAGTAGGGTCTGCTGGAAGGAGAATTACAAAGGCGTCTGGGGTTGGTGGATGTTTTCCGAACACTATTCCGGTCCATCACCGTTGTGAATTTGCAAGCAATGGCTTACCCTGAAGATGAGTCATCAGGACCCAGAAACTCACGGCTTGGAAATGCTGTCACGCATCCAGCTGCATTCTGCCCCGGAAAGGGGCTGATGTTGCCGGGAGAGCCCCATCGCACACTTGAAAGGCTGGTGTGTCTTCTGGTGCGTGTGCCTTTAGCTGAGGCTTGTTTGTTTTTCTTTTTACTCAGACTGCATTCTTTTTTTTTTTAAATGGGTGACACTTATGTGATTTATTTATTTTTCTAGATGCTCGCTAGCCAGTTTTTATTTTTATTGCCAGTTCCTTTTTTCTGAACTTTTTATTTTGTGTCGGAGTATGGCCGATTAACAAGATTGTGATAGTTTCAAACTCGGCACACACATACACGAATCCATTCTCCCTCAAACCCCCCTCCCATGCAGGCTGCCACATAACATGAGCAGAGTTCGCTATGCTGTACCGTAAGACCTCAGTTTTGTCTAATGATTTTTTCTTGATGCTGTTCCAGACAATGCCTAAACTCAAGGATAAGGTCTTAATTCTGGCAGCGTCTGAGGCAGGGTAAGATGGACAGGACAGGGACGTTAAAGTGACTTCTGCAGATTCGACCAAATGGATGTCCAGGAGGCAGGTGGCCCCGCCCCGTCCCTGATCAGCCTCAGGGATGGCTTCTGGTCTGGCCCCGACTCTCTAAGGCCCCTCGTTGTCACTGTTCCCCAATCAGAGGAAGCCCCCTCGTCTGCCCCTCGGTGTCTGGAAGGCAGATACCAGGATGCATGAAACACGCGTCGCCTGCGCCTGGACGCCAGTTCCCCGGGCGTTACTCACCTTCTTCTGCTGTTTCCGGCTGGTGGACCACATCAGCCTCACACCTAGGCTTCCCTGTAATTCAGCGCTGCAACACATTTAAGGACTACATCATATTCCCTCCCATTCCTTATGTACGCGTGCTTAGACGCTCAGTTGGGTCTGATTCTTTGTGACTCCATGGACTGTAGCCCGCCAGGCTCCTCCATCCATGGGATTCTCCAGGCAAGCATACTGGAATTGATGGCCATGCCCTCCTCCAGGGGCTCTTCCTGACCCAGGGATGGAACTCGCGTCTCATATGTCTCCTGCATTGGCAGGCGGGTTCTTTACCGGAAGTGCCACCTGGGAAGTCCAAGCGAAAAATGGTAATTGTGAGAATTAAATGATTTAATGTGTGCAAAGCACTTAGCCAAGAACTTAAGGTATGGGGAACCCACAGTAGATGATTTTCCATATTCTGCAGTTCCACTGGCCTGCAGTTGAGTGGAATTTACATGGCAGGGTGAATGAATCAATACTAGCTCTGTTTTCTACTCTCTGAAGAAGACTCAGCTTTTGAATGATCCTGTTTCTATCTCTTCTTTTATATTCCATTGCTCCTTTCCAGTGAAAACCCAAGAGTCCCTTTGGGTGACATGATGAAGAATAACCCTCAGTGAGGGTCTGAGCCCTGTCCTTTCAAGCCGGTTTCACATTTCCCATTAGAGCCAAACCAGACTTGGTCCTTTGAAATGCCAGCCATCGGCCACAAGAGAGAGCAGATAAAAGCTTTTTCTCCTTCCAGAACTCAACCGTCACCTCTGTTGGTTTAAAAAGGGAAGCACTGAATTTCAGAGGCTCGTTAATGTCACTTTTTCATTGAAGGGAGGCCGATTCAACTTAATTCACTGGACCCGCTAAGTGTGTGGTTTGAAAGGCAAGGAGCTCTGGGGGCATTTCAGAGCAGAAGTCGCCTTCCTTTTAATCTAATGGTGCAAGGTGTATGAATGAAGACATTTCAGACGACAACAGTGATCACCAGGGACAGACAGAAACAACGGGCTCTCTTCTGGATCCCATGCTCTAAAAATCTTAGGCGCCTTGAGAAGCATGGTGGAGCTCTCACTGAGTCATCAGAAAATGGGAGCAGACAGAGGCCGGTGCCTCCTCTAGGGGCTAACGTGGTTATTTAGATACTTTCTGAGGCAGCATTGCTAGTGAAAGGCAAATTCTTATAAGTGTTCAGAGCGCAGCAAGGAGTTTTTAAAGAAAACAATGCAGTTTACTGATATCGATCCAGAGCAGGGACCATGGAGGAGCAGAAAGAGGATGGGAAGGTCGGAGGGTGAAAGATGGGAGGAAAGATGAAGTAGGCCTTGGTCCAGCGTCCATGGGTGGAGGTGACGCAAGAGAGTGGACCCCTAGAGGGAGGGAGGGTGGCTCCCACAGCCCCACCAGCCTCAGGGGAAAACACAGGCTTAGTTGGGTCAGTGATTGTCTTACTTACTTGGTGATCAGCTTTACCACGTGTATTAGTAACCAAGTCCACGTGAGCGGGTGCTGCCCAGGGCAGAGAGTTGTATGCATATTTCAGACTCTATGAGAAAACCAAGCAAATGCAGAGTCAGTACTAAAATGCAGGGACATGTGCTGCTGGAAATTAACATTTAACTATATTAATTTTAGCACAAGCCTTTTGGTTGAAAGTGAAATGAAACTGCTAGTCACTCAATCGTGTCTGACTCTTTGAGACCCCATGGACTGTAGCCCACCAGGCTTAAAATAAATGTTTTCCTTTAAAACATACTAATCTTGAAGTATCAATTCTAAAAGCCTAAGGTTAATTCAATTTGTGCTTTAACTTTGTGTGAAAGCCTGGAGTTGTTTTTGCTGTTGTTTAGTTGCTCAGTTGTGTCTGAGTCTTTGCGACCCCACGGGCTGTAGCCCACCAGGCTTTTCTGTCCGTGGGATTTCCCAGGCAAGAATACTGGGGTGGGTTGCCGTTTCCTTCTCCAGGGGATCTTCCAGACCCAGGGATCCAACCCAAGTCTCCCGCATTTGCAGGTGGGTTCTTCACCACGGAGCCAACAGGGAAGCCCAAAGCTAGTAGTGGCCTTCTCTTTTTCTTGTGCTGAACTTTTCCTATTTGTAGAGTTTGAAAGGGACATCTTACTATTTTACCATCCGGATCCCTCTCGGTAGTCATCTTGCAAAGAAATAATTATTTTAATGAGACAGTACACAAGAGAATGGGTGCTCTGTATTTTCTCAAGCTACCAAAATACTTGTTTTATTTCTTTCCATTTGTATGAATACAATGTGATAATATTTAAAAAACACTGATGCCCAGTGTTTTAGGGAAGCCTTTCTGTCAGAGTGTGCTAAGTTGGCCATTTCATTTTCTGAAATATCAGTGTTTGGAAAAGAATAAAAATCTTAAGCAAGGTTCTGTCCTCCTCGTTCTCCTCCAATAGAAAGGGGAAGTAAACTATAGGACATAATTCTCTCCTAGAAATAAGAAAACCTCTTAGGTAATAAAAAGCATGCCCAGGCTGCTGGACTCAATACACTTTTGGTATTTTTACAATGCTTAGCTTGCGTATAGACCAGAAGGTTCCCTTTATTGTCACTAAAAAAAAAAATAACCACCCATCCTGTTTTGCAGCATCTGCCTGATTTCAATGATTTACCATATTTGTTTTGTAAATTGGTTCCAGGGAAAATAAACACACACTCCCACCTTTTTAATAAACAGGGAAGAAATAATCATATGAAACTGGATGGGAAAAAAATGGGTCGGTGATCATAGTTTTAAGCCATAGTGAGGAATTAAAATTTTGATGTGAGATAATCCAGAGAACATTTTTTAAAATAGATTCCCATACTTAGCCAATGAGCAGGAATGGAAATCTACTTTTATGGACTGCATAGCCGAGATGTTCAGTGTTGAGTGGAGGCCGTTATAGACAAGAAGCGCTGCCCCTCTATTTACACGCTCCCTGGGAAGTTTCACTACTCTGCAGAATCTTCTTCCTTATTTAAAGGTTGGGGTTCTGAAAAGGTTATTGAAGACAGTAAGTGAGTGAATTATGCATCATGAAGTATCACCACCTGCAATTCTCTGCAGTTGCGTGACTTCATTCATCCTAAAACATTAGCCAGCCTCCTCTTTGCATTTGGGACTTCAGCGTTCTGACAGTCTATCCACAGAGACCCTGTGGTGTGTGTGTCAGTGTGTCAGGCAGACCTGGATGTGCGACTGCACACACGCTTGCCAACATGTGCGCACAGACTCACATCCAAAGTCTCAAACACGCTTTAGAAGGAGTCGTGTTCAGCTTGTGGGTGGAGGAAGGTAGCCCAGTGCTTTTTACGTTGGTTGATGGAGCCCAGATCTAGATGGTCCAGGAAGCTTTGCAGCTTGTGATGGCTCCTCATCAGCATTCTGTCTCCTCCCACCACCCTGGCCTCTGCTCATCGCCACAGCTCCTTGCCCTCCATTTGTCCTGTTTAATTTTCAGATATACTTCTTTTGACACCAATCTGTACTCAACTCTTCCCCCAGTTGTTTATGGGCTTTATAGCTTTTTTCACTTTACAAATAACTATAAATTAAAATGGCCTACCATTTCACCTGAATCCTTTAGTTGAGATTTTTGTTGTTGTGTGCTCTTCAGTCACTGAGTTGTGTCCGACTCTTTGTGACCCCACGGACTGCAGTACGCCAGGCTGCCCTATTGAGTACACCACTCATGCCTATTGAGTTGGTGATGCCATCAACCATCCCATCCTCTGTTGCTTTGGCCAAATTGTAATTTGAAGACCTACATGCTTGCTTGAAAATATAATTTCAAGTGTGAGAGACCCTGCATGTCTTCCTTATCTCCCTTTCAATCTATTCTCCTTGATACACAGACACCTATAAACTGTGTGACAGTTAAACTATTTCCATATAAATATCTTGTATGAACTATATTGCTACAAGAAATATTCATCATGCTTCTTCTTACAATTTGTGTAAATATACACATGGACATTTCATAATTATATATACATGTATGTATTACATCAGTGGGACCCTCACAGCCTCTATATTTAGTGAGGTGTCAGATCTAGATGCCACTGTAAGCAGCAGTGGGGGGGCTTTCAAGTCGGTTTGGGAAAGCAGTTTCATGGATCTGAAGCACAGCTGGGCAGGGGAGGGGGGATGAAAGCAAGATTTCCCATTTATCTGAATGTGATGACTCTTAAGGTTCAGCTGGATGGTTCTTATAATTGTGGCCTCTGTCTTCAAAGTCAAGTGGGGCAGGATGCTCTAGCACCCGCAGATCCACGGGAGGCACATCTGCCTTTTGGCGGAGTGGGGGGCCTGCAACTGTCCAGATTCTGATTCTACTTGTTTTCATGGTTTCTGTAAAGGAAGCATGTTTTTGAACTATGTTAAGATGCACTTCTGTCTCTTAGTGGAAGGAAACCACAGTGGATTAAACAGAGGATAGCTGTGGTGTACATTTTAATTAAAACAAGACTACTTGCTGGGTTGAGAGCTTGGGAGGGATCGGAAGGGGTCCTCTCTCAGCAGACTCCCAGTGTCTCCACCCAAGTTAAGGACACTGAAGGAGGACACCGAATTTCCAGACATGAGACAGAACGAGAGGGAAATAAAGTTTATGAGAGAGGGAGACGCTGTTAGAACAGTGGGCCAGCTCAAGGGAGAACTGACCTTAAACAGGGGTCCTTAGTCCACTTTGATACCCAGGGTACAAGGAGTTGGGGTAGGGGTCTTGCGAGTCATTTGCTGATTGGATGAGGCATGTATACTGGGGGAGGGGGGCCAAGAGTAGGGCAAATACCTCCTCCCTATGGGGTAGGAGGGGAGACACCTTATGCTGCTGCTGTTGCTAAGTCGCTTCAGTCGTGTCCGACTCTGTGTGACCCCATAGACGGAAGCCCACCAGGCTCCCCCGTCCCTGGGATTCTCCAGGCAAGAACACTGGAGTGGGTTGCCATTTCCTTCTCCAATGTGTGAAAGTGAAAAGTGAAAGTGAAGTCGCTCAGTCGTGTCTGACCCTTAGCGACCCCAGGGACTGCAGCCTACCAGGCTCCTCCATCCATGGGATTTTCTAGACAACAGTACTGGAGTGGCTTGCCATTGCCCTCTCTGGAGACACCTTATACTGTTCCATTAATAGTTACAACATAGGGGAGGGAAGGACGATAAGGGTCTGCTTTTTCCATTCCTGCATTCCAAGACCCTCCTTGGTTTTATCTGCTCTTTTGTCCTTGGGTCACCACAGGAGGCAGCAGTTTTTTAGGACAAGGGACGGCAAGGTCTCTTTCCCTCTGAGATTTCTGCGCTTGGACAGTGGTGCCAGGAGGTGGCCTTGGACTCAGACCCAACAAGCACTGGCAGCCTGCGGTGGGGGCCGCCGAGTGGCCCAGGCCTGGCCATTTTCGAGTGGTCACGGAAACCATGGCGGAGCGGGAGTCCCGCTGGAAGGTGAAGGTGAAGATGCCCACATCAACGTGGAGTGGAAGGACCGGGGAAGCGCCGGGGCAGGTGCGAGCTGGTCTGGAGTGTGGGGCCCTAGTCCGCTCTGGACAGGACGATCCATCCCAGCCCAAGGGCTGCCACAAGGGGGAAAGGGCTGTGCTGGAAGATCGGGGGTTTTCGGGGGGCGCAAGACCAGCAGGGAGAGCCCTGGATCCTCAAGCAGGACGATGGCACGGACTCCAGCAGGACGGGAGGGAGGAACCCACCCCGAGAGGCAGGGGACAAACCAGACGCCAGCCCTCGGTCTGAGCCGGAGCCCAGCGCCCGGGCGCAGTGGTGTCTTACCACACAGGGGCGCTGGAGCACGTTTTACTGCAGAGGAAGAGCGAACGTGCGCCCAGGCCCGAGCGCCCAGCGGGGGTCGCCCGCCCACACACGCCGGGCTCCCCAGTGCAGGGCTGGGGGCGGGCGCGGAGCAGGCTTCGGGAAAGTTGCAGGCATCCCCAAATGCTTTAGCCTCCGTTGGCATTTGCGCGTTTATCGAAAACGAACATGAAGTTCGCGATACACACAAATAAGTGGGGGTGTGCCGGGAGGAGCGCTGAACCGAGTTGCTCGGAAAGCACCCCTCCCCGCCACCGCACCCCACCGCACCCCGTCGGCCCTTGCCTGCCTCCCGTGACCTTTTCCGTCTCTTCTTCTTGAGACCTGTTTTTGGAGCAGAGCTCGGTTTGGGAAGGAAGGGCGCCCATTGGAGGCCGCGACCCCGAGCCCCCTCCCTCGCAGCCCCGCGGTTTGCTCTCCATCCGCCCGCCGTGAGCACCCCCGACCTCCAGGGGTCTCGGCTGTTGTTTCACGGTGGGCAGGAAAAGCTGCGAGGGGAACACGAGGGGGAGAGCCCCGCAGGGCGCCGGGGTTGCAGCCGCAAGGGATGCGAGCGCGTGGACGCGGAGCGCAGCCCCGCGCGGAACCGAGGACCTGCATCTGGGGGTGCCGCCCCCTGCCTCCGTGCCCCCGACGCCCCCTCCCCGTCGCGGGCCTGTTCTCTCGCCGCGCTATCCCGGAAGACGGCGGGGTGCGCTCTCCCGGTGGCTCGGAGCCCCCCATCGCGCCCCCGCACCCACGAGCTGCGTGGCCCCGCGGCCTCCTCGCTGCCGGCCCCGGGACCCCCGGGCGCCGTTCCCGGGGGCGAAGGGCCGCGTGGGGAGAAGGCGGGGAGGAGGAGCTGCGCGGGGACCCGGGGCGGGGGAAGCGCGGAGATGCGCTCCGGATGCTCGCCGGGCTGTAGGTGGTGCCAAATTCCGGGGCCTAGGCATTTTCCCTCCCTTTACGGTTTTCTGTTGTTTTTCTTCCCTTCAGTGGCTTTGATTAGGCCGTACGCGGCCGTGCCGAGGAGTTGAAAACAGAAAAGCAAAGGGAAAGCGAACACACCGCCAGACCGCGGCCCGGCCCAGCCGCCGGGGAGGGGGCGGAGGAGGCTGAGCCAGGCGGTCGCTCGGCGGCGACTGGAGAGTGGCGCGCGGGAGGAGCGGCGCGCTGCCGCCGTCCTTCCTCCGCCGCTGCCGCCTCTTCTCTTCCTCCCCTTTCCCCCCGGAGGGCGTGGGGAGCGGGCGCCCCAGAGGGAGGAAGCCGATATAGAAACGCCCCAAAGGCAGCCAGCGAGAGCGCGCGGAGACCGATGGCTTCGCTGTACCAGAGGTTCACCGGCAAGATCAACACCTCGCGGTCCTTCCCGGCGCCCCCGGAGGCGAGCCGCCTCCTGGGCGGCCAGGGGCCCGAAGAGGACGGCGCGGGGCCCAAGCCCCTCGGAGCCCAGGCGCCCGCGGCGGCGCCCCGGGAGCGCGGCGGCGGCGGCGGCGGCGCGGGTGGCCGGCCCCGGTTCCAGTACCAGGCGCGGAGCGACTGTGACGACGAGGACGTAAGAGCACCTTGGGGGTGGGGTGGGGGAAACGCGGGCTCCGGCGAGCCCGGGGACACCGCCCGCGCCGCGCCTGCGAGGGTCCCGGGCGCCCGCCCCTCCCCCGCTCCTCCCGGAAGCCCACAAACCCGCCCCTGTCGCGGATCTCGGTCACCGCCGTCCTGGAGCGGGTCCCGCTCTGCGGCGGCGGCGGGCCAGGAGTTGGTGGCTTTGAGGGCAGCGTTGGCGGAGCTGCGCGGCTGGGGTGTGGAACTGGCGAGGGTTCACGACGGCCCTGGGGACGCTTGCTGGTACCCAGGCGCTGCTATGGATCCTAAGGAGAGAATGCGATGTGTGTGTGCTTACGAGTTGGGTTCTCTGTTCTTTCTTTCCGTTTTCTTTTGTCTGCTTTAAGACTCAAGGAAGAGACTGTCCCAAGCTCCTTTTCGCCGCCTCCCACCTGTCACTGGAGCTCACCTCTCAGGCTGTCACTTCTCCACTCTCCGTCCGCCCCCTCCCCTGATCCCCCCCACTGGTGGCGGGGCTGGTGCTGACCCTCTTTCCCGAACCATAAAATAAAAGCGCTTGCCTCTGAGGCCCTGCCGCCCGCCCCAGGCCCAGCACAGCTTTTGCGGGTGGACTCAGGCCCTGCCTGTCCCACATCTAGCCTTGGACTAGCCACGACCTCGGGCTGTGTTAGTGGGGAAACTTCTCCAGGAGCACGTTTTCTACTCTTCTCCAGGCTGGTAGCTGGGGGTTTCAAAGGTTGGATTTGCATATTACCTTAGTAACTGATGACTCAGGCGGGACACCCGCAGGTTGCCCCAGACAGATGAGTTCAACCACCTCTATTGATATCTTCCAGCTATTCAGAGGGCCAGGGAGGGCCAAGTGATGCTTCTGATACCTTGTGTTCCCAGAAAAAAAAAAAAAAAAACAGAGAAAAAATCCCAGACAAGCTCTCAGACAGGTAGACAGGACAGGCTCACCTGGTCCAGCCCCCGCTGGGTTTGTTGGGTCCAAGAGTTTATTGTGTGTAGCTTTGAGTGTCCCCCCCCCCCACCGGGGAGGGGGGCATGTACCTGAATGCAGGTCCTCTCACAAGCCTCACAGATGGCCTCCCCTGACAGACTCAGGGCAGTTCCTGTCTCTGCCCTGAGCAGGAGGCTGTGGTCATTCAACATGTCCTGCCTTGGGTCACTGGTTGTTTTGTTTTGTGAACGGAGGATCTGGAGAGGTGGCAAAAGTTTGTGGGAGATGTGGTTACACACATACACACACACACCCTGTATTAGAGCTTGCATGAGATTTTCTTATTTTGGTTTATTTCCAGACCCCCCGGTTACACAAAGACCTATCAGAGAGATAGCCCTCACTCCACTGGGTCAGGTCCTAAGGGAAATGCGTGAATTCTCAGATTCAAGGAACCAGAATCTTTGAGGAGCGGTTTCATTGGGGCAGTTGAAAAATTATGGAGGATTAGACTCCAGAGATCTTGGGGAAGACCACCGAGCCGCGATGCAGACAAAAATGATGCACTTTTTGCCTTAAATCTTTTGACTTAAAACTGTTGGGATTTGTTATGCTTGAAGTGAGAACCAGGAGCGATTTCCTCCTAACAAGCTCTAGGTGTCGCTAGGGGAATGGAGAGGGGAGAGTTATCTGAATTTTGTTGTAGACAGTCTCCGCCCATCTTCCCCTCATCTTAGCTTTGAGCATGTATTCCTTTCAATTTGACAGGAGGAACGTTCCTCAGATAAGCAAAAGGGTTGAACTGAGGAGCAAGTTATTAATTTAACATTTGCAAATGATTTCTGCTGAGATGATTCTGAAGAGTATATCTACTTTAAATTCATTAACTTGATATCAATGTTTTATATTTCATGGAAAATGAAAAAAAAGGGTGTGTGTGTGTATCTGTGTGTGTAGCTGTAGGTATAAATATAGTGTATGCAGTATCCTTATGAAATATATATATATATACCATGTTTAAAATGTATTATTAAAAAATGACACATGACTAAATGTACCATCAATTTCTTGAAAACTTTTATGTGCTTTTCTCAGAAAAAAAATTCAGGATTGGAAAAATTATGTCTAAAAATATACTGCGTAAGCGTATACATTAAACAGATTTGTTTCCCTCCAGTCACAGGGAATGCCATTTGCTATGAGTTAGTACTAGTTAAAGAAAGTAGGTACAAAAACTACTTTTCTGATATCAGACCTTGTTAAGATTAAAGAATCTTGAGTAATCATTCTGCTACCTACATTTAACCCTTAAGATGTACAACTGATTATGAGTACTTTGCATATTATTCTGTGTACCTTGGGCACCCCCAGGGCATGCTGGGAGCTGTCCGAGGTTCTGAAGCATCCTCTCTATTAGCACCCAGGACATCTTCAGCACCTTCCTCTGGAATCCCAGCACTAAGGCTGCTGGTGTCATTGCTCTTCTGTGGCTTGTCTGTTCTGTGGAACAGAAACAGCCTTCCCACTTTGGTCACTCATGATGGTAAACAGCGTTACCTTTAAAATCCAATGAACTTTATGTCTCATTGTCCTGCCATCTAGAAATGAGAAAATAAAATGTAGTTCTTGATCTGTGTCTGTGTGTATCCACACGTATCTGAATAGGACTGGAAATGAACAGTTCTTTACAAAATAAAGTTGAAGGTAGTTACCAGGTCTGGAAGAGAGAAGCCAAATACTGCAGTTGCATGGTTAGTGACTAGGAGTGCATTGCCTGTCTGCACCAACTACCTGTAGAGACCTCTCTGCTGTGTAAAAGTCTGTTTGGGGTGGGCCAGTTTTAAGGTGTGAAGTTTAACTTTGGAAAAGAAAGAAAGCCAGAGTGCTTTTCTACCAGAGTTTCCTCATCAATCTTATATTTATTTAAAGTCAATGACTTGGGAGACCCCTCTGAGGAATCAATAGCTATTTTGATTTAAAATTCATTTCATAAGCTAAAAATAAGGGACTCTTAAAGGGACTGCTGCTGGAAGTGACTTTTAATGGAGTTTAGTAACTTCTGGTAGGAATTAACTTCAATTAATTTAAAAATACTGAAGCTTGTTGTGCCCTCGCTTGAGCGTTTCCTTTTGATTTCTTGAAGGACTTTGGAGGCCATGGGTGACTGTCAGGGCAGTAGGCTTATTGGGGCCACATCAGCGTGTTCCTGTATTCTTCATTTTTGATGACACATGATTTTCTAACTGTACAAATAAGATGACAGGATTTTAAAACAGCGCTTTGGCCAAAACAGAGATTGAGCAAAAATCACTGCTTGTGCAGTCTGTCTTGTGATGTCACTGCTGTCCAGCTCATGACGTCTTGCTTCCGATGTATTTCGTCTTCCTGTTTGTCTGCAACCACCAGCCCTTCCTCCTCTCCACCTTGACTTTTCACTGACATGCTGTCAACATCCTGTTAATTTCTCCTTGGAGTTTATCAACTTCAACTTTTCAAGCAGCTTTACTCCACAGAAATATTTGTATACCTTCTGACTTTCTTCTGCAATTTCAAATGTATTTAAAATCTCATATTATCTTCCTAATATATTGAGGGGAAAAAAGGTTAAAACTTTCAGCCACCAGCTTGATCTCATTATTTTCATGTCAAATTCGATAATGCTTAGTGTGACTCATCTATAGAAGAGTTAGGGGATGTCACAGGGTTGCTTGGAGCTTTCAGATTCTCAATCAGGTGATCTAAAGTGGATTCGCTAATTCATTAGAGGAACTCCTTTTTCCTTATTTGGGTTGCTGGCACACTCACATTCTTACTGTCCTCTGCAGAAAACTCACCCAAGACGTCTTCTGTGTCCTCTTGATTACTTGACACAGTGGCCTCCATCCTATTGTCACCTCTTTTGCTCCTGATCACCGCCACCCTACACTTCAGACTTCTGTATCATGTGTCTTTCATGATGCCACGTGAAGTCATGTCCTCTCCCTCTCTGACCTTTGTATTCTTTGGTAAGTCCTTTTTTTCCCCTCCTCTCCCTCAGGTAGGGGGTTGGGAGAACCTATACTCCAAGGTTTTAGTCTCCACTATCCTATTCTTTCCCTGCCATGCTTTCTTCTTAAGATGAACTAAATATTGGGAAAATTAAAATGGAGATAAAGGGAGCTGAGTATATTTCCCAGCTTCTGTAATAGCGGATGGCCGAAGTAGCTTAATTCCTCTGGTATATATATGCCTCCGAGCATCTGTTCTGAAGAGTATTTGCTTTTCTGTTTTCTGTGGGATTGGAAGGACCTTGGAGGTCACCATGTTGATCTCTTCTCCCACCTTTCATTCCACAGATGAGTTTTGGTAGTGGTGACAAGACATCCACATAAACTGTATCCCTGACTTTGCCACTTCCCTCTCTTTCGTGTGGCTGTTTAGTAGCTCAGTCAAGTCCAGCTCTTTTGTGACCCCGTGGACTGTAGCCCACCAGGCTCCTCCAGTCCATCCATGAGATGTTATGGGCAAGATTACTGGAGTGGGTCACCACTTCCTTCTCCAGGGGATCTTCCCGACCCCGGGATGGAACTCCCGTCTCCGTGTCTCCTGCACTGGCAGGCGGATTCTTTACTGCTGAGCCACCACTTCCCTGTCTTTATATCTCGTTATTCTCAGTGACGTTCTGCCTAACCCCTTGGTTTCTACTTCTAGCACCACTATTTCTCCCACCCCCGAGCGTGGCGTACAACATGCTCACGTTTGTGCAGTTGCACCTCTCTCAGTGTCTTGAGTTCTTTCCTGTACTATGAAGTGTTTCACTAGAAGAGCTCTGAGGTGCACTTATGGGTTTCATGCTGTGTGACGCTGTATCATAGTGCCCTACAGCAGTTGTTCTCCAGCAAAGTCTACTTTCCGCATTTCAGAGCAACGTTAAACACTCGACAAGTCAGTCCATTCAGTTCAGTCTCAGGCATGTCCGACTCTGCGACCCCATGGACGGCAGCATGCCAGGCTCCCCTGTCCATCACCACCTCCCGGAGCATACTCAACCTCATGTCCATCGAGTTGGTGATGCCATCCAACCATCTCATCCTCTGTCGTCCCCTTCTCCTCCCACCTTCAATCTTTCCCAACATCAGGGTCTTTTCCAGTGAGTCAGTTCTTCAGGTGGCCAAAGTTTTGGAGTTTCAGCTTCAACATTAGTCCTTCCAATGAATAGTCAGGACTGATCTCCTTTAGAATGGACTGGTTGGATCTCCTTGCAGTCCAAGGGACCCTCGAGAGTCTTCTCCAACACCACAGTTCAAAAGCATCAATTCTTCAGCGATCAACTTTCTTCACAGTCCAACTCTCACATCCATACATGACCACGGGAAAAACCATAGCCTTGATTAGATGGACCTTTGTTGGCAAAGTAATGTCTCTGCTTTTGAATATGCTGTCTATGTTGGTCACAACTTTTCTTCCAAGGAGTAAGCGTCTTTTAATTTCATGTGTTTACTATCTGAAACAGTCTCTCTGTGAATGTTTTGGTAAAGTAGCTATCACAAAATTATATAAAATTTTGCTTATTGTCTCAGTGCAGAGCAGAGTCATCATTGGGAAATTGTCTGTTACAAGGAAGTATGAATATAAACAAAGATTCAGTGCTAGCTGACTGATGGGTGAAGCCAAATATAGCAGCAAAACCGTCTTGCCTCTGCACATTGTGTTTTTTAAAGCACCACTGGGTGTATCTTATCCCACCACCCTTGTTACCTTGGCCTGGGGAGATCATAACAAAGAGCTAATCTGTTGGCTTGAAAAATTAGTCAGGGTAAGCCTGATTTTTTTTCATTTGGATGAGTCAATTGTCCACTGTAAATTATTGCAAATAAATTTCAATGTGTTAACAAGCCTTTTGCTCTGTGGAGTTGGCCAAAAAAAGTACGTCTTTGCTTAAGGCCGCATCTGTTTGTGAAAAATGAGCATTCCGCCTTCTCAGTGGAATTGAGCTCTGTGTGGCAGTAAGATCTTTTGAAGTGGGCACGGCAGTCTGCTTTGTATGGCGTGCTTCCGTTTATTCCTGCTAGTGCACACTTTTAAGTAATTTACTTGTATATGTCGCCTGTAGATATGAGGAGGTCTGGAGCATTAGATAACATAGTATCAATTTGTATTTTTGACAATGGAATCAGCTCACCTTCCCACATGAGATTAATATTCTAGCATCACTATGTAGACAGGAATTGCTCTAGATGTTGACTTTGGACATGTTCTCTTCATAAAAATAGAGCTTCTTATTTCATACTCCAAGCTTTTTCTCCTTCGGCGTCAGAATGATTAATGAGTTTAATTTTTGGAAGCAACTGGCAGGAGTTGCTGAGTAAGATGTACAAGCTGATTGTATATAACCCTGTTCCTTTTAATTACTCTGATGATAACAGTGATTTATCACGTGCATATGGAATGCTTCTCTGCAATATACAGTAGTGATCCCTTTCATGAAGTGTTGCCTATAAAATAATACATACAGTAATCCCTTCAAAATTAAATTCTGCCTAATAAATAAGGTGTTAAGGGCAGTCAGTACCCGTGTGCCATGCTGTGCTTTGCTTCCATTTAAACACATCCGTTTGATTTTATGGACATGTACAAAATCCCGTGGTCATGTATGGATGTGAGAGTTGGACTGTGAAGAAAGCTGATCGCCGAAGAATCGATGCTTTTGAACTGTGGTGTTGGAGAAGACTCTTGAGAGTCCCTTATACTGCAAGGAGATCCAACCAGTCCATTCTAAAGGAGATCAATCCTGGGTGTTCATTGGAAGGACTGATGCTGAAGCTGAAACTGCAATACTTTGGCCACCTCATGCGACGTGTTGACTCACTGGAAAAGACTCTGATGCTGGGAAAGGTTGGGGGTGGGAGGAGAAGGGGACGACTGAGAATGAGATGGCTGGATGGCATCACCGACTCTGTGGACATGAGTTTGAGTGTACTCCGGGAGTTGGTGATGGACAGGGAGGCCTGGCGTGCTGTGATTCATGGGGTCGGGGAGAGTCGGACACGACTGAGCGACTGAACTGAACTGAACTGAACAAAAAGAAAAGCACTCGGCCTTTCTGGTTGATGACTTTTGGAACACTTATCTTTAGAAGGATCTGCATCTTGAAATTATCTGAAATAAAATATTTAAAAATTGGATAACATCTCATCTTACAAATGAGAAGACTGTAGGTAATTATGTGAATAATATTGTAACTCCCTGTGTTCTCTGGACCTCAGAGAAACTCAGCCTTCACTCCTCTCCTGTGTTCTTCTCAGGATCCTCTATGGTACTGTAATTGAGAGGAAGAATTAGCTTAATTATGTCACTGGATTTCAAACATATGAACATGATGAAATCTTAACAGTCTAAATTATTTTGATTCTAAATGGATATGCTAATTGCCAAAGGAAATAACAGTTTCACCACAGTAGTACGAGACTTGCCCTGAATGGGTTTCCCCAGTGGTCTTACTCTTTTTTCCTTCATACAATGCTTTCTGTGTTTCCTAACAGCACCAGATCCACCGGAAGCACAGGAAATGCTCAGTTTTGTCCCATAATCTGGGGACATATATGGGTGCCTTTACAGGGAGTCTGAAGCCAGGAAGGCCCACGAGGCCCGGATGGTAGACTTCCGGGTGGTGAGCATCCTGCTTCCCAGAGTCGGAACATCTTGGTTGACAGCAGCGCCCACCGTAGCCCAGCACCTGGCAGGGACTGGAGTCTTGCCTGGATGCAGGGAAGAGGGGGACTCCTGTTGCTACAAATAGAATGGTTCTCAGGTCCTGGAACAGTCGTCCCCTTTAAAATAGACAAACCTAACTTTAACTCACTCCTGTGGTTTGTAGATAAACAGCTTGAAGGCATTTAGAATGCAGTAAAATTGTACCAGTACCTTGCCCAATGGAAATTAAAACCAAACCAAAACAAAACATACCTCCACCCAGTTTTTAATTAAAAAGGAACTTCAAGGTTTTCTAGGGTATCACAGTCATTGTCAAAATCAAATCTTTACTTTCTCTAACGTTCAGATTTTATTTGCTATCAGCTTTTACCTTAGATGATTTGGGGTCAGTTTTAATATGCCTCTGTTAAAAAACAAAAACAAAAACGAGGAGCAGGTTTTCCTGGCATATTCCCCAGTTTGGAATTGAGAAGACCAATGAATCCTTCTGTCTCCTATTGTTTACTGTTTGGGAAGATTTAGTTTAAAGACAGAGCTACTGGAATTAATACAGCTGTTTCATACAGTAACGGGCTCTTTGTTATATCATCTGTAATAAAAGCCTTTGACTGTTGTGGATCACAATAAACTGTGGAAAATTCTGAAAGAGATGGGAATACCAGACCACCTAACCTGCCTCTTAAGAAACCTATATACAGGTCAGGAAGCAACAGTTAGAACTGGACATGGAACAACAGACTGGTTCCAAATAGGAAAAGGAGTATGTCAAGGCTGTATATTGTCACTCTGCTTATTTAACTTATATGCAGAGTACATCTGGAGAAGGAAATGGCAACCCACTCCAGTGTTCTTGCCTGGAGAATCCCAGGGACAGGGAAACCTGGTGGGCTGCTGTCTATGGGATCGCACAGAGTTGGACACGACTGAAGCAACTTAGCAGCAGCAGCAGCAGAGTATATCATGAGGAACGCTGGGCTGGAAGAAGCACAAGCTGGAATCAAGATTGCTGGGAGAAATATCAGTAACCTCAGATATGCAGATGACACCACCCTTATGGCTGAAAGTGAAGAGGAACTAAAGAGCCTCTTGATGAAAGTGAAAGAGGAGAGTGAAAAAGTTGCCTTAAAGCTCAACATTCAGAAAACTAAGATCATGGCATCTGGTCCCATCACTTCATGGGAAATAGATGGGGAAACAGTGGAAACAATGTCAGACTTTATTTTTGGGGGGCTCCAAAATCACTGCAGATCCTGATTGCAGCCAGGAAATTAAAAGACGCTTACTCCTTGGAAGGAAAGTTATGACCAACCTAGATAGCATATTAAAAAGCAGAGACATTGCTTTGCCAACAAAGGTCCATCTAGTCAAGGCTGTGGTTTTTCCCGTGGTCATGTATGGATGTGAGAGTTGGACTGTGAAGAAAGCTGATCACTGAAGAATTGATGCTTTTGAACTGTGGTGTTGGGGAAGACTCTTGAGAGTCCCTTGGACTGCAAGGAGATCCACCCAGTCTATTCTAAAGGAGATCAATCCTGGGTGTTCATTGGAAGGACTGGTGCTAAAGCTGAAACTCCAATACTTTGGCCACCTCATGCGAAGAGCTGACTCACTGGAAAAGACTCTGATGCTGGGAGGGATTGGGGGCAGGAGGAGAAGGGGATGACAGAGAATGAGATGGCTGGATGGCATCACCGACTCGATGGACATGAGTTTGAGTGAACTCTGGGAGTAGGTGATGGACAGGGAGGCCTGGCGAGCTGTGATTCATGGGGTCGCAAAAAGTTGGACACGACTGAGCAACTGAATTGAACTGAACATATTTAATATGATTGTTTATATCCCTTCTGTTTTATATATTGTGCACCTAGTCTGTTTTGAGATGTCCTCAGCCAGAAGTGGACCAGGACCGGAAGAAGGGAGCACTGAAGGATTGGAACAGGAATACAAGAGGTTTCATGCAATACAAGTGAAGAGGGGGAGAATAAAGCAGAAGCTCGAGGTGGAGGAATGCAGGGGAAGGTCACGGGCCTGCAGGCTCCCTAACCATTCCCCAACATATTTCATTTCCTAAACTGTGTTCAGATCCTTCCTATGCTTCATGCAGTATGCCATCCAGCAATTTAAAAATCAAAAGCAAAAGTAAGAAATCTCTCTGAAAGTCCTGAGAGGTGACACTATCTCATCAGTTTGTGAAAGCGGGTTGTAACCCCAGGAGGTAGTGAAACCCCGCCCACCTTGTGTGAATGGCTCCAAGCCCTGGAGACACATGGCTGGTTCTGGGCTCCTTGTGGCTTCTGCGCATCCCTCCTTAGCATCTCCATCACCCTGCGGACAGACCACTGCCTTCCGGCATCTGAAGCCAATGGAGACGAGTGGGCCCACGCTCTGCCCTCTTAGTCCTCAGGCTGCCCGGAGATTAGACTTTCATCCCTGCCTACCTTGCCACATCGTCTTGGGAATATTCACAGAAGGGACGGTTGTCATTTTCTGGAACACTTGGCTGCGTTATATTAATAGAACACCTAGCTCCTTTCCCAGGCGAACTTCTAGGTCTTCTATGTTGTTAGGTCCATTCCACCTTTTCCGACTTGCAAATGGGTCTTCTCCATACCAGGTTTGAGGGCAGTGTGCTGCAGGTGAAACTCTTTGAGTACAGAGTGAACCCATCTGTTCGCAAGTCCACCCCAGAGGGTATTGCTGCTGAGAATAGTGCTTTGAGGGGACAGAGGCTTGGCTGAAATTTACATGAGGGCCGTGGCTAGTTCGGGAGCAGGCAATGGCACCCCACTCCAGTATTCTTGCCTAGAAAATCCCATGGATGGAGGAGCCTGGTGGGCTGCAGTCCATGGGGTCACTAAGAGTCAGACATGACTGAGCGACTTCACTTTCACTTTTCACTTTCATGCATTGGAGAAGGAAATGGCAACCCACTCCATGGTTCTTGCCTGGAGAATCCCAGGGATGGTGGAGCCTGGTGGGCTGCCGTCTATGGGGTCACACAGTGTCGGACACGACTGAAGCAACTTAGCAGCAGCAGCAGCAGTGGCTAGTTCGCTAGAGGGATGCATAGGCGTGGCACTCAGAGAAACAGAGACGGAAGTCAAGTTGGGCTGAGTTTCCAAACTGGACCTCATGTTGAGTGTTGTCATGGTGTGGTGCAGGGTTACTGCCACTCTGCATGTTGTTGTGGGTCTCACGGGCTCCCGTGGGCTTGTGCCCTCCCTCTTAGCATTGTGTGCGGTCACGTGGTTGACCTTGGCAGGTGGAATGGACTGGAAGGGAGAAGTGCTCTCCTAAGTGGATGCTTTGTGAGCCAGCCCGTGGTTTGCCGTGGTCTCCTTCCTTCTGATATGGACGCTGGCAGTATTTCAGGTAGAGGCTGTTCAGCAGGAAAGATAGAAAATTAGGTTTGTAAACCACCTAGGTTACGTCTGGACAGTGTCACCAGGCCTGAGCTGATGGACACAGGGGCAAATGTGTTCCTGTGGATCAGCCACCTTGCACTGTTTCTGGACTTTGATTGCATCCTTTTCTGTGGGCAAATCCGGCACTTTCTCAACCCCTATGGGAGGTTTCATTCTTCTTTGCTGCATCGTGCTTAAGACTTTCCAGTTCCCAAAGAGATGGAAATGGAAGTTTCCCTGGAAGGGCAACCTGTGTTGGGGTGGTGAGTCTTAACCAGTTTCCTCATTTCGTGTCTTTCGGGAGCATACTTGTTGGGTGATGGGGAAAGGGTGAGAAGGGACAAGTGTGGGCGTTCGTGGTGGGGGGGATGGCGAGGGAGAGACTGGGTGGCAGGAGTGGACGTACAGGTTCCTGGATAGTCATGATGGAAGCAGACAGCCTTCCAGATGTTGCAAGGGCTCAGCCTTAGAAATGAGCCTTCTGGGCTTTTGACCTTTCGAGTCAGAAATGAAGAGACTGAGGCTCACAGAGGGAAGCCTGGATGCTTCGAGTCTGGCCTTATCCTGTGTGTCATGCTCTTCATTTCACGTGGATTTCAGAGTCCATTTTACACGGAATCTGTACTTACAGTGTAGGATTAAAGAGGCATGTGTGTGTGTAGTATAAGTCGCTCAGTTGTGTCCGACTCTTTGCAACCCCGTGGACTGTAGCCCACCAGGCTCCTCTGTCCATGGGATGTCCCAGGCAAGAATACGGGAGTGGGTTGCCGTGTCCTTCTCCATGGGATCTTCCCAACCCAGGGATTGAACCTGCGTCTCCTGCATTGCAGGCAGAGTCTTGACTACCTGAGCCACCAGGAAAGAGGATATGTCTTCATCTAAACAATAGGCGACGTCATCGGACACGCCCAGATCTAGCAGACGCTCTTTCTCCCCCAGTGCCTGTCCGGGCCAGTTCTTTATTTTACATGTAGAAAGGTGTCACACGTGTCTTTTCCTTTTTCCTAGATTTTTTGTTCCTCTGAATGGACAGAAAAGTCAGCCCCTAAATGACTGGTTATCTGTTACAGGGAGAGGGGCGATGCTGTCAAACAGGGTGCTGTTTCTATGGAAACAGGAGCTGGCTGTGATGAGCGGGGGTGTGTGGTTTCCTTGTCGGGCGCTGACCTTACTGGACACGCAATCATTGATACCCTTCCTCGCGGCTGTCCTGCAGCGCCAAGGGGATCATATCAACCAGAAGCTTTTGTCTCCCCGGGTGCCCGGAGTGCACCTGACCAGAATCCTAATGCCTGTCTCCCCGTGATCTCTGATCCTGCTTCTCCTGCTCCAGCGCATCTTTCATTTCATCAGAGCCATAGGGAAAACAGTCTTGTTCTCGACTTCTGGGGTTCATCACTGCTGCTGCTGCTGCTGCTAAGTCACGTCAGTCGTGTCCGACTCTGTGTGACCCCACAGACGGAAGCCCACCAGGCTCCCCCGTCCCTGGGATTCTCCAGGCAAGAACACTGGAGTGGGTTGCCATTTCCTTCTCCAATGTGTGAAAGTGAAAAGTGAAAGTGAAGCCGCTCAGTCGTGTCCGACCCTTAGCGACCCCAGGGACTGCAGCCTACCAGGGTGCTCCATCCATGGGATTTTCTAGGCAAGAGTACTGGAGTGGCTTGCCATTGCCTTCTCCGGGGGTTCATCACAGTGTCTCTGAAATAGAGGCGGACTTGAGGGGCCATTTCTGGCCCCCTCCGGTATGTGTCACCCCCTCTTCCACACACTTGAGAGCCATTCTCCTACTTGGATGGACTCTCAGAAGCTTTCACACCGTCCTCCGCGCTTCCCTTCCTCTTGCCCTCTCAGATCCATCCTGACCACACAGACAGTCCATCACCCCGTGTCCTGAACTCGCTGCAGAACGTCACTCCACGGGATGAGCCTGCCCCAGGTCAGAGCTGTCTGCGCGGCTCCTCACTTTGCTCGGTAGATGTCCAGGTCCCTGTCATGGCTGGAAGGCATGCACTGCCTGTTTCCTCCGCCTGAGCGTCCTGCCTGCCCCTCACGTCTCTGCCTCCCCATCACTTCCTCAGGGGTCCACGCTGGGCACCCTACTTAAAGTTGCAGCTCCCCCACCCAGCCCTCCTGGCCTTCCCCACCCTGCCCTGCTTTGCTCTTCTTTTCCCATGCCATTTATCACCTTCCAATACGTTGTTAAAATTTTCTTATCATGCCTGTTTTATTTTTGTCTCTCCCCGCTACACACACACACACACACACACTTAGAATATCAGCTGACTAGTGTCAGGATCTCTGGCTGTCTTATTCTCTAGCGTGTCCAGGTGCCTGGTGTGGTGTCTGTCATGGCCAATGTGCTCAACGTGTCTTTGTTGCAGGAATGCATGAAGGACTTGCATCCTGCCTGACCCTGTCTCTGCTCACTTCTATTCGAATAAGGTCCCATCACGTCATGGGAAACAGATGGGGAAACAGTGTCAGACTTTATTTTTTTGGGCTCCAAAATCACTGTGGATGCTGATTGCAGCCATGAAATTAAAAGACGCTTACTCCTTGGAAGGAAAGTTATGACCAATCTAGATAGCATATTAAAAAGCAGAGACATTACTTTGCCAACAAAGGTCCGTCTAGTCAAGGCTATGGTTTTTCCCATGGTCATGTATGGATGTGAGAGTTGGACTGTGAAGAAAGCTGATCGCCGAAGAATTGATGCTTTTGAACTGTGGCGTTGGAGAAGACTCTCGAGAGTCCCTTGGACTACAAGGAGATCCAACCAGTCCATTCTAAAGGAGATCAATCCTGGGTGTTCATTGGAAGGACTGATGCTAAAGCTGAAGCTCCAATACTTTGGCCACCTCATGTGAAGAGCTGACTCACTGGAAAAGACTCTGATGCTGGAGGGATTGGGGGCAGGAGGAGAAGGGGATGACAGAGAATGAGATGGCTGGATGGCATCACCGACTCGATGGACACGAGTTTGAGTGAACTCCGGGAGTTGGTGATGGACAGGGAGGCCTGGCGAGCTGTGATTCATGGGGTCGCGGAGAGTCGGACACGACTGAGTGACTGAACTGAACTGAAGTGATTCGAATAAGCACAGTGCCCTTAACGCAGTTTTCCAGACCTTTTTTTCTGAAATGAAAGGAGTTCTGAAATTAGAACTCTGAATCGCCTATGTGGCTGCTTACAAGTGGCTTCAGATTTTCATCCGTTGTTTGATTCTGAGCAGTTTCTGCCCGATGGCCTGACTTAAGGCCACAGCTGAGAAGACAAAACAGTTATTAGGGAAACAGTGGGAGTTACTTTTGTAAGACCTGCTTAAGATGTATGATAGTTCGCATTAGTAATACTTTTTCTGAGTTTAAAAATAAGTGTGAGTTAAAAAGAGGTCTAATTCTTTGCCCACCTGAGGGGAAGAGTTGACTCATTAGAAAAGACCCTGATGCTGGGAAAGATGGAAGGCAAAGGAGAAGGGCGCAGCAGAGGAGGAGACGGTTCGATCACAATACTGACTCAACAGACGTGAATTTGAGCAAACCCCGGGGAGCTCGTGAAGGACGTAGGAGCCTGGCGTGCTGCAGTCCTTGGGGCTGAAAACAGACACAACTTACAACAACACGAAGGATAAGTCAGACAGAAACAAATACTGTATATTATCACTTATACGTGCAATCTAAAAAATACAACGAACCAGTGAATACAAAAACCAAAGCAGACTCGAAGATGTAGGGAACAATCTGGTGGTCGCCCGCCGGGGAGAGCAGAGAGAGGGACTTTACAAGGGTTGTGACGGGATTGTGTGAAATCACGTGCATGAAACCTGACAACTGTAAAGCACTGCAGAATTTAAAGACTCTTTATGCAGTAAAAATGTACGAGATACGTTTTCTATATATAACTGCTTCTTCTGACTTTTTCCTCTTTTTTTGCGGTTATCAGAGGAAGGAGTCCCCTTAGGGAAATGCAAACCTTTAAGAAGAGGAGATTCCTATAAACACAGCATTGCGATAAGCTGTTTCTTGATTAGAAATTTGCGTTGCCTAATTCTCAACTTAAATGAGAGAAGAAGATCACAGCTTCTGTTTCCGTGGTCCTGTGATCCTCATTTCATCTGCCAGGTAGAAAGTCAAATCAGAGTGTTTTTGAACTCTATGTCATTAGAGGAAAACTAAAGTTCCCAAACCAAAATGCACAGATTCTGACACAGAAAAAAAACTAAAACCTCTTTCTGGGTTCTGTAATCTATTCAAAACTGCCGGAGGCATGTTAGCTACCTGCAGCGTCCATTTTTATGATGATACAGGCAGAGCTACTTGGCAATTCGGATGGAGCTAGAACAGGAAGAGAAGTCTGCAGGTGTGACCCTGACCTTTCTGCCCACCTCCCACCTGGCCTGGCGCCAGCCCCTAGAGGCTGTCTCTAGGTCTCTAAAGTAGGACTTTGATTCAAGACTCCTTAAGTCTCGATGCGAAATCAAGATTTGCAGTTGTGTTTGCTGTGGCCAGACAGGGTTGGAATGCAAGTGTATTCCATGATGAGGGCCCTTGGGCCCACATCAGCCTGCACTGAGCTGTTTAACGTCACCGAGGAATCACCCCAGACCCTGCGTTTACAGTCCGGTCTGTGCCACGGGCAGCACTCTGATCGGAAGGTCAGGGACCTGCAGATAGTCCGGTCCCTCCTCTGAAGATGTGCTAGTAAGCGTGTGTGCTTCCTGCTTTGTCACATGGTGCCAGCGCGCAGGCCGTTAGATAAAGACAGTGCAGCCGATAATAAGGAGTTGCGTGGCTGGACAGTCAGCTCTCTGACCACTGGATTTAAGTAGTTGAAACGCCTCCTAACATTTAAGGCCCGAAGACTCTCGGAAACATGTTTTCTGCCATCGTTACATAAGGGAAAAGAATGTGCGTTAATGTGACCCCGTTTCCCGGCTCAGCACCCTGGTGCAAGTCCAGGGCGAGAGGTGTGTGCCTGCTGCTCACTCAGCCGTGTCTGACTCTTTGCGACCCCCTGGACTGTAGCCCGCCAGGCTCCTGCGTCCTTGGGATTCTCCAGGCAAGGGTACTGGAGTGGGTTGCCGTTTCCTCCTCCAGGGGCTCTTCCTGACCTGGGATCAAGTCTGCAGTTCTTGCATTGCAGGTGGATTCTATACTGCCATGGCACATGTGAAAAGCCACCTCACACACACTCCACCCACCTCTCGGCACCTGAGAGAGGACCCGAGGACCCTGGCCCCCTGCAGGCACCCCAACCCCACCCCGCAGAGCCACCGAGGCAGGGGCTCCACCCTGCAGGTCCACGTCCCCCTTTCTCTTTCAGAGCATCAGGTGGGCGAGGGCAGGGGCAGGGATCATCCTGGACCCAGCACACCGGCCCGTAGCTGTCAGAGTCCAGTCACAGCCTGCCAGTCCGGGACACAGCAGTGCCCTTGGAGGAGGAAAGAGGCCTCTGGGCAGGTGGGCACTGGTCTACGGAGGGAAGCCTCAGAGGAGAGAGTGGAACCCAGCCCTGCCCGCAGAGCTGGGGTTCTGGGAGCTTGGGGCTAATGGGGTGCAGTCAGGAAGGTCAGAGGTCTCCGTGGAAAAGCATCATTTCAGTGCGTCAGCCAGGGAGCATCTGCCTTCACTGGATCAGAGAAGCCAGGCCTCAGGCTTCAGCTTGGATTTGTTGGGGTTTTCAATATCTGCTTCACTGAGTTCTGGGCTTGTGATGGCAGCCACCAAGAAGGGGCGGGGACAGCGCCACCAGAACGTCATCTCCTCCCTAAAGCAGCTGCGCTTTTAAAATATTTTACTCGTACGTGCAGTTTCACGTGAAAAGTGGGTATTACTGAACTCTTGAGTAACATCCCAGTTATCCAATAAACTCACAGACACTGGCAGGATTCCGCCAGGATCTCTTCCTGCTGTGGTTTATGAACGCGCCACACATAGAATCGATCCTGCAGCGTAATCGCGGGACACAGGGCTGGACACAGTTTTTTGATGGTTCATGGTGTGGGCAGGACGCCACGGTGGGTGATGTGTGCCCTGGACTCAGACTACCTGAGCATGAGTGCCAACTGGTCACCATTTAGTCATCATGTAGTCTTAAAGAGCCACTTAACTCTTTTTGGAGTTTAGTTTCTTCATTTGTAAAATTAAGGGGAAATCTATGGTGTTTTTCTTATTGGTGTATTGTGAAAGTGAAAGTCACTCAGTCGTGTCCTACTCTTTTCGACTCCATGGACTGGAGCCTGCCAGGCTCCTCTGTCCATGGAATCCTCCAGGCAAGAATACTGGAGTGGGTAGCCATTCACTTCTTCAGGGGATCTTCCCAACCCAGGGATCGCATCCAGGTCTCCCACACTGCAGGCAGATTCTTTACCATCTGAGCCACCAAGGAAGGCAAGTTTGAGTTCATGCATGTCAAACAGTTAGAATAGGATGCTACATGCCATAAATAACTGCGGTCTTATCATAAACTCCTTATTACAAGATCTAATTGTTTTGGAAAGGAAAGGTGGAGGACTCTGGTCCTTCAGCAAAGTGTCTTGGGGTTAGAACTGTGGAAAGGAAGGGAATGTGATAGACCCCCAGTGATCACACAGGCACTGATTATTTAATTGTAATCCCTTGCATTTATAACTTAACCATTATCCCGATATACAGGTTGAGTGGTTGGTTATGACAGGGCTGGACCTCTGGATTCCATGGTTTTAGGAAGGGCTGGTGATGTCAGACATCATCAGGGTTAATCAGGATCCCCCACGGGGTGGGTTTGTGCCCTCCCCACCATGCCCCAACTTGCGTGAAGGAAACGTGGTGGCTGGAGCCACAGGTTCAAGGTCAAGCTCCCCTCCTGAGAGGAGGATGAATGAGGAAGTGCAGGCTGAGCCCAGATTAATTCCCAGGACCCTGTCATCTCCACAAAGACCAGACACCTGCCAAGGATGTTCGTGGAGACCCTCTGGAGCCTGAGACCTCAAAACCAAATGAGGAAACGGTGGCTGAAAAACATGGCTTCTATCGGAGTCCATCCTCTGATGGAGAATTTGAAACACTATGCACGGTCAGTGCTCAGTAACGTTTCCCCAGCAGTGGTCAGAACAGGTCCAACTAGAAGACACGGAAAATACTGCGGAGGCACTGCCTGCTGGGGAAGGAGAGCATCCACACAGGAGATTCAGCTTGAGGATTTATTATAAAAGGACCAGCTGGCAAATGTGGCCATATAAAACAGATTGAAAAAAAAAAGTATGGACTCTGTGGAGCTATTTAGAAAAATAATGGAAAACTGGCCAGATATGGATTTGACTATAGCAATTGAAATTTAAAAAAAGTGTTCTGACTGTAAACAAAACTAGTGAACCCACTTCTCTTCCTGATCCTCATAAAATTTCACTTTAACATAACCCCTGCCTTTTAGCTGCCTCTCTATTAGCAATTTAGCCAGAAAATTTTCATTTTAAACCTTCCAGAAGTTTTTTCACTCCAGCTTCAGGAGCGGGTGGACGGGAACCTGGCTGTACCATCCAATTGTCAGAAGAGAAGCCGTGCCCACCTTTGAAGTGGTTTCTGCAGCTTTCTGTGGTTGGAGAAGCATCTCCATCACCCCTGGCAGGGCGAGCATCACACCATGAGCAGCTGGAAGCGGGGTTAGAGAGCCAGTGGCGCTATGATGACATTTCTTCTCAGGACCAACCAAGGAAGTCAGTGCATTTCTTCCACCACGTTGGGCTTATGTAGTCAATTTCAGGTTTCCCATCTCTGTCTCTCTGTGTCTCTCTTACACACACACACACACACACACACAACAAGCGCACAGAGGAATGCCCACCGCAGGAACTAACCCGAAGCAGTAGATGTGTGTCCGTCTAAACCAGGGCTCGTGAAGACCTTCATCTGACGTGTTCTTCTCGGCAGTGGGGGAGGCTGTGTTTGTTCACCTAGACTCTGGCTGGTCCTTGCCGTGGCCTGAAGCACATGATACTTGCCTGATTTCCCAGGACTCAGCCCATGGTGTGAAGACAGACTACACACTGAATGTCAAGGTGCGGAGTCTCTCCTGGACGTGGGCAGCAGTCCCCATGAGCTGGCTGATCTCAGCGAGCTCACCCAGAGATGAGCCAGAAAATGCAGCATTGGAGTAGATAGTGGGGAGAGAGGGGCGGGGAGGATGTAAGGTTTTCCCAAAATGAAGCAGAGCCAGCGTCGTGTTCAAGGAGGCTTTGGAGCGTTTTCTACAAACTCAAAAGCCTTCAAGATGAGAGAAAAATTTGGAAATAGACTCAGTGAATCATTGACAGCCTTGGAAAGATATCGACTGTCTGAAATACCTGAGAGTTAAAGCATCTTGAGGTTGCCTTGCGGGCATCAATGGTTCCACGACCATATGCATCTTACAGGGGTCAGCATGCAATAGCTGTAACCCAGAAAGTCATGGGAGAAGTAAATGGCAACCCACTCCAGTGTTCTTGCCTGGAGAATCCCAGGGACGGAGGAGCCTGGTGGGCTGCCGTCTATGGGGTCACACAGAGTTGGACATGACTGAAGTGACTTAGCAGCAGCAGCAGCAACAGAAAGTCAGGAGGAGCTGGTAACATCTCTGGGCACCTGACTTGCTGTCTGGGTCAATGTTTCTCAAAGCTCATTGCCTTCCTAGTGCTAATGTTTCCAAAGAAAGGTCTTCCCAAGGAGGCACACATCAAAACACTTTAAAAGCAGGAACATGACTAGGGAAATACAGAAGGAAATGTCTATAATTAACCCAGCTCAGCTGAGAAGCAAAATGCAAATTTCAGCGAAGCCAGGCCAGAATGAGAAGGGAAAAATCTGTGTCCAATTTTGGAAAAGTTCCCAATAACTGAACGCCTTTGGGGAAGAGCATATTCCATATTTTTTTAATGACATGATTCTAGTTCAGTGTTGAAAAGGGGGACCACGTTTGCTTGTTCTGAATAATCTACAGTCGTTGGCATTTTTCCTGGTTTTTATGGCTCTAGGACTGGCCAGCACTCACATTCATTGAATTCAAATAAAATTTGTTGACTAGTAAAATATAAAATTTCACTTAAAAAGACAATTATGAAGAACCTAATTTAATCTAATTCTTTTCACATCAGTAAGTGTGTATAAAACTGTCAGCTTTGCAGTTCCTTTGAAATAAGATTGGGCTCTTGTTACAGAGCTGGGGGAACCTGTGCAAGGCATTATCCACACTCCCCTTTTTAAATGTCTGCTTGTGTGGAAAAGAGGTTTTCGTCAAAAAGTTTGGGAAGCATTGAATTCTTGTTTTAAATTTATTTCAATTTTTTGTTGGAGTATAATTGATTCATAGCATTATGTCAGTTTCAGGTGTGCAGCAAAGTGATTCAGTTTTGCATATATATCTATATATTCTATTCAGATTCTTTTTCATTATGCTTTATTACAAGATACTGAATATGGTTCCTCATGCTATACCGTAGGTCATTATTGTTTATCTATTTTACTTTGCTGACAAAGGTCCGTCTAGTCAAAGCTATGGTTTTTCCAGTGGTCATGTTTGGATGTGAAAGTGAATTAAAAAGAAAGCTGAGCGCCGAAGAATTGATGCTTTTGAGCTGTGGTGCTGGAGAAGACTCTTGAGAGTCCCTTGGACTGCAGGGAGATCCAACCAGTCCATCCTAAAGGAGATCGGTCCTGAATATTCATTGGAAGGACTGATGCTGAAGCTGAAACTCTAATACTTTGGCCATCTGATGCGAAGAACTGACTCATTGGAAAAGACCCTGATGCTGGGAAGGATTGAAGGCAGGAGGAGAAGGGGCCGACAGAGGATGAGATGGTTGGATGGAATCACTGACTTGATGGACATGAGTTTGAGCAAGCTCCGGGAGTTGGTGATGGACAGAGAGGCCTGGCATGCTGCAGTCCATGGGGTCACAAAGAGTCGGACATGACTGAGCGATTCAACTGACTGTGTATCTGTTAATCCCAAACTCCTAATTTACCCCTACCCCACTTTCCTCTTTGATAACCGTAAGACTGTGCTCTATGTCTATGAGTCCGTTTCTGTTTTGTAAATACGTTCTTTGGTATTTTTTGTTCAACCGATAAGTGATAGCATATAATAATTGTCTGACTTATCTCACTTAGTACGATAATCTCTAGGTTCATCCATGTTGCTGCATGGCAGTATTTCTTTTTTTTCTGGCTGAGTAGTACTCCATTGCGTATATATACACCACAACTTCTCTGTCTACTCATATGGCTACAGAAGTGTAGCTTGCCTGCATCTCTTGACCATTGAAATTAGTGCTGCTGGTACTCTTGCCTGGAAAATCCCATGGGGGGAGGAGCCTGGTGGGCTGCAATCTGTGGGGTTGCTAAGAGTCGGACATGACTGAGCGACTTCACTTTCCCTTTTCCCTTTTATGCATTGGAGAAGGAAATGGCAACCCACTCCAGGGTTCTTGCCTGGAGAATCCCAGGGACGGAGGAGCCTGGTGGGCTTCCATCTGTGGGGTCGCACAGAGTCAGACACGACTGAAGCAACTTAGCAGCAGCAAACACAGGGGTGAGTGTATGTGTGTGTGTGTGTGTGTTCAGTTGCCAGCTTGTGTTCGACTCTTGTGACCCTCATGGACTGCAGCATGCAAGTCCTCCCTGTCCCTCAGCATCTCCCAGAGTTTGCCCAAGTTCATGTCCATTGAATCAGTGATGCCATCCAACCATCTCACCCCCTGACATCCCCTTCTCCTCCTGCCTTCAGTCTTTCCCAGCATCAGGGTCTTTTTCAGTGAGTCAGCTCTTTGCATCAGGTGGCCAAAGTATTTGAGCTTCAGCTTCAACCTCAGTCCTTCCAATGAATATTCAGGGTCGATTTCCTTTAGGATGGACTGACTGGATCTCCTTGCAGTCCAAGGGACTCTCAGGAGTCTCCTCCAGTAGCAGAGTTCGAAAGTGTCAATTCTTTGGCGCCCTGCCTTCCTTATGGTCCAAGTCTCACATCTCACGTGATAGTCATCTCACATGACTACTAGGGGTGTGTGTATCTTTTCTGATTCGAGTTTTCTCTGGATATATTGCCAGGACTGGGATTCCTGGATCATCTGGTAGCTCTGTTTTTATTTTTCGTGAGGACCCTCCATACTATTTTCCATAGTAGCTGCAGCAAATTACGTTCCCACCAACAGTGTAGGATGTTCCCTTTTCTCCACATCCTCCCCAGCATTTATTTGTAGACTCTAATGAGGCCATTCTGACCCACGTGAGGTTGTACTTTGTTGCAGTTTTGATTTACATTTCTCTAATAATTAGCAATGTTGAGCATGTTTTCATGTCCTATTGGCCATCAGTAAGACATTGAACCCTAAAGGTCATATTTGCTTTAAATAGGAGCTTCACAGTGAGTATGAGCACATTAAGTAGATGCATTTATGGCAGGATCTCTCCCTCTTTACCAGTTGTGGAACGGCAGTATTTGAGGGGCAGGTCTCACATCTCCCCCCTCTTCAGCAGGGAGAGGAAATCTCCTTCAGACTCTGCTGGTTTCTTTGCATCACAGCGTATCTCTGATCCTGTTCGTTTCCCAGGGCTGCTGTGACAAAACACCTCCAAGCAAGTGGCTCACACCGACAGAGACATATTGAATCACAGTTCTGGAGGCCAGAAGTTCAAAATCAAGGTGTCGGCAGGGCCCCCTCCTCTGAAACAGATGGGGCTGGTCCTTCCCCATCTCTTCCAGCTGCTGGCGGCCCAGGAGTTCCTTGGCTGGTGGCTGCATCACTGCCCTCTCTGTCCAGTCGCCTCATGACCCTCTTCTCTCTGTGTCCCTCCCCTTCTTCTCACGAGGACATCATTTTATTGGATGTAGAACTACCCTACCCCCGTGTGACCTTGTCTTGACTAATTATATCTGCAACCACCCGGTTTTTAAATAGAGTCACAGTGTGAAGTGCTGGGGTTAGGACAGCATATCTTTTGGGGAGAACCCAATTCAACTCTTAACACTGACTTCCTGATGATTTTCTGGAAGCAGGTAGCTTTTTGGTTATTTTAGAGCATTTGGAGGGTCACTGCCTATGTTGCTGGAATTTTAAGGAACAATATATTGTCACTGAGTTTGACTCACTGCTCTGTGCAGTGGCTCCATCATTCAATCATTGCTACCAGTTTATTGGTGCTTGCTGCCCTTGGCGACTTTTCCTGAGGGGAAAGCAATTCAGAGAGGAAAGGAGGAAACAGATTCTGATGTGAATCGTTAGGAAGGCCAAAATGATGAGATACTGCGGCGTCATGCATTGTGCTTTGAGCTGGATAAATTAAACAGGAAAGGGACTGTCATGGGAAGGTGAGAGTCACTGGACTCGAGGGAAGGTCCATGCCCAGAAGTGAGGAAACCATCCTGTCTTCTGCAGACGATGCACTCCACAAAGACTCCTGATTGGTCCTCTTCTAGGATGTCATTCCACAAAGTCTCCTGATTGGTCCTCTTCTAGGATGTCACTCCATGAGGACTTCTGATTGGTCCTCTTCTAGGATGTCATTCCACAAAGTCTCCTGATTGGTCCTCTTCTATGATGTCACTCCATGAGGACTTCTGATTGGTCCTCTTCTAGGATGTCATTCCACAAAGTCTCCTGATTGGTTCTCTTCTAGGATGTCACTCCATGAGGACTTCTGATTGGTCCTCTTCTAGGATGTCACTCCACAAGGACTCCTGATTGGTCCTCTTCTAAGATGCTGCAATGTCCTGTTGGCATGGGACTGAGGGGCAGCTAATTATGTGACAGTGCAGCCCCTGGATGTACACACCTGTTTCTGTGATCCTGTTCCAAACACCAAAAAGCCAGCCTCTGGCAGGATCATTGTCGGTGGAGGACACATAGCTTTATTTATTTTCTTATTTCTTTCTTCCTTCCCCCGATAGACTATGCACGTGAGCAGTGGAGAAATTAGAAAATAAGAGAGTGGCCAGACTGCCGGTAGAAAATCTATGTGTGTTCTATGCTGTGCGAACAGGAAGATGTCCAGAACCTGGTGCTCTGAAGGTACACAGAGCCTAGAACCAGGTTGGCATCTAGGTTAATGCCTGGAACCAGGGTTGGCATCGCGGTTAATGCCTGGAACCGGGGTTGGCATCGCGGTTAATGCCTGGAACCAGGTTGGCATCTCGGTTAATGCCTGGAACCAGGTTGGCATCCTTGGGGGCCAAGGCTTTGGCCTCATTATTTCTCCCTCTGCTCCTCTCGGGGCACAAGCTCCCCTGGAGAAGGGAATAACTACTCACTCCGGTATTCTTGCCTGGAGAATCCCATGGACAGAAGAGCCTGGAAGGCTACAGTCCATGGGGCTGCAAAGAGTCAGACGCGACTGAGCAACTAACACTTTTTATAGGGTCAGGCTTAGGGTCAGGGTCAGTGTCATGGTTAGGGTTAGGGCTAAAGCACTGGGAGCTCCAGTTAGAACCATGGAGAGGAAGGGTCCTTAGGGTTGCAGGGAAAGGTTTCTGTTTGCTTCCACCGTCTCCTTTCTCCATGGGCCTGGCCGTACGTTGTTGCTGATCCTGTGCAAGCAACGGCCAGTCCACAGAGTTCCTGGTGCTGCAGATGCGAGGGCGTCGAGGACACTTTGCCCCCCTCCCCTCGCTCACTGGGTTACAGCTGACGCTCTGCCCTGGTAGACTCTGCAGTGAAGGGGCTCCCGCTTTGCAGCCCATCTTCCTCCAGAGTCCTCCTGGTCCTTGTCTCAGCCACTGTGACAGCCTCCCAGAAGGGCCTCCTGCACGCGGCGGTGGGAGCACGTGGCACACCACACAGGAAATTGCCCCTTTTTCTTTTCTTTTTTTCCTTTTCCTCTGGCATCTGAGCTTCTGGGGGGTCAGGGAGTGTGCCCCCGCGTCCCAGGCCCCTCCGGGGACCGACCCTGGGCTGGCAATGTGGTGGGCCTCGGAATTTGTGTCGTTTGTGCTGCCTGCCAGGCTGTCTGTTCATCAGAACCGTCCGGGGTGGGAAATGAGGAACCCAAGAAGAGACGGATTCCCGGCGCCGCACAGGATGAGCCAGAAGCAGAGGTGGTGGCAGGATGCTTGGCGGCAGCCGGGTCCCCGGCCCCCCGGCGCTGACATTTCTCCATTATTCATTCTTTCCTTCCCGGACACCTCCTCACATGCTGTGCCCGACCGGAAAGAAAGGAGGTCATGTTTTCAGATGAGTCCTTTCTGAAAAAAGCAACGGCTCCTGCCTCTCGCTTGGGGTTCCCAGCTCCTCCCCAGGCAGTGGCTGAAATCCTTCCCGGGATGTGTGATGAAAGGGAGGATTTGGCTGGAAAGAAAGCCGCGCAAATGTCACAAGCTATTAAAAGCGGCCCCTGCTGCCCTTTCTGGGCTGTCTGTCGAGTGACTCAGGGTCCACCTCGAGGGACGTTTTGCTGCCACAAGCCTGCTTTCCAGGATGACCCATTCCTGCCCTCAGTGGGGACTGGAGTCCATCTCTGTGCCCTGACTTCCAGCTCGGCCCCTCTGCCTTGCAGCCTCTGGCCTGACGCCTCCCGCTCTGGGTGTCCCTCTCACCTGCCCGACGCCTGACTCCTGCTCTGACGTCCAGCAGCCCATGGAGGCTCTGTGTCGGCTCCATGCCTCGGGACACGGGCTCGTCCATGGGCCCCTGACCCTCTCCATCTCTAGACAAAGCCCCGACATCCTTCAGGACAGCGCGGGGGTCACCAGTTCGGCTGTGTGTGGGGGGCAGACAGAGACCCCTCTGCTACCCCCAGCACCCCACTCCATACAGCGCAGAACAGGGAGTCTCCGCACTGAGAGCCCCCTGCACGCGCTGAGCGTGGCAACGAGCTGCCAGCCCTGTAAAGGCAAGCGCCTGTCTTCGTCCTGGGGCACCTAGCCCTTGACGCAGAGCACGAACCAGAGTCGTGCCTGGCAGCACGTGCGAGCTGGTGAAAGACACAGCTCTCTTAGCATCGTTTCTAAAATGCCAGCACCCCTCTGTTTTCTGAAGTAGGAAATCATCAGTAGAACTGGGAGAGATCTAGAAAAAACCGACGTCCAGATCATCAGACGAGTCCAGGGGCTGAGGAAACTTTGCTGTCTCCGGATGCACTCAGTCGTGTCTGACTCTTTGCGACCCCATGGACTGTAGCCCGCCAGACTCCCCTGTCCATGGGATTTCCCAGGCAAGAATACCAGAGTGGGCTGCCATTCCATTCTCCCGGGGACCTTCCCAACCCAGGGATCAAACCCAGGTCTGCTGTATTGTAGACAGATTCTTTACCGTTTGAGCCACCAAAAGTGAAAGTGAAAGTTGCACAGTCGTGTCTGACTCTTTGCAATCCCATGGACTGCAACCTGCCCCATTCCTCTGTCCATGGGTTTCTCCAGGCAAGAAGACTGGAGTGGGTTGCCATGCCCTTCTCCAGGGGATCTTCCCGACCCGGGAGTTGAACCCAGGTCTCCTGCATTGCAGGCAGATTCTTTACCAACTCAGCCACCAGGGAAGCCCATAAAGTGTTAGTCACTCAGTCGTGTCTGACTCTTTGCGACCCCATGGACTGTAGCCCGCCAGGCTCCTCTGTCCATGGGATTCTCCAGGCAAGAAGACTGGAGTGGGTTGCCATGCCCTTCTCCAGGGGATCTTCCCGACCCGGGAGTTGAACCCAGGTCTCCTGCATTGCAGGCAGATTCTTTACTGCTGAGCCACCCAGGCAGCCCTCTTTCTTGATGACCACAGTTGAAATCTCTTTTCGGGTTTCTGATGGAGTCTACATGGGTCACGTGCCGCCGCACCCATGGGGGTCGGTCACATTGTCAAGCATGCATTGTGACTCTACGCCGTATAGGGGGCTCCATCAAGACAGACAATCCTCAGACCTTACCAGCTCCTTGAATTCCATGTCCTGACAGCGTCTTCCCCCCACTGATAGAACTTTCCATGATGATGGAGATAGTCAACAACTGTGCCCTCCAATCCCATAGCTGAGAGCCAGCCATGGCTGCGCAGCACCGGGGATGTGGCTTGGGCCACAGAGTCTTAAGTTTTACTGAATCTTCACCTACTTGCATTTCAACAGCCCCATGGTAAGGGCTACCATTTTGGAAAGCACAGGCCTGAGGGATCAAGGTGAGAAATTTGTATTCAAGTAATAGAAGGTGTGTTGATTTATTCATTTGTCTGAAATCCCCTATATTAATCTCTTTACCAGTACAAGGAGTTCAGTACGTGGCATTTCATCAATAAAACAGTCCTTTGCCCTCAAGTTGAACACATCGCCTTATTATTTTCCGCTAGAGTAGGCAGAGGCCCTATGGGAACAGAGGAGAGGTACTTAGCTTCCTCTCCAGGGTGTCAGGCAGAGTTTCCTGGGAGAGATGAGTGCTCATGATGATTCTTGACAGATTAACAGGAGATAATGTGGGAAGGAGACAGATACTCCGGGTAAGGTGACAGCCCCTTCAAAGACCCAAGACATGAAAGAGAGCTCAGAGCATCCCGGTACGTTGGTGAGTTTGAAGGACAATGCCTACGGGGCACAGTGACGGGAAGTGAGCCCGGGGGTAGGTAGGGGTCACGGAGTTCCTGCCTGGAGTTCAGACCTTAGATGACCTTTCTCAAGGTGATGTGGCAAAGGTCCGTCTAGTCAAAGCTATGGTTTTCCCAGTAGTTAGGTACAGATGTGGGAGTTGGACCATAAAGAAGGCTGAGTGCTAAAGAATTGATGCTTTTGAACTGTGTTGTTGGTGAAGGCTCTTGAGAGTCTCTTGGACTGCAAGGAGATCCAACCAGTCCATCATAAAGGAAATCAATCCCAAATATTCACTGGAAGGCCTGATGCTGAAGCTGAAGGTCCAATCCTTTGGCCACCTGATGTGAAGAGCTGACTCACTGGAAAAGACCCTGATGCTGGGAAAGATTGAAGGCGGGAGGAGAAGGGGACGACAGAGGATGAGTTGGTTGGGTGGCATCACCGACTCAATGGACATGGGTTTGAACAAACTCTGGGAGATGGTGAAGGACAGGGAGGGCTGGTGTGTGCTCCAGCCCATGAGGTCGCAAAGAGTCAGACATGACTTAGCTACTGAACAACGAGATGATGGGAAGCGGTGGGGAAATTGGAAGTAGACATGTGGCAAAGTCCTCTCGAGGTTTTTACAAACATTCCGAGTTCAGCCTGGAGAGTGAACCAGAGGTGTTTGGTTGAGGGAGAGAGGAAGTTTGGGGAGCGTTGGCCAGGAGACATCACTAAGATGGCTATGGTCTCCACCTGCAAAACTGCAGCAGATGAGCGGTGTGACACGTACTACCCGGGTGGGTTACCTGTGCTTGTGAACTGCGTGGGCTTCTGCTTTCCTGTCTCCACTTCAGTATTTTCCAGACAGCAGGAGTAACCCTGGAAGGGAGAGGGGCAAGTGTAAGAGATTTCTAAGAGGATGAGTAGAACGGACAGAACTTGGCGATAGGTTAGGTGTGGAGGTGAGGTGGGTCAGTGTCAAGGACTGGATGTGTGTTTCCCCCCAAACTCGTATGTGGAAACCCTGCCCCATTCTGCGTGAGGGTGTTTGGAGACGAGCCCTTGGGAGGAGAGCAGGGTCAGATGAGGCCATGAGGGTGAGGCCCTTGGGATGAGGTTAGCGTCCTCGTAAGAGACGCCAGGGAGCTTGTGTTCCAGTCTCTTGAGGAAATAGCATGAAGGGGGCCTTCTGCCAGCCACAGACCCAACCCTGCGCACCCTGATCTTGGACTTCTCTGTGGGAGAATGACCCTCTGTTGTTGACGCCGCCCACTCTGTGGTGGCTCCTCGTAGCACCCACAGTGTGCTGAAACGGTCAGGGAAAGGGAGCAGGTATAGTGGCTTCCCTGGCGGCTCAGCTGGTAAAGATTCTGCCTGCAGCGCAGGAGACCTGGGTTCAGTCCCTGGGTTGGGAAGATCCCCTGGAGAAAGGAAAGGCTACCCACTCCAGCATTCTTGGGCTTCCCTGGCGGCTCAGCTGGTAAAGAATCTGCCTGCAGCGCAGGAGACCTGGGTTCAGTCCCTGGGTTGGGAAGATCCCCTGGAGAAGGGAAAGCCTACCCACTCCGGTATTCTTGCCTGGAGAATCCCATGAAGAGAGGAACCTGTTGGTCTCCAGTCCATGGGGTCTCAAGAGTCAGGCGTGACTGAGTGATGGACACACACACAGTGCCTTCAGGGGCAGGACATCTGGAAGAGAGGTTGTGGGGCAGAGCCCACGGAAGACACAAGAGGAATGGGCTTGGAGTATAACAAGCCTGATGACACATAAGGCCTGAGATGGTAACGTTTGCGTTTAAAAAACTGGTATCAGAATTTTTAATATTCTTATATTCTGTTAAAAAATGGTTTGGATGTAATGTATAACACACTTGATTGGAAATGTGTGTGTTAGTTGCCCAGTTGCTCAACCCTGCCAGGCTCCTCTCTCCATGGGCTTTTCCAGGCAAAGATATTGGAGTGGGTTGCCATTTCCTTCTCCAGGGGGTCTTCCCAACCCAGGGATTGAACCTGGGTCTCCTGCATTTCAGGAGTAAACTTTACCATCTGAGCACCTCGGGAAGCCCAGGGGCTGATTGGAAATGGTCCTTGTTAAAGCAGTAGTCTGTCAGAGCTAGCATTTGTCCATTTGCTCACTTGTCCTTGGCATCAAAATATTATGTGTGATAATTCGGCAAGGCCTCTTAATCTTTTATAGCATTGCCCAGGGAAGGGGCCGCTCTTCTCCTGAGAGTTTTCCTGGCGTGAAGCTGACGCCCGGTGTTGTGTTTCGGGAGCACATGTGCATGTATCCATCCTTTTGTCTTTAGATCCTCTTCCCACACAGCTCATTACACAGCAGAGCTCCCTGGGAGTTTGCATTTTTGAAGTCAGTACTGTGCTGTGGGGCTTGAGGGCACTGCCCAGGGGAAATGGGTGCAAAAGATGGCAGATGACCAGGTAGGGATGTTAGAAGGTGTTGAAGGGTGTTGAGCAGGACCAGCTGAGGAGGAGGAAGGAGCGGCTGTTGTCACGAGCCCAGTGGGAAGGGCTTCTTAGAGAAGGTGGCTCCTTTCCAGGCAAGTCCCATGAAAGCAGGACATGCCCCGCGGATTCAGCATATGGCCGTCATCCATCATCCACCAAACTGGTTTTAGGAGCACGGGGTTGGGGAGGTGTCCAGGAGGGGACATCACTAACTGGAAAACGGAGGGTGTTGATAAAAACCTGACCTGTGGGGTGAACCAAAGCTGGAGAGATAGGCTTGTACCCTGGAGTTTCTGGCCATAAACTGGAAGGGCCGTGCTGATGCACAAACAGTGGCTCCTGGTGAGCACCTGCAGAAGCCAGGAAGATGCCATTAGTAAAGGCAGGGCTTGGACGCGCTCACCTGGGTGGCACAGGGGACCTCCTTGGTCCGAGGGAGGCACTGACCCCAGACTGTTGACAGCTGGAAATTTAGCAAACTAGGGCACCGGAGGCTTAATTCACCCCTTTATTGCTGTTGTCCAGTCACTAATTCGTGTCCGACTCTTTTCGACCTCACCAACTACAGCACGCCAGGCCTCCCTGTCCTTCACCATCTCCCAGGGTTCGCTCACATTCATGTCCATCGAGTCGGCGATGCCATCCAGCCGTCTCATTCTCTGTTGTCCCCTTCTCTTCCTGCCCTCAATCTTTCCCAGCATCGGGGTCTTTTCCAGTGAGTTGACTCTTCACATCAGGTGTCCAAAGTATTGGAGCTTCAGCTTCAGCATCAGTCCTTCCAATGAGTATTCAGGGTTGATTTCCTGTAGGATGGACTGGTTTGATCTCCTTGCAGTCCAAGGGACTCTCGAGAGTCTTCTCCACACCACAGTTCACCGCTTTACAGTCTTTTTATTGAAAATTAAGAGAATTGAAAATTAAGTGAGAATTGTCAAATAACAAAGAATATTGTGAGAAGGGCTCTGGGCAATGGTCCATGTGCCAAGTGAAGAATCAAATTGCAAAAGAGTGAAGGGCAGGGGCCGTATTTACAAGATGGTTACCTAAAATCCAATTCTAGATTATTTCTAGAATATTCTCCATGAAACATGTGTACTTTATTTATGACATATCGTGAAATAGAAATAAAACTATAAAAACAGAGAACTCAAAGGGCTTGACTAACTCACTTGGGTTTTTCTCTGTTAGGACACTTTAAGGGTTAATTATTAAGACCCCAGAGTTTGAGAAAAAAAGTACAGTTTTTGGAAACACTCAAATTGTATTCATGAAAGTAATCAGCCCATTGTTTACGTGTTAAATACTTACTAGGAACTCAGGGCAGTATTTTGTTTTTAAATCATTTAAACCTGGTTGACAGCTGAGGTCACAGACCACTGGTTATTTTCTTTTCTTTGAATAATGTTTTATTTATTAATATGCAAATTGTCCTATGTTGAGTAGATTCAAATGAATTAATCAAGTCAGCATTTACTTTCTTCTTCCTTAAAGAGGCCTTTAAGAAAAAGAAACATAGCTTCGCAAAATGCCTAATCATTTGGAGGCCTTGAAAAAAATACTTGTCTTTTTTCAAATGCAATTCATCTGTAGGTTCCAATAATACTTAAGTAAGCTGATATCAGGGGTTTAAATGTGGAAGCAAAAATGAAGAAAAAGTGCCCCCAGCACCCCATGCCTATCAGGCTTGTCACTGCATGGGCCAGCAGGTGAGGGAGGAAGAGAGCGGGTCAGACAGGGCCAATCCCAGGTTCTGACCCTGGCTCTGCTGCTGCTGCTGCTAAGTCACTTCAGTCGTGTCCGACTCTGCGACCCCATAGACGGAAGCCCACCAGGCTCTCCCGTCCCTGGGCTTCTCCAGGCAAGAACAATGGAGAGGCTTGCCATTTCCTTCTCCTCTACTACTAAGTTATTGTAAGGAAGAAAGTCTTTATGCCTCAGTTCACTTCTCGCCTTATAAAATGAGACTAGTCTGACTCTTTGGGACTGCATGATCTGCAGCCTTGCCAGGCTCCTCTGTCCACGGGCTTTCCCAGGCAAGAATACTGGAGTGGTTGCCATTTCCTTCTTCAGGGGATCTTCCCGAGCCAGCAATCAAACCTGAGTCTCCTGCAGTGGCAGGGGGATTCTTTACTGTCTGAGCCACCAGGGAAGCCCTAACATAGTTAAACATATGCATTCCTGAGAGGAAAGTTGTGATATATCTATTAATTTATGAGCTTTCTCTTTTTCAAAATGTACTTTTATTATTATTTGTATGGAAGCATAGTTGGTGTACAATGTGTTAATTCCTGCTGTACAGCAAAGTGATTCAGTGATACATATACATGCATTATTTTTTTATATTGTTTTCCATGATGGTTTGTCATGGTGTATTGAATATAGTTCCCTGTGCTGTACAGTAGGATCTTGATGTTAACCCATTTATAGAATCATTTGTGTCTACTAATCCCAAACTCCCAATCCTTCCCTGCACCACACCCTCCCCCTTGGCAACCACAAGTCTGTGCTCTGTGAGTCTGTCTCTGTTTGTAGCTAAGTTCATGTGTGTCGCATCTTAGATTTCACATACAAGGGATATCATAATATTTGTCTTTCTGACTTCCTTCCCTTAGTAGGGTCACGTCTAGTTGCATCCATGTTGCTGCAAATGGCATCGTTTCCTTTTTGTGACTGCGTGATGTCGCACCCTATGTGTGAGCACCACGTCAGCTTTATTGGCTCATCTGTCAGGGGCATCTAGGTTGTGTCTGTGTCTGGGCTGTTGTCAGCAGTGCTGCTGTGAAAATAGGGGTACATGTATCTTTTTCGGTTATATTTTGATCTGGGTATATGCCCAGGAGTGGTATTGCTGGATTACATGGAAAGTCTTTTTTTTTTTAGGTTTTCTTTAAACTTAAGAAGACCCTCCATACTGTTCTCCATAATGTCTGTACCAATTTACATTCCCACCAACAGTATAGGAGGGTTTCCTTTTCTCCACACCCTCTCCAGCATTTGTTATTTATAGTCTTTTCAATGATGGCCGTTCTGACGGGTGTGAGGTGGTCCCTCATTGTAGTTTTGATTTGCTTTTCTCTAACAATTAGCGATGTTGAGCATCTTTTCACGTGCCGATGGGCCATTTGTATGTCTTCTTTGGAGAAAGGTCTGTATGGTTCTTCTGCCCATTTTTTGATTGGCTTGTTTGCTTTTTGTTGAGTCGTACGAGCTGTTTGACTCTATTGGAAATGAAGTCCCTGTCAGTTGCATGGCTTGCATTCAGCAGGTTGAATTGATGCTTTTGAACTGTGGTGTTGGAGAAGACTCTTGAGAGTCCCTTGGACTGCAAGAGATCAAACCTGTCAATCCTAAAGGAAATCAGTCCTGAATATTCATTGGAAGGACTGATGTTGAAGCTGAAACTCCAGTACTTTGGCCACCTGATGCGAAGAACTGACTCATTGGAAAAGACCCTGATGCTGGGAAAGATTGAAGGCGGGAGGAGAAGGGGACGACAGAGGATGAGATGGTTGGATGGCATCACTGACTCAATGGACATGAGTTTGAGCAGGGTCTGGGAATTGGTTATGGACAGGGAGGCCTGGTGTGCTGCAGTCTGTGAACAGTCCATGCAGTCCACGTGACTCTTTGGGGTCACAAAGAGTGGGACACAACTGAGCGACTGAACTGACCTGATTGTCATTTTGTCTGGTTTCCTTCACTGTGCAGAAGTTTGTAAGGTTGATTAGGTCCCTTTTGTCTGTTTTTGCTTTAACTTCGATTGTCTTGGGCTGCTGACCAGGAGACCTTTCATTGTTCTATGTGATCAGGTCTATGACATCCTGGTAGGTAGAGGTCTTAGTTCTAATACACGTGGTTTCAATTCTTCCTCCAACTTTTACCTTTGCCTCTCTAACATTTTTCCTGAATGACATATTTAATTATTGAGGTCATGCAAAACTGTTACAGAAAATAACCAGGTCAATTTTCTTCACTGAAATTCATTTTAAAAAAGAATGGCCCTCTGTTTAATAGAATATTAAAATTGGTAGCATGATATATTCTTCACATAGTTTGGTTAATTGAGAGTATGGAAAAGTGTGTTTGTAATGTTCACTCAAACCAATTCTAATGAAGAGGATTATCCATGGACCAGTGTCTGGAAATTGGTGAGTGAACTGTAGTTTAATACATTCTCTTGCTCCGTGCTCATAATAACCCCATGTGGTAGGGTTTATTGCTCTCATTTTACAAATATGGAAACTGAATCTTGGATTAAGTGACCTGCTCAAGGCCTCTCAGTCAGCAAAAGGCAGAAGCACAATGAGAACCCAGAACTTTCTGATTTAAAAACCCATATTTCCCCCACCTCCCTGGTTCCTACATCAGACAGTCACATCTTCATCCGTCAGTCCAGCTGCTGAGTCTTCTTCAAAGTAAGATGGGGGCAGAACTTCCCTGGTGGTCCAGTGGTTCAGACTCTGCAGGAGTGCAGGTTTGACCCCTGGTTGGGGAGCTAAATGGCAACCTATTCCAGTGCTCTTGCCTGGAAAATCCCATGGACAGAGGAGCCTGGTAGGCTACAGTCCATGAGGTTGCAGAGTCAAACACAACTGAGCAACTTGACTTTCACTTTCTTTCTTGGGGAACTAGATTCCACATGCAGCCAAAAAATTGAAAATCATTTTTAAAAGTAAGATGGGAGCATGAAGCTTACACACATTGTGGCTGAGACGGTAAAGAGTCTGCCTGCAATGCAGGAGACCCAGGTTTGATCCCTGAGTCGGGAAGATCCCCTGGAGAAGGAAATGGCAACCCACGCCAATATCCTTGCCTGGAAAAATTCCATAGATTGAGGAGCCTGGCAGGCTGCAGTCCATGGGGTCACAAAGAGTCGGACACGACTGAGCAACTTCAGTTCACGTCAATATAATCAACTCATCACATTCATTATCCAGCTTTTTAACGAGCAACTCTTGGTCAGTTGTGCTTCATCATTTCACTACCACGAATATCTTAAGGCAAATCCAAGATATCACGTAGTTCCCACTGAAAACGTTTTATTACAGCGACGATTCTGGTCCTGTTTGTGTCCCCGCTTATGCTAAGCCTTGACACAAGCTATGCTCTGGAATGTCTTCATGTTAACGAAAAACAGATTATGGAGAAGAGGACTGGGTGGGTGATAGAGGGTGGAGTCCTCTTTCTTCAGCTTCCCTGGTCTTCGATCCCTGGGTCAGGAAGATCCCCTGGAGGAGGGCGTGGCAACCCACTCCAGTATTCTCGCCTGGAGAATCACACGGACAGAGGAGCCTGGCGGGCTGCAGTCCATGGGGTCGCAAAGAGTTGGACATAACTGAGTGATTAAGTACAGCCCAGGTATTGCAAGGAAATATCCAGCCAGTGAAATTAGCCTAAAAATCTCAATTCCTTGAAAACAGAAAAATGAGCAGTGTTGAGGAAACACAGATAATCCCCATGGTAGCTTCCCATTTGCATGATATGCACGCTAATGTTAAAGGAACAGAATAAGGTTGTGTGCGTACTTGTAAGTGAATAAGGTTGTGTGTGCACTTATAAGTGTGGACGGCAGAGGGCAGAGTTTACTGATCAGATTCTGTTTCACTAGTGCCAGGAGCCTTGAGAAGGAGAAGCATCTGTGTATCAGAAATTGTTCCCTAGGCCAAGAGAGAGACATTATGATATCAGGGAAAGCTGGCAAGTAGTAGGGCTCATAGCAGCTTGCATTTCTGTTCGCTCCCCTTAAATTCTGCACATCGTTTCAGGGTTTTCATGAGAGGGGCTCTTCTTTGGAGAATCAAATGCTTCTCACTGGTGGTTGTTTATGATAAACAAAAAACCGTGTCCAGAAGGCTGGCCTCTGACTGTGCTCACAGCATCAGGGAGCTGGGGTGGGTGCCTCTCTGAGATGAGCGAGGTACTTGGAGAAATCCCCCAGGCTTCGTTGCACACTTGCCAGAAGTCATGGATAACAGGCAGGATTTGGCTCTGTTAAGTCCTGAGAATGCTCCATGGCTGTGCGTTTGTGATGTGTGGGTCTACCCTGCTTCTAGGCTTCCATCGCAGAGGTGGATTCTTACTTCCAAAACCTAACAGCAAATCTAACAGCAAGCATTGGAAGAGGGCGGGTGGTTGCCTAGCCCAGTGTTATTGGTTATCAGTAGGCTCTTGCTGGCAGGTATAGTGTTTTGTTTCCACTGTCCACCAAGGGTTGAGAGGCTGTACTGAGTCCACCATGAAGAGGAATGGCCTGTCCCCTGCCCTTTCTTACCAGGGGACTAGCCTCAGTGCCAGGCTCAGGAGCTCAAGGGCAGGGCTTTGATTCCCCTAGTGGCTGATGAGTGCAGACGGATAAGCGCATCTGTCTGAAGCCAGACCAGCCCTGACTCTGGTCTGTGCTGTGTTCAGTGCCATTCTCAGGGGACCCTAGGTTGGAGGGAAGAGCCCCAAGCCCCATCGCTCACACAGCCCCGCCGGGGACAGGCCTGATAACCACGAGGACACGTGGAGTGTCTGCCTCCCTCCTGATAATCCTCCTGTCTGCAGTTTGTGACCATGTCCAGCCCATATCTGCTGAGACCGTTGCATGGCTGCCCTGCATCTTCCTGCTCTCTGCCCAGCCCCTCAGTTCCATGCCAGGAAGAACTCGGATGTGGGAGTGTTAAGTACGGCCAGTATATTCTTCCCAATGCTCCTGGGCTCACAGCTGTGTTCCCGCGTCTCCCCGTTTCCTGCCCCCCTTCCCTTTGGTGAACTCCTGCTGGCCCACATCCTGTTCCCCCAAATTTGGATCCCCTAAAAGTATTTTCAGAGCCTCTGCCTCCTCTCTTGTCTCACAGTCTCTGGGTTGTTTCTTGATAAGCTTTTGGTGTGTGGACAACTATTTTCTTAAACACCAGCCGTGCCCACCAGCCCTTTAGAATCTCAGGGATGAAGACTGTGTCCTATTTCTGTTTGCACAGAGCTGGTGCCTAGCACACCTCGTGGGGACTAAATGAGTGGGCTTCAGGGAGGCCCTGACATGGGAAGCCCAGTGTGAGGAGTGAGACCTTTACCTCTTGGCTTCAGATTTCCCAACATCTGTTAGATCTATGTATTAGATCTGTTAGATCTGTGTATTAGATCTGTTAGATCTGTGTATTCGACAAGGATCCTAAGGAGAAACTGGCAATCACAGATGGGAAAATGTGTTATTATTTAATTTATTAAAATATGTTATTTTAAAAAACTATGTGAGTTCTATGCCAATTTGACCAAGTTACATTTTCTCAATAAAAATTTCAATTGATATTTTTTTCTCACAGAGCTTCAGCTGATTCTAAATCAAAGTAGCAAGTCCTTGGCTGGGGAGGGGCAGATTATATGAGTAAACAGGAAAGGCAGATATGTGCTTATATTTTGATAAAAATGCATATAAATAGGCCTGATAGCAACCAGGGGTAAGCTCCAAGGAAATAGGATGAGAAGGATGAAGGTTATCTTTTTTGTGATCTGCGCTATACGAGCCGTGAGTTTTTGCACATATTAAGAAATGACTGAATTAAGAGCAAATATGTGGAAGCATAAAAACACCCAGACTTAGCAGGACAGTCATGAGGCGTGTTTCTGTCTAACTCGATGCCTAGACTCACTCTAAGGCCTTAGTCATTGTAGGTTAGCGGAAATGAGTTTCAGCAAAACTCCCAGAGCTAGAGAAGAACAGGGAAACCTGGTGTGCTGTGGTTCATGGGGTCTCAAAGAGTTGGACATGACGTAGTGACTAAACACCAATAGCAAAGTCACTGTGATATGGGGACAGATGCCCAGATCAATGGACAGGACACGAGTGGCAGCACAGCTGGCTCTTACTGTGTATGTGCCAGGAACTATTTTAAGCAATTTTCAAACACAAATTCAGTTAATCTTTACAACCACCTGGCAATGCTCTAAGAAAGCTAGGGAGAGAAAGGTTAAAAGGCCGGCTTACACCTGGGTAACTGACAAAGGGAGTAGATGTATGTTGGTAGGAAACACTGTTATTTAATAAATATAAATTATCAATATAGAAAAATATATCATTTCTTCCCTTCCTCATTCTATACTAGGAAACAGTTCATAGGGATTGAAGGCGAAAACTTTCTAACTTGATGAGAAAATATGGAACATCTTTATAGAACTGGGGCGTGAGAGTGTTTCGTAACACATGCGTGCGCAGTCACTTCAGTTGTGTTTGGCCCTTTGCGACCCTTTAGTCTGAAGCTCACCCACTCCTCTGTCCATGGAATTCTCTAGGCTAGAACACTGGGTGGGCTGCCATGTCCTCCTCCAGGGGATCTTCCAAACCCAGGGATTGAACCCACGTCTCCTGTGTCTCCTGCACTGCAGGCAGATTCTTTACTGCTGAGCCAATGGGGAGGCCCATTTCTTAACATACAAATGTACAAATAATAAAGGGAATAAAAGGAGTATTTTGCTGTGGGCAGAAGATTGATAATACAAACCCCAGACCGGATGAAACTATAGCTGCACATATAACGGATACAGAATTACATTCATAATATGTCAGTGAGCACACTCCAGATTTGGAAAGCAGAATGGCCAGTAAACTTCCCAAAAGAGCCTCAGTCTCACTGGCAGTCAGAAAAAAAAATGCAAATAAAAAATAATGAGACACAGATGGTATTTCAAAAATATAAAGCGTCTCAAATTTTGATAATAGGGAGAAAAATGAATTTACGCATATTGTTGGTTTCGGAAGGCATTGGTGCAGCTACTCTTGAAAGCAATTTAGAATTCTCCCCAAGTAGACCTCTGTCTAATAAGTGTTGGAGTTGTTTATCGCTACATCTGGCAGTTCTCCCTGAGTATATAGTCCCTAGAGTAAACTGACACATACAAGGAAGAATTATGCATAGAGATATTCATTTGGGGTAACAGAAGACAAAACAATGTGATGTTTGTAAATATGGAATGTGTAAGTCATAGTATGTTCACAAAGCGGAATTCAGCACAGCAATCAAATGAATGACCTAAGTATTTCGAGAACTCTGAGAGACAGCCCTTTGCATTACAATAAAGATTACAGGTGTGGTGTGATACCGTCTAGGTCAGACCTGACTCATACGGAACAGTTACTGTTTATTGTCGCTGATGTGTGAAAGTAAAGTGTAAAAGCACAGGATGGAAATATGCACAGTAGCTTCAGGCTACAGGTTACTGGGGAGGGACAGGGGAAGGGCCCTGTGGCTCTGGTATTGAGCTTCAACTGTTTTATCCAGTTTTATTTTTAAAAAAATTATTGTTACTACAACCAGGTGATAGCAGGTTAAAGCATGTGTGTGTCATATTGTTACACATGGGAAATATAATTTTCTCTTTCATAATTTTAAAGTGCGAGGATGAGTTTTAAAAGGAATATAGTCATGTTCATGTTAGATGCTGTTGGTTTCAGTGGGAAGAGTTAAGTGTCCCTTGAGCAGGGTGGTGTGTGTGCCTCGAGTGGACGCATTGTGAGGGGGACACCCTTGACCAGCAAGGGCCTTCCTGAACCAGCGTCAGCACTTGAAACACTGACCAGACCTCTCAGTTCTGGCAGTCTGCCAGCACATCATTTCGCTCTTTTGGTATTGGGGGACAAGCTTGTGGTATGTATCAGGACCTCATATAGGGGCTCCCCTAAGGGCCTAATGCTTAAAAGAAAGCAGCCAAGCAGGGAGGGGAAGGTTGAGAGCTAGGAACTTGGACTATTTCCCCCCTCTTTCTATAAGTAGAGGGTGGCCTTGAGCAAATAGGTCTATTTTTTTGAAATAAAAAAATAAAATGCAAACCTAGAGATGCTTGTGTTAGAATGAGCCCATACTCCCTATATGCTATGTCAAATATTTTAATGCCCTTTTCCTAGCTTAAAGTAAGTGCATCTGTAATAAAGCTTGGGTGCATACACAATTTTTAAAACATTTAATATAGATGAAATAAACTAATTTATAGTGCAGGATCAGTAGTACGTGCTTCAGCATGTAAGTGTACAGGCCCTAAACGCCAGCCGTGTCCTGCTAACAGCACTAATGGCTGCGGTGAGGAAGCCACAGTCCACTACTGCTTATCGAGACGAACAGAGACCGCAGCCTGGAAGCATGTACATTAACATATGTAAATAGACAGCCCACGGGAGTTCGCTGTATGACTCAGGGAGCTCAAACTGGGGCTCTGTGATAATCCAGAGGGGTGGGAATGGGCGGGAGGGAGATTCAAGAGCAAGGGGACATATGTATCCCTATGGCTAATTCATGTTGATATATGACAGAAATGAAACCAATACTGTAAAGCAATCACCAGTCGATTAAAAATAAATATTGAAGAAATAATCAGTCTGGGTTGAAAAGAAAGAAGAAGATTGGAAATCATAAGAAATCAGGGAAAGGAAAGAGAAGATAATACAGATGAACACTTAAAAAAGTGTCAGGATGAGTAGCGATAGACTTGTATTATTTGTATGTGGGATGAGAAAGAAGAACCTCATCTGTTGAAGGAGGGGGTGCACCCCAAGATTGGTTACAGGTCATCAGAGAAAGTGGGGCCTGGGAAAATCTCAGCCACGATCATGTCTTATTCTTTAAAAAAAAAAAAAAGGAATTATTTATTTGACTGTGCCAGGTCTTAGCTGTGGGGTGCAGGATCTTTAGCTGTGGCAGGTGGACTCTTAGTTGCAGCCTGTGGGATCTAGTTCCCTTAGTAGAGGTGGAACCTGGCCCCCTGCACTGGGAACTCAAGAGTCTGAGCCACTGAACCACCACGGACGTTCTGATCACATCTTTTTCTTCAGTGTGGCGTCAAACCCGTGTCTCTTGTGGATATGTCGTGGATGGGTGAGGACGCTGTCTCCTTGGGATTCCACCGCCTGTCAGGGCAGTACTTAATAAGACCTTGGAGACGGCATCCTTTGCTACTCATTGGGGAACACAGCGTGGATTGGAAAAAGAATCAGAAATAGAGAAGTCATGTGATCAACCCAGATCAGATCAGATCAGATCAGTCGCTCAGTCGTGTCCGACTCTCCGCGACCCCATGAATCACAGCACGCCAGGCCTCCCTGTCCATCACCAACTCCCGGAGTTCACTCAAACTCATGTCCACAGAGTCGGTGATGCCATCCAGCCATCTCATTCTCCGTCGTCCCCTTCTCCTCCCGCCCCCAACCTTTCCCAGCATCAGAGTCTTTTCCAGTGAGTCAACTCGTCGCATGAGGTGGCCAAAGTATTGCAGCTTCAGCTTTAGCATCAGTCCCTCCAATGAACATCCAGGATTGATCTCTTCTAGAATGGACTGGTTGGATCTCCTTGCAGTATAAGGGACTCTCAAGAGTCTTCTCCAACACCACAGTTCAAAAGCATCGATTCTTCGGCGATCAGCCTTCTTCACAGTCCAACTCTTACATCCATACATGACCACGGGAAAAACCATAGCCTTGACTAGACGGACCTTGGTTGGCAAAGTAATGTCTCTGCTTTTTAATATACTATCAAGGTGATCAACCCAGAGGACCCTAATAGAGAAAGACTGGAAAACAAGAGCCACCTTTCCCTCTGCAAGAAATAATGTCAATATGTCATGTTTACAAAGCAAATTTGTCATTGTGCTGTGGTTTTCAAACGTGTGGGAAACACGATAAAATGTTTTTAAACAACCTTCTTCACAAAGTGTATTGAGGCCTCTACATTGCATGTGCTTCTGTTGAGGGTAATGTTTGGTTCCAAGGATGTTCACAGGTAGCCAATGCGATTTAAAATCCCTGAGGATGGTTTCTCTGCGTACTAACCGGGTCTCTGAGCTGAAGCCACCCCGCTCTGTAGTGGGATCTGCCACTAAGGAATATACTAGCCAGACAGGATGTACGGGGCCAGGAAACCAGCTGCTGTCTCCATGTCTGAAGCGTGTTTGGTCCCTGGGCCCTTTGATTATTCCCTTGTAAAACCTCTCAGCATCATTACGCACTGAAGTCCTGCTGATTTATCCTTCCCTGGGCTGACCTCGGGAGCCCCGCGGCTCTCGTCGTGCAGGGAGCGGCAGCCTCTGGGGCTCCACTCAAAATGCCAATCTGAGTCTTGTCCTCCTTGGGACCACTGGAAATGCGGAGCATTTCCAAAAGGCCTTTTCCTTTGCTGAGGATTTCATTTCTTTCCAGGAGTCGTTTTCATTTCAGTTCAGTTCAGTCGCTCAGTCGTGTCCAACTCTTTGCGACCCCATGAACCACAGCACGCCAGGCCTCCCTGTCCATCACCAACTCCCGGAGTTCACTCAAACTCATGTCCATCGAGTCGGTGATGCCATCCAGCCATCTCATTCTCTGTCGTCCCCTTCTCCTCCTACCCCCAATCCCTCCCAGCATCAGACTCTTTTCCAGTGAGTCAACTCGTCGCATGAGGTGGCCAAAGTAGATTTCATCTAAATCTGGGCAGCAACCAGGTGAGAGCAAAGGTCACGTGCTGTATCTCCTTTGAAAGCACCTGCCCAGTAGAGAGCAGGGGCTCAGGAAACATTTGCTGAGGGTGTAGACTGCCCCCCATGAGGCCCTGGATAGACCACGGATCTCCTCCTGTTAACTCCTTTCCAGACCCTGACAGCAATCACTTCCTTCCTTAGTTATCACCGCTCTTTCTGTAATTTACATATGAATAGTTCCTGGTCTTACAGTCTACCTCACCAATCTCTATTGTGAAGGAATATTTTGATATCCTTTTCCAGCCAGATATTAATTATGCTGAAGATAAGAATGATGTCACCTGCTTCTCTGAAGCCTTGAGAGATTCTAACATCATGCTGAGAGATGATAAATGCTCTGAAAAAGAGTATGTAGATAGAATGATTCGAGAAGAAATTCTTTCTTCCTTAATTACATTCCAATTCTCTCCAACTGAAGGGTACCTGTCAATACACATACACACACAGACACACACACTCCAGACTTTTTAGGCTTCATTAAACCTACATACATCTTCTACCCTGAAGACAGAGCAAGACTCCAAAATGTAAGAAATACTTAAAATTCTCTTAGATTCTGAGCAATATAGGGGGAAAGTCAAGCTGCTGAATTATTCCCCAAAGCTCATTTAGTGACAAAGTTGCAGGTTGGTTAGGCTTGTTAAAGCTGCAGCAAAGTGCTTAGTTAAGGAATTATAAAAATTAGAAACTCGTGTAGGATATGAATTAAGACTATCTGGAGGCTAGAAAGATTTGGGGCTTTTTTGGGGGGTTGTTGTTAAAATATCTAGCCAACTCCTGAAAAATAATGAGTGGTTGCCATAGCAACCGTGCTTTCACATGACACACAGAAGAACATGAAAAGGATTGGAATCAAAGGAAGCCACCTGGTTTTCTTCTTTAATTTTGGAGGAAGAAATTCACTCAAAATGATTTATAAAACAAACTTTTATTTTTCCTTTCAACATGATTATGGGGGGGTGGGGGAAAGAATTTTCTTTCTCTTTTAAAATTCAGAATACAAACTGGAAATCCAAAGGAAATGAAGGTAGTTTGTCTCCACCTCAAAGTACCCTGCCTTCCCTCCACACCTCCCAGGAAGTCGGGCCTCCACCACACCACAAAGCTGACCCTGGAGCTGTTCTGAGGGTGCGTAGGGGCTGAATCGCTTCAGTTGTGTCTGACTCTCTGTGACCCCATGGACTGTAGCCTGCTGAGCTCCTCTGTCCATGGGATTCTCCAGGCAAGAATCCTGGAGTGGGCTGCCGTGCCCTCCTCCAGGGGATCTTTCCGACCCAGGGATCAAACCCACGTCTCTTCCATCTCCTTCACTGGGGGTTCTTTACCGCTAGTACCACCTGGTAGCCGCCCTTCAAGGCCAACTAGCAGATTTTCATTAAGCACCTGTTATGTAGTCAGCAGTTGCTTTTAAAGAAGATACGTCATGTGGCCTTACTTTCCAGGGGTTACTGTCCAGTTGGCTGCACATCAACAGCCTTGGGAGACCTTGGAGAAAATTCAGGTGGTCAGCAAGTGGGGAGTGGGGGTTATTCAAGGCAGAAAGGATGTGGCTTAGAAAAGAAGGCTCGCAAGTGAGGACGGGAGGTGGAGGTGAATTCTCCACTGACGGGGTCGTGGGAAAGGTAGCCTGGGTGATTCCAGGAAGGGGCCAGGGTGGCATCCAGTGAGAGGCGTGAGCAGGGCCCATGTGGGCTGGAGGAGGAGGGCTGGAGCGTGGGGGCCGGGAAAATGTGGGCAGAGACTCGAGGGTGAGATCCGCGATCTCAGGGTCTGGAGACTGGCTCCAGGGACTAGTGCTGCAGCTCCGGGGGTGGGGGGGTTGTCAGGAGCACCCCGTCCGTGTAAACTGGCTCCTGCGACCCCAACCATCCCATGCTGCCCCCATGCCCCCCGCACCTGCCACTCCACCCCTCTTGAGACCACAGTCACAGCCAGTATCAATCGAGGCACCTTGCTTCCTGGGAGTTGACAATTATGCCACTGACTTAAGATCTGGGAAAGTGCTAGGTGCGGAGAACCACTGTGTTGGGGCGCATCAGTCAGGGTCCTGGGGAAACAGGGCGCCCACAGTAGGACTGTTCAGGGAGAGTTTCTGAAAGGCCCAGAGACGGAGCGGGGTGCAGGGGAGCCACAGGAGGGTGCAGGGCCTGGGTCTCCTGCCACCCCAGGTGGACAGAGCAGGGAGGGGGCTGCCGTCAGGGCCCAGGGAGGGAGAAGCGATGCAGACTGCTGGGGGGCTGGGGGGCTGGGGGGCTGCAGGGAGGGGCCGGGGCATGAGCGTCTGCCTTCGTTGTCAGCCTCCTGCCTCCAGCCCTGGGCTCCTGTCACGGCATGTGGCCTCCTGTGGAAGCTGGGGCGCGAGGTGGGTGGCAGATGCCATCCACCGGCAGCACCCTGTGGGCTGGGAGTGGGGGCACTGTGACTGTCATCTGGTGAGGTTCCCGCGCCGAGGACACACGGAGGCTGGCAGCCAGCTCGTCGTCTCTCTTTCCTACGCAGGACTACAGCGCACACACCTCTGCAAAGTCTGAACCTTTGCTCACAGCCCTTGCCCGGTGCCCAGGAAAGCAGTGGCTGCTGTCCCGAGTGGGGCGCTTTTGAGGGTAGATGTGAGGTTAATCCTTATGCCAGAACAGCTGGCATGAGCGTGGCTGTGATGAGCTAGGTGGGCACGTTGGGTCATCCTGACCGCTGCCTCCCTCCCCCTCCCACACGCACAGCATCCCTACCATGCGTGCCGGCCGAAGCTGGAGGAGGGCGCGATAGGCTGGCCAGAGAACCTTCTAGAAAAGGTGCGCTTTGGCGTCATGCGTGGTCGGATTCAGTGAGGCAAGGGTGAAAATAGGGCTATACCCAGAACAAATACTGACTTCCTCCTACCTGGAGAGGAGCAAACGGATCTGCTAAGTTGAAAGTCACCCCCAAACCTTCAGAAAGCACCTTTCAGTGCTTGCTAATTATCGGAGGGAATGAAGTATGCAAATTTCTGTGGCTCCAGTTTGCAGAGTGACAGCTCTGGATGTGAGCAAATAAGCTTGCATGTCTTGTATCCTGCAGTAATTTTGTACAAAATGAATGTTTGCTTTCAAGATGGTTCCTGAAGGCTTCCTGGGGTCACCTTTCCTGGACAGGTCACCTTTCCCACTGCTTTCTATGAGAAATCAGCCCGAGATGTGGCCTTTCCATGAAACACATTAGAGACAGTCCCCCACGTCCAGGGAGTTCCAGCAGCGTCTGCCCCTTGGAACCTGTCCACACAGCACAGAGCTTCCTCTGCAGGCGTAGATGGAGCAGCGCAGATGATAACTGACTGTCTCTGGGGAGGGTGCTGGTCAGGATGGGAGCCCAAACCCCCAAATAGCTCCGTAGCCCCTGGCCCGGACTCGTACTGAATGAGTGCGTGAATGAACAAACCTCAGCACCTGCTTGGATGTGGGCTCGCCAGTTGGTTCAGTGCCAATGAGACTGGAGTCCGCCTGCTAATGCGTGAGATGCAGGAGACGCAGGCTCGATGCCTGGGTCAGAAAGCTCCCCTGGAGGAGGAGATGGCAACCTGCTCCAGCATTCGTGCCTGAAGAATCTCCTGGACAAAGGAGCCTGGCGGGCTACAGTCCGTGGGATCCCAAAACGCTGGACACAGCTGAGCTACTGAGCACAGCATGACTTGGACTGTAGAACTCTTCCAGCAGTTCCTTTTCATTGCTTCATCTCCACTGTAGTTTTATTGCAGGGCTAGTTTTGATATTCTCGGTACTTCCAAACTGATAGAGGAGAAAACCGAATCCCAGGAAGTTTGGCCATTGGTCCCATGTTGCATCCCAGGTTCTTGGGATAGAGAGAAGGTGGCTGTCGGGGTCATCCAGCCAGAGGTTCAAATCCTGGTTATTCCAGAGAGGAGAGTTGGGAAGCCCACGATCTCAGTAGCAGTCATCTGGGGGATGGAATGATAACTTGCTCTGCCCCTTCAGGTGGCGAGAGGGGTAGGATGTCTCTGGCCCACCCAGGTTACTCGAGGTCCCCCCCACACATCAGCTCACCAACAAAGGCTGATCTAAGCCAACCTGCTCAGGCCCAGGCCTGCTGCCATATGAAGTCCTGCTTCGTGAGGATTAGCATCCGTAAACCTGGGGAGGAAAAGCACTGAATGAAAACCCCTGTCTGTCTAGGACTCTGCCGTATGCGTGTATAACATGACCAGCTCATTTCAGCAGCAAAGGGCCGGCCAGCTCCGTGCTTCCCGCGTGTCCTCCGCTGATGCATTGGTCTGACTCATCACCTGCTCTGAGCGATGGGCCCAGGATGCCCTCCTTGCAAGAGATGCAGCCCAGCCACTCGGGTGGGCTGGCTCAGGAGAACCGCTCCCTCCTGTTGCTCTCTCTTTAGGTTCAAGGAAATGGAGACAGAGGCCTGTAACACCGACGTCTGGACGAGACACTGTTCCCAGCCCCTTAGTCTTTGCCATCAATCACCCAGGCCTTCATCACCCCCTCTTCCTCACTTTTGCTTTATTTCTGATACTCGAAGCTACAGCTCAAAATTCTAAGCACTGTTTGTCTTCACATTTTCTAAGATCCAGGTGTCGATGGATATAGGAACATCCCAAGGATTTGGCTTGGGAAGTTTTTGGTGAAGGACGGATGGAATGTGCATGGTCTTTTCTCTCCAGCCACACAAGCATCTTTCTGCTGCTGACCGTCCAGGTGCCAGGCCACCCCCTTCTGCCTTTCCTTTCCCGGGGCAGTTAGCTTTCTCCATGCAGACTGGCCTGGGTATTTCTATGACATTCTTTAGTCAAAGATTTGGAGGGATGGGGAGGGATTGGGAGATGTGCCTCTCATATGCTGTGCGGTTTACCTGGACCTCTGAATTCTGTGGAAGAAAAATGCTGCAATTAACAGGGTGCATTAGAGTTAGTTCATCGTGTGCTTCTCTGTGCCTTAAAAAAGGTGCATCATCTGATTCTCTCCCATTTGAAGCTGGAGGAACTGCATCTTATCTGTGCAGCTAACACACATGGTGGAGTTGGATTTTTAACCTTATAACAAAGTTCAAGGCTCTTTGAAGCATCTGGGGAGCTGCCGAAAGGAGAAAGAGCTTGTGTGTGGTCCTTTGACGAGGCTGGTTTCCATCATGGGAGGAAAATGGTAACAATGACTCGGAGCAGACAAAACACAGGCTATTGGTTTGACTTACGCGGTCGTCCCCAAGATTTATATGAAAGTGATGTCTCCCAAGGAGACGGTGCGCTCCTCCGGGACTCTGTTTTCATCACATGAACCCCTTCTCAGGAGCGCATCTGTAACCCCGAAGTGAAGGGGATCTCGGTGCAGCTCTTCAGATGTGGCCTCGGCTCCCTCCCACTCTGCCTTTCCAGCTCGCTCATCCGAAGGTCCAGCTCCACGAATGCCCTCCACCCCTGGCCATGGGGCTCCTGGACTGCCTTCCAGACTCCTTGGGGGAGCAGACCTCACTTGGCATTGCCAACTTGTTCCTAGTGAGCTGACTTGAAACTAAACTGCTTTGTGTTATCACAGTAATTTTTAAAAGAAAGGACATCTGCCTGCGTGCTCAGTCAAGGCTGACTCTTTGTGACCCTGTGGACTGTAGCCCACTAGGCTCCTCTGCCCGTGGGTTTTCCCAGACAAGAATACTAGAGTGGGTAGCCTTTCCCTTCTCCAGGAGAACTTCCTGACCCGAGGATGGAACCCTGGTCTCTGCACTACAGGCAGATTCTTTACTGTCTGAGCCACCAGGGAAGCCCTAAAGAAAGGACATTTTAACATGCAAGAACATATATTTTTTTTTTAATAAATACCATGGTTTTTAAAAAACCTTACCTTTACAAAACACTCATTATATCTCTCTATTTTTAAAATATTTACCAGCAATTGAGACATCATCACTAAGGATCAGTTATCCAGGGACAGGTGTTTAGGAGTCACTGACTCAGTTCAGACTGGGTTGATCATATTTCTCCATCTGGAAGGTTCTTTTATATTTCATTTTATCCAAATTCAAACATTCCTTCCCTTCCCCAAGCATTCCCAGGCCTCACTCTGAGCCTTCCCAGACATTTCAGAAGGTTCACCTCTTCACAGCCCAGAGTTCCTCTTGTCTGCTTGACCCAAATGACTTTCGTGGCGTCTCCTACATAGTGATTAATCTTCACTATGTCTTACCAACTAAACAGTAAACATTTTGCATCCCCTTTTAATTTCTATTGTTTTTATCCTATGCCGCATCCTAAGCAAGATTTGAGATTTTGCTGAATGAATAGGATACTAATGTGATGTACTTCCTGTTCTCTGGAGTATGTTTTTTAATGAGATTTAATGATATTGTTTAGTTACATTAAGTTAGGGCTTCCCAGGTGGCGCTCGTGGTAAAGAACCCGTCTGCCAGTGCAGGAGACATCAAAGACGTGAGATCGATCCCTGGGTCAGGAAGATCCCCTGGAGAAGGAAATACAAGTCACTCCAGCGTTCTTGCCTGGAGAATCCCATGGACTTAGGAGCCTGGCGGGCTACGGTCCCTGGGGTGGCAAAGAGTCGGACATGACTGAGTGACTATTTTCACATGTGCAGAAGAGTTTAAACAGGAAAGATTGGAAACGTGCTTTTACGAGAGGAGTCTGGCTACTGCCTCCCCTGGTGAGAGGACTGTTGTCCACGGGAGAGCAAGGGTTGCACTCGGGAGTGAACGGACGGGGAGAGGTGTGGGCAGTGGAGGGCAGAGGAGGCCGACTTCTGGCCACAGGCGGCACCCAGTTGCCTTCTTTAAAGCGAACAGGCATCTGTTGTTAGTGTGTCTCTGCTGTCCATCCTGAAGGCGGACCCGAGAGCAGGACAGCTCTGTGGTTTGCGAGGCTCCCTGGGCTTCTGCTGCCTTCCTTGCTTTTCTCCCCAGGTGTTGTTGACTTTCTGAACATAACTTGTTGGCAGTCAGGGAATTTGGGAACGCGGTGGTTTAAGTATAGATCTTTTACCCAAAAGGTTGATGGTGTCTATAACTCAAAGATACTACATTTGGTGATTACCAAACTGGTCAATCCTAAAGGGAATCAACCTTCTGAATATTCACTGGAAGACTGATGCTGAAGCTAAAGCTCCAATACTTTGGCCACCTGATGCGAAGAGCTGACTCATCGGAAAAGAACCTGGTGCTGGGAAAGATTGAAGGCAGGAGGAGAAGCGGCAACAGAGGATGAGCTGGTTGGATGGCATCACCAACTCAGCGGACATGAGTCTGAGCAAGCTCAGGGATAGTGAAGGACAGGGAAGCCTGAAGGACTGTAGTAATGGGGTCACAAAGAGTTGTACCCAACTTAGCAACTGAACACACACACACACACACACACACACACGTGCGCGCATAATGTGGCTGAATTAACATCATTACCCGAGAACAGGGATCTTCTAGTTCACTCAGCTCGGTGTTGGAGAACCCTCCTTCACCGGGTGTACACGGCTGCACAGGCTGCTGGGAAGCCTGGCCTCTGCCTCTGTTATCTTCCCAGGTTGCTGTACCCACAGTCAGTGTCCCGTCCCCTTTGCTGGGACCTGCGCTCTTGGCCAGCCCCATGACTGCACATCGAGGGTGGCAGGAGGCCCCCGGTACCCAGCGCTTGCCCAGCCCCATTGGCTGAACCTGAAGCAGCTGCTGGCTTGGCTCAGCAGAACTCCTGGCTCTGTCTCAGGCCTTTGCCCCGGGGAAGCCAGTGCCCCCACCTTCCCACCACCCGCTCTGCTGGTCCAGAGTACTTGCTCCTTGGCCCTGAGCAGCTGCGGCTGTGACGCATCCTGACCCACTGCCTGGTGATGCCACCGTGATGGATGCTGTCTCCCCTGACACATCACATGCCATTTCTTCTGAGACAATTCCCGTAACTACTGCTCAGCAGACTCCTTCCTTCAAGGACTATTGGCTTAAAAAAGTGGGATGTGTGGTCATCACCTTCCCTGCTCACGGAGGTTAAGTCAGCGAGGTCCATAGAATTCAGGCAACTCCCTCCCAAGCCTGCACACTTCCTTCATCTATAACCTGTTTGGAAGCCCTGCAGATGCTGTCTGGGGAAGTCCAGTAAGAGTGGGAGAGATGATTGGACTTCATGCTGTCTTACAGGATTTAGTTGACCCTCAGAGCAAGACAAGCCATCTGGTGACACGGCCACATCTGACTGGGTGAAATGTAGTGACTGCCCACCCCATCCGGAGCGCTGTGTCCAGTTCCAGGAGACCCCATTTTTAAGAGAAACTTGTATAATATGAGGGCTTCCCTGTAGCTCAGTCAGTAAAGAATCTGCCTGCAGTATAGGAGATCCAGGTTCGATCCCTGGGTTGGGAAGATCTCCTGGAGAAGGAAATGGCAACCCACTCCAGATGTGTAATGTGATAAGATGATATTTCAAGATGATAATTGTCTTCAAATGACATTTTGGGATATTCAGTGGGACAGAAGATAGCTTCAGAACTCCCTGGAGGTCCAGCGGGTGAGGCTTCACCTTCCAATGCAGGGGATGTGGGTCCGGTGTCTGGTCGGGGAACTGAGATCCCACATTCCTTGCAGCCAAAAGACCAAAACATAAGACAGAAACAATATTGTAATGAATTCAGTAAAGATTTTTAAAATGGCCCACATCAAAAATATTAATATTAAAAAAACAACAAATATAGAGCCTTAGGGCAGGGGGTGATCCATGGTGGGCAGTCAGTTCATACTGCCTGCTGCCCACCCCCCATCAGCTGGTCCTGGCTGCCTTGTACAGACACACTGACATGTGCTTTGTGGAAGTCCACGCCACTCAAGAAATGGAATGGAAATGTAAGGAAGTGAGGGTGACGCTATTACAAACATTACTGGGAAAACCCTTAATCCTTTCTGATGTGTTTTTAAAATAAACCACTCAAAGACTTTAATCTTCATTCGTAGGCGATTACTCACAGGGCTCTGCACAGTTATCAAATCCTGTGACCTAGAAGCCGAGAACCTCCGTGCAGCGTGGCTCCCCTGCCTGTCCAGGCTGGAGGCTTCCAGTCACTATGTGCCTAAGGTTCCATGTCTGTGGTCGCCGGGGACCTAACTGAGAGCAGGGTGTTCAGCTTTAAATCCCATGAGAAAGGCCGCAGCGACACAGTGCAGCTCCTGCACTGAGGATACTTACAGCCAGTACAGCGACACCTCATCCAGCATCACTGTGCTAATTCCAGTTGCTCCAGCGCTGGTGCCGTTACTGGTCACTATGGTTCCCCCGTCCCTGGATCCAGTCCAGGCTCAGAGGGGCCTTTAGCTGTCCTGTCTCTCATCTCTTTTCAGATGGAGCATTTCCCCCATCTCTTTCCTTCGTGACCTTCACATTCTGACTTCTTCTGTAGCATGCCTTTCAGTGGGATTTGCCTCATGTCTCCCCATAATTAGAACTTTGGCCAGACGGTCTCCTCAGTGGGGACGGAGGCCCTCCGAGGGGTGTGTGTGCTGCAGGGTCTGCTGCTCCTGCCCGTCTCTTCCCATCTTGTTGTTCAGTCACTAAGTCATGTCCGATTCTCCGGCACCCCATGGACTGCAGCACGCCGGGCGTCCCTGTCCCTCACCGGCCCCCAGAGTTTGCCCAAGTTCATGTGCATTGCATCAGTGATGTCATCCAACCACCTCATCCTCTGTCACCCCCTTTTTCTCCTGCCTTCCATCTTTCCCAGCATCAGGATCTTCTCCAGTGAGTCAAGTTCTTCACATCAGGTGGCCAAAGTAATGGAGCTTCAGCTCCAGCATCAGTCCTTCCAATGAGTGTTCCTTTAGGACTAATGGTTTGATTTTGCTCCTATTGTAGTCATGGGAAATAGATGGAAAAACAGTGGAAACAGTGTCAGACTTTGTTTTTTTGGGCTCCAAAATCACTGCAGATGCTGATTGCAGCCATGAAATTAAAAGACGCTTACTCCTTGGAAGGAAAGTTATGATCAACCTTGATAATATATTAAAAAGCAGAGACATTACTTTGCCAACAAAAGTCCGTCTAGTCAAGGCAATGGTTTTTCCCGTGGTCATGTATGGATGTGAGAGTTGGACTGTGAAGAAAGCTGATTGCCGAAGAATTGATGCTTTTGAACTGTGGTGTTGGAGAAGACTCTTGAGAGTCCCTTGTACCGCAAGGAGATCCAACCAGTCCACTCTAAGGGAGATCAATCCTGGGTGTTCATTGGAAGGACTGATGCTAAAGCTGAAACTGCAATACTTTGGCCACCTCATGCGACGAGTTGACTCACTGGAAAAGACGCTGATGCTGGGAAAGGTTGGGGGTGGGAGGAGAAGGGGACGACAGAGAATGAGATGGCTGGATGGCATCACCAACTCTGTGGACATGAGTTTGAGTAAACTCCGGGAGTTGGTGATGGACAGGGAGGCCTGGCGTGCTGTGATTCATGGGGTCGCGGAGAGTCGGACACGACTGTGCGACTGAACTGAACTGAACTGATTATAGTCACTCAGTTTCTGCTGCACACAGACGCTTAGCAGGCTGGCCGCGCACTCTGTACACAGCGGTGGCTTATTCTATCCTGATGCTGGTGCAGATCCTGCTTCTTAGCGTCAGGAAATCTCAGCTGTGACCATGGCTCCTGACAGACTCTTCTAGAAGCACATGCGGGGCTTCCCAGTTGATTTCAGAGGAACCACTCTCTCTGTCCCTCCAGAATACAGGCAGTATTTTCAAACCGCTCACTCAGGATCAGTAAAGAGGGCGAAGATTCCTTCGTTGAGCTGGAGGGCACCGCACTGATGTTAGTGCTGGAAAGATAGTCCTGTTCGTGGTGCTTCAGCGCGCGCGTTAGGGACCACCTTGTCTCTCTCTTGGATTCGTAGGATAGAATGAATGCGCTCGGCAGATACTGGTTTCCTGCTCTGACCCCGCTCTGGTTAACTCCCAGGCGGGTTGGTGGGGGCGGGGGGTGGTCATGGCAGAGCACAGTGAGCTGTGGGGCTTCTCTTACCGTTTTGCCAAAGGTAGATCTTTTGTGCTCAGTCGCTCAGTCGTGTTCAACTCTTTGTGAACCCACGGACTGCAGCCCACCAGGCTCCTCTGTCCATGGGATTCTCCAGGCAAGAATACTGCAGTGGGTGGGATTTCCTATTCCAGGCAATCTTCCCAACCCAGGGATCGAACTCTCGTCTCTCGTATCCCCTGCATTGACAGGCGGATTCTTGACCACTGGCACCACCCGGGAAGGACTATCTTCCTCTTAATGCACAAGGGACATCGCTTTCAGTATATTTCACAGCAGCCATAGCCGACTTGCGGTCGTCATCCTCTTCATGATTATTCCCAGCTTGCTACTGCTGACCTGAAATCGACCGATTGCAGTATTTCTCCAGCAAAAATGGGTTTGTTCAGGATCCGCAGAGAACTGCAGTTCGGGGTCTTGCATGATGAGTCGCTTGCAAGTCCCCGCAGGGCGGGGGGAGGAGGATGCTTTTGTACAAGGGAGGAGGAGGTGGGGAGGATGTAGTAACCAGAGTCCACGGCTTCTCATTGGCTGAGTCCTCGCCAGTCTTCGCTCAATCTGGGCTCTGCTAGTATCGAAGGCTGTGGTTTTTCCAGTGGTCATGTATGGATGTGAGAGTTGGACCATAAAGAAAGCTGAGCGCCGAAGAATTGATGCTTTTGAACTGCGGTGTTGGAGAAGACTCTTGAGAGTCACTTGGACTGCAAGGAGATCCAACCAGTCCATCCTAAAGGAGATCAGTCCTGGGTGTTCACTGGAAGGACTGATGCTGAAGCTGAAACTCCAATACTTTGGGCACCATGACAAGAGCTGACTCACTGGAAAAGAGCCTGATGCTGGGAAAGATTGAAGGCAGGAGGAGAAGGGGACGACAGAGGATGAGACGGCTGTATGGCATCACTGACTCGATGGACATGAGTTTGAGTGAACTCCAGGAGTTGGTGATGGACAGGGAGGCCTGGTGAGCTGCGGTCCATGGGGTCACAGAGAGTCGGACACGACTGGGTGACTGGACTGACTGACTGGGCATCAAAGGGTGTGGGCCTGCCCCCTACTGGTCTCCCCACTTTAACTGAGGATTCTGTGAACTGAGTTTTTACAGTTTCAAGGATTGTTCTGGGCCTGGCTGGTGGCTGAGTGGGAAAGAACTCGCCTGCCAATGCAGGAGATGCGGGGTCAGTCCCTGGGTCAGGAAGATGCCTTGGAGAAGGAAATGACAACCCACTCAATTCTTGCCTGAGATCCTTTGGGCAGAGGAGCCTGGCAGACTGTGGTCCATGGGGTCGCACAGGACTGAGACATTACTTACGATAACAGCAAGTATTGTTCTACGGGCTCTGCATGGATTACTCAGACTTTAGTGACAACCCTATGAATTAGATACAGCTATCACTGCAGATGCTGACTGCAGCCATGAAATTAAAAGACGCTTACTCCTTGGAAGGAAAATTATGACCAACCTTGATAGTATATTAAAAAGCAGAGACATTACTTTGCCGACCAAGGTCCGTCTAGTCAAGGCTATGGTTTTTCCCGTGGTCATGTATGGATGTGAGAGTTGGACTGTGAAGAAAGCTGATCGCCGAAGAATCGATGCTTTTGAACTGTGGTGTTGGAGAAGACTCTTGAGAGTCCCTTATACTGCAAGGAGATCCAACCAGTCCATTTTAGAGGAGATCAATCCTGGATGTGCATTGGAGGGACTGATGCTAAAGCTGAAACTGCAATACTTTGGCCACCTCATGCGACGAGTTGACTCACTGGAAAAGACTCTGATGCTGGGAAAGGTTGGGGGCGGGAGGAGAAGGTGACGACGGAGAATGAGATGGCTGGATGGCATCACCGACTCTGTGGACATGAGTTTGAGTGAGCTCCGGGAGTTGGTGATGGACAGGGAGGCCTGGCGTGCTGTGATTCATGGGGTCGCGGAGAGTCGGACACAACTGAGCTACTGATCTGATCTGATTCCTGTTTTATAGATGCAGAAAGTGAGACACAAAGCGTTAATCTCCTTTATCTCAGAAACGAGGAAATTTTCACTCAGATTGTTTATGCCATTTGCCTAAGTTCAACACATCTGGGTAGCCTGAGACCCACCTAACTCCTAGCTCAATTTTCCCCTTTCCATTGTGTTTGATATTAAAGTGACCTCCATGCTTTGGCCAAGGTCATTTTCTTTAATCCCTCCTGGCATGAAAGAATGAGTTTTTCCCAAGCAATTTCTAAGTCTGGAAAGTAAGATTCCAGGGATGAATATACTAATGAAAGTGAAAGTTAGTCACTCAGTCATGTCTGAGTCTTTGTTACACTATGGACTGTAGCCTGCCAGGCTCCTCTGTCCATGCAATATTATATAAATCCGTGTATGATATCACTTCTTGCCTGGAGAATCCCAGGGACGGGGGAGCCTGGTGGGCTTCCGTCTATGGGGTCACACAGAGTCGGACACGACTGAAGTGACTTAGCAGTAGCAGTAGCAGCATGATATCACTTATAATAAATATTGCATAAATCTCTATATGAGGTCATTTATATAGACATTATATAATCCATATCTGATGTCATATAATAAAGATGTCTGTATTTTGTATGTGTGCTGTGCTCTGCTAAGTTGCTTCAGTCGTGTCTGACTCCTGGCAACCCCATGGAGCCCGCCAGGCTCCTCTGCCCATGGGATTCTCCAGGCAAGAATACTGGAGTGGGTTGCCTTTTCCTAAACCCCTTAGAGGAGTCCTCCTTGAGGAATGAGCCGTTTGTATCCTAAAAGAGGCCTGATCATTCTCCAGCCTTTTCCTGGGATGCTTTAGAATATAAACCCATAAATATTGACTTCAGGTGGGGGAGGGGCATTCCCATCCTTCTGCAGCCACCCGGACAGCCACCACATGGGCAGGTGACTTCTGGAAGGGCCGTCAGCCCCCTGCTCTGTGGTTTCCTCTAACTTGCTGTCATGTTGCGCAGTCAAGGGGCACTCAGCGCGGTTTTCAGAAAAACTGAGCACTTCCGCTCATGTTCTCTGGAAATAAGGGCTTGGGCTCTATGCTGTGAATTAACTTTTGTGATGATCTCAGAGGAATAGAGGAGGGGGTGGCTGAAAGGACTTCGCGGAGCTGGAGGGCGTGGGAAATCCTGGGCCGCACCGTCCCCTGGGAGACGCAGATGAGCTTTGTGGGTGGGTCTCCATCAGGGGCATCTTCTCGGGTCAGCAGTGTCCCCGTGAGGTTGACCTGACACACACACCAGCCGTGCTACCAGGCGGGGAGGTGCCACGTGAGCACGCCCGTGGCCTTCTCGTAGGTGGCCTCGTGGTTGAGAGTGTGTGGGTGGCAGGACCCATGAGGGTCACTCCCTCACAGCCTCACCCACGGGAACCTTCTCTGTTCATAGGGCATCCCTCCTCCCTCAGAGAGCGCTCGCTCACCTCTCTCGACCAGTCGGAAAGTGTTTTCCCCGAAGGCAGCCCTCAGCTGTCCCCAAGCCCCTCGGGTGAGGTGTGGTTCTGATGCTCTGTTTTTCTCGGACTGTGTCTGGCTCCATCTGAAAGGCCTGCTGTAGTGGCAGGTCTGTGCTGAGCAGCAGAGAAGAGAGGTGGTTAGATAGCAGCATGTGGAAGCAGATTTACAAGGGAGACTGGGGGTGTCGGTGAGTGATTGACCCCAGCAGCGCATCCCCTGGACCCGTCCGCTGATTCCCAGGTTAGGGTTAGGGTGAGTTCAGGCAGGCGGAGCCCTGGCTGACTTGAGATGCTGTTGTAGCTGCCTTTACTGGTTACGCCTGGGGTCATCCTCAAGTCAGAGCTGCTGTACCTGGTGGAGTTCTGAGCAGTAACACAGGCATGACCTTGCTAAGGCACCGAGCTCTGAGACGGACTTCTCGGGGACGTCTTCTGCTCTTGCTGAGGGTTTTGGCTCCGGAAGCTTTGGCTCAATTTGCCACAGCAGGTACTTTCTCCCACTGGGATGCTGAGGGTAGAAGGACCGCAGATGTCCGTTGTCCACCTGCATCTCTCCATCCAGCTTGAGAAGGAGAAGGTTGTCCCTGTTAGGGGAACCACTGCTGGGCCTCGTTGTTGGTCTGTGATGTTAAGAGTTAAGCTGTTAAGCTAAGAGTTCCTTAGCTTCTCCTTGCAAAGAATCCGTAACAACACTTGCACCAGCAAACTTCCACTTCTCAACATGTGTGTAAACAAAACAAGCCCCTAAAGTCATTCTTGCCCCATAAAATTTCTGTACTTGGAAAGTAAGTCATGCCAGGCTGCTTGTGCAAACAAACCGTCAACAGCCTGTAGGTTCGCTTTGCAAACAGTCACATCAGCACTTGCTCTAATGTACTGATCTAGATGAAAGAGCTACGGTGATTAGAGAGAATGGCAAAACAGAAACACTTATTTTGCACAGAGTAAAAGTGTAATCCAGTGAAATAAAGTAGAAGTTTGTTCCACAAAAGGAAGGGGCTCATTTGACTCAGAGGGGAATGGAGTAATCTCCATTACCCTGACTTTCAGTGAATTCTGGCAACACCAACTTATGTTAGACATGAAATAAGCCATTCGTTCATCAGTGAACACTGAGTCCCAAATATGCGCCCAGCTTCAGATACAGCGTTAGCCACTGTAGGTGAGCAGCAAGCAGGCAAAAATCTTGTCTTTCACTGGTGGTGGTTGTCCAGTCGCTAAGTCGTGTCTGACTCTTTGCAGCCTCATGGACTGCAGCACGCCAGGCTTCCCTGTCCTTCAGTTTCTCCCGGAGTTTGCTCAGACTCATGTCCATTAAGTCGGTGATGCCATCCAACCATCTCATCCTCTGTCTCCCCTTCTCCTCCTGCCTTCAATCTTTCCCAGCATCAGGGTCTTCTCCAGTGAGTTGGCTCTTCTCATCAGGTGGCCAAAGTATTGAAGCTTCAACTTCAGAAACAGTCCTTCCAATAAGTATTCAGGGTTGATTTCCTTTAGGATTCACTGGTTTGATCTCCTTCCTGGACTTACAGTCTAATGGGTAGAAACCAAAAATAAAAAAAAATCAGTAAAAATTATTATGTACTATCTAGTGGAGAATTCTAAGGTAAAAAGAATAAGGAACATATATAGAGGGGTTGGAAGAAATGGCTTAAAGTTATAAAAAGTGTAGCCAGTGAGGTTTCACTGAGAAGCTGACATTTGCCCAAAGAGCAGAATAAAGCAGGGGAGTGAACCATGGGCTCCCGGTAGTAAGAACAGAGCAGAGCGAGTGCAAAGGCCCTGAGGTCGGGAGGGTGGGTGCTGTTACAAGATATCAAGGAGGCCATCATAGCTCTAGGAATGCCAGGGGCCCGGTGAGGAGCCTGATCAGGTCCTGTCTTATTGGCCATTATTAAGGAACTTGGCTTTAGCCAGAGTGAACTGGCAGCTGTTGGAGGGTGGGAGGGAAGAGGAATGTCATCTGATAAGTGTCACTAGGATCTCTCTGGTCCTCAGGGAGAAGGATGATGGTTAGGAATCCAGGCAAGATTTGGTGGTGACCTGGCCAGGGTTCCAGCAGTGGACATACTGAGGATCAATTCTGTAAGTGAACTTCCCAGGATTTGCTGACAGAGTCCATGGGGGAATCCAGGAGAAGACAGAGCAAGGTTTCAGCTGCACACTGGGAAGTGTGAAGTTGCGTTTTGTTTGAGATGGGGACACTGTAGGAGAGCCAGCTTTGGGGGTACATTTCGGATTGTAAAGTTTGAGGTACTCTTGAGTGTTCTTGTCAGCAGGTGAGTCTGTAGATCTCAGGGGAACATTTAAACTAGACTTGTTGTTGTTGGAGGCTAATTATTTTACAATATTATATTAGTTGGTTTTGCCATACATTGGCATGAATCCGCCCAGGGTGTACATGAGTTACCCCTCCCGAACCCTCCTCCCACCACCCTCCTCCCCTTATCCTCCCTCTGGGTCATCCCTGCACACCAGCCCCGAGCATCCTGTAATATGCATCGACCCTGAACTGATGATTTGTTTCACATATGATAATATACATGTTTCAATGCCATTCTCCCAAACCATCCCGCCCTCACCCTCTCCCACAGAGTCCCAAAGACTGTTCTATACATCTGTGTCTCTTTTGTTGTCTTGTATACAGTAGGGTTATCATTTGCATCTTTCTAAATTCCATATATATGCATTAGTATATTGTATTGGTGTTTTTCTTTCTGGCTTACTTCACTCTGTATAATAGGCTCTAGTTTCATCCACCTCATTAGAACTGGTTCAAATGCATTCTTTTTAATGGCTGAGTAATACTCCATTGTGTATATGTACCAAAGTTTTCTTATCCATTCGTCTGCAGATGGACATCTAGGTTGCTTCCATGTCCTGGCTATTATAAACAGTGCTGTGATGAACATTGGGGTACACGTGTCTCTTTCAATTCTGGTTTCCTCGGTGTGTATGCCCAGGAGTGGGATTTCTGGGTCGTATGGCAGTTCTATTTCCAGTTTTTTAAGGAATCTCCACACTGTTCTCCATAGTGGCTGTACTAGTTTGCATTCCCACCAACGTTGTAAGAGGGTTCCCTTCTCTCCACACCCTCTCCAGCATTTATTGCATGTAGACTTTTGGATAGCAGCCATTCTGATGGGTGTGAAATGGTAGCTCATTGTGGTTTTGATTTGCATTTCTATACACTAATAATGAGAAAATAGGAAGAGAAATTAAGGAAACTATTCCATTCACTGTTGCAACGAAAAGAATTAAATACTTAGGAATATATCTACCTAAGGAAACAAAAGACTTGTACATAGAAAACTATAAAACACTAGTGAAAGTAATCAAAGAGGACACTAATAGATGGAGAAATATACCGTGTTCTTGGATTGGAAGAATAAATACTGTAAAAATGAGTATACTACCCAAAGTAATTTATACATTCAATGCAATCCCTATCAAGCTACCAACGATATTTTTTACAGAACTAGAACAAATAATCTCACAATTTGTATGGAAATACAAAAAACCTCGAATAGCCAAAGCAATCTTGAGGAAGAAAAATGGAACTGGGGTAATTAACCTGCCAGACTTCAGGCTCTACTACAAAGCCACAGTCATCAAGACAGTATGGTACTGGCATAAAGACAGAAATATAGATCAATGGAACAAAACAAACTAGACTTTTAGAGGCGGCTCCTTGACGGAATGGCCTTCCGGTCCCTAGAGTGGTTTGGTGGTCATTCTCTGCTCCCAGTGTGCCTGCTATGGCTCATCACTCACCACGCCCAGCAGTTAACCCGAGAGCCGCTCAGAGGGACCCCACGGCAGAGCAGGCAAGACTGGGCTTTGTTTCTTTCTGACGATTATCTGCTTTCACTGACACAGACCTTCCCTGCTGTCACTGGTTGACAAAATGCCTGCTGAATCTTCAAGGCACACGTTCTCCAATCTCCTCGAAGCACTCCACGCCCTAAGTCCCTTTCCACCTGGTGCTTGACCTTCCATCAGGACCCACAACGGGTCTCTGCTTGTGTGGTTCCGCATCATTGCGTTCATCCTTGTGAGAGTCCATCCGGTTGGGTTGTGGTGGGCTGTGAGAGCGTGTCCGGTTGTGTTGTGGAGGGCTGTGAGAGCGTGTCCGGTTGGGTTGTGGAGGGCTGTGAGAGCGTGTCCGGTTGTGTTGTGGAGGGCTGTGAGAGCGTGTCCGGTTGTGTTGTGGAGGGCTGTGAGAGCGTGTCCGGTTGGGTTGTGGTGGGCTGTGAGAGCGTGTCCGGTTGTGTTGTGGAGGGCTGTGAGAGCGTGTCCGGTTGTGTTGTGGAGGGCTGTGAGAGCGTGTCCGGTTGTGTTGTGGAGGGCTGTGAGAGAGTTTCCGGTTGTGTTGTGGAGGGCTGTGAGAGAGTTTCCGGTTGTGTTGTGGAGGGCTGTGAGAGCGTGTCCGGTTGTGTTGTGGAAGGCTGTGAGAGCATGTCCGGTTGTGTTGTGGAGGGCTGTGAGAGCGTGTCCGGTTGTGTTGTGGAGGGCTGTGAGAGCGTGTCCGGTTGTGTTGTGGAGGGCTGTGAGAGCGTGTCCGGTTGTGTTGTGGAGGGCTGTGAGAGCGTGTCCGGTTGTGTTGTGGTGGCCTGTGTGTTTACGTCCCTCTGCCTTGCACACCGTCAGCCACCTCGTGTTGCTGGGTCTTTGTTCTTCCTGACTGCTGAATCCTACCCCGTCCCAGGCACACATGGCCAATCCCTCAGGATATACTTTTCTGAAAATCTCCCTCTGGCACTCTGAATTCAGATTAATTGCTCATCCTGTGAGCTCCATTGCCATCCTGTGCTTCTTTCTACCACAGCGCATTACTCTGTATCGAGACTTGTCTGCACAGCTTCCTGCATCGTCCAGAAAGACCCAGTGAGAACAACTGCCCGATTGTTGTGTTCACACCAGCTGGAGCTCAGTAAATACCGTGTGCTCGGTCACTCAGTCATGTCCGACTCTTTGCGACCCTGTGGCCTGTAGCCCGCCAGGCTGCTCTGTCCATGGAATTCTCCAGGCAGAGTACCAGAGTGAGTTGCCATTTCCTCTGCCAGAGGATCTTCCCAGCCCAGGGACTGAACCTGTGTCTCCTGCGTTTGCAGGCAGGTCCTGTTAGCACAGAGAATAGTGCTACCATCTGGGAATCCTTTCAGTAAATAGTAGTGATTTCGCCCTTTTTCTTCATCCGTCTTCCCCCTCCGCCATCCTCCCTTCCTTCCTTCTTTCCTTCTTATTTCTTTCAACACAGTTCAGTTCAGTCGCTCAGTCGTGTCCGACTCTCCGCGACCCCATGAATCATAGCACGCCAGGCCTCCCTGTCCATCACCAACTCCCGGAGTTCACTCAAACGCATGTCCACAGAGTCGGTGATGCCATCCAGCCATCTCATTCTCCATCGTCCCCTTCTCTTTCTGCCCCCAACCTTTCCCAGCATCAGAGTCTTTTCCAGTGAGTCAACTCGTCGCATGAGGTGGCCAAAGTATTGCAGCTTCAGCTTTAGCATCAGTCCCTCCAATGAACATCCAGGATTGATCTCCTTTAGAATGGACTGGTTGGATCTCCTTGCAGTATAAGGGACTCTCAAGAGTCTTCTCCAACACCACAGTTCAAAAGCATCGATTCTTCGGCGATCAGCCTTCTTCACAGTCCAACTCTCACATCCATACATGACCACGGGAAAAACCATTGCCTTGACTAGACGGACCTTGGTTGGCAAAGTAATGTCTCTGCTTTTTAATATACTATCAAGGTTGGTCATAACTTTCCTTCCAAGGAGTAAGCGTCTTTTAATTTCATGGCTGCAATCAGCATCTGCAGTGATTTTAGAGCCCAAAAAAATAAAGTCTGACACTGTTCCCACTGTTTTTCCATCTATTTCCCATGAAGTGATGGGACCAGATGCCATGATCTTTGTTTTCTGAATGTTGAGCTTCAAGCCAACCTTTTCACTCTCCTCTTTCACTTTCCTCAAGAGGCTTTTGAGTTCCTCTTCACTTTCTGCCATAAGGGTAGTGTCATCTGCATATCTGAGGTTATTGATATTTCTCCCAGCAATCTTGATTCCAGCTTGTGCTTCTTTCAGCCCAGCGTTCCTCATGATGTACTCTGCATATAAGTTAAATAAGCAAGGTGACAATATACAACCTTGACGTATACCTTTTCCTATTTGGAACCAGTCCGTTGTTCCATGTCCAGTTCTAACTGTTGCTTCCTGACCTGCATACAGGTTTCTCAAGAGGCAGGTCAGGTGGTCTGGGATTCCCATCTCTTTCAGAATGTTCCACAGTTTATTGTGATCAACACAGTCAAAGGCTTTGGCATAGTCAATGAAGCAGAAATAGATGTTTTTCTGAAACTCTGTTGCTTTCTCCACGATCCAGCGGATGTTGGCAATTTGATCTCTGGTGCCTCTGCCTTTTCTAAAACCTGCTTGAACATCTGGGAGTTCGCGGTTTACATACTGCTGAAGCCTGGCTTGGAGAATTTTGAGCATGACTTTACTAGCGTGTGAGATGAGTGCAATTGTGCGGTAGTTTGAGCATTCTTTGGCATTGCCTTTCTTTGGGATTGGAATGAAGACTGCCCTTTTCCAGTCCTGTGGCCACTGCTGAGTTTTCCAAATCTGCTGGCATATTGAGTGCAGCACTTTCACAGCATCATCTTTCAAGACTTGAAATAGCTCAACTGGAATTCCATCACCTCCACTAGCTTTGTTCGTAGTGATGCTTTCTAAGGCTCACTTGACTTCATATTCCAAGATGTCTGGCTCTAGGTCAGTGATCACGTTATCGTGACTATCTTGGTCGTGAAGATCTTTTTTGTACAGTTCCTCTGTGTATTCCTGCCACCTCTTCTTAATATCTTCTGCTTCTGTTAGGTCCATACCATTTCTGTCCTTTATCGAGCCCATCTTTGCATGAAATATTCCCTTGGAATCTCTAATTTTCTTGAAGAGGTCTCTTGTTTTTCCTATTCTGTTGTTTTCCTCTATTTCTTTGCATTGATCACTGAGGAAGTCTTTCTTATCTCTCCTTGCTATTCTTTGGAACTCTGCATTCAGATGCTTATATCTTTCCCTTTCTCCTTTGCTTTTCGCTTCTCTTCTTTTCACAGCTATTTGTAAGGCCTCCTCAGACAGCCATTTCGCTCTTTTGCATTTCTTTTCCATGGGGATGGTTTGGTCCCTGTCTCCTGTACAATGTCACGAACCTCCGTCCAGAGTTCATCAGGCACTCTATCTATCAGATCTAGTCCCTTAAATTTACTTCTCACTTCCACTGTATAATCATAAGGGATTTGATTTAGGTCATATCTGAATGGTCTAGTGGTTTTCCCTACTTTCTTCAATTTAAGTCTGAATTTGGCAATAAGGAGTTCATGATCTGAGCCACAGTCAGCTCCTGGTCTTGTTTTTGCTACCTGTATACAGCTTCTCCATCTTTGGTTGCAAAGAATATAATCAATCTGATTTCGGTGTTGACCGTCTGGTGATGTCCATGTGTAGAGTCTTCTCTTGTGTTGTTGGAAGAGGGTGTTTGCTATGACCAGTGCATTCTCCTGACAAAACTCTATTAGCCTTTGCCCTGCTTCATTCCGTGCTCCAAGGCCAAATTTGCCAGTTACTCCAGGTGTTTCTTGACTTCCTACTTTTGCATTCCAGTCCCCTATAATGAAAAGGACATCTTTTTTGGGTGTTAGTTCTAAAAGGTCTTGTAGGTCTTCATAGAACCGATTAACTTCGGCTTCTTCAGCATTACTGGTTGGGGCATAGGCCTGGATTACTGTAATATTGAATGGTTTGCCTTGGAAACGAACAGAAATCATCCTGTCATTTTTAAGATTGCATCCAAGTACTGCATTTTGGACTCTTTTGTTGACCATGATGGCTACTCCATTTCTTCTAAGGGATTCCTGCCCACAGTAGTAGATATAATGGTCATCCGAGTTAAATTCACCCATTCCAGTCCATTTTAGTTCACTGATTCCTAGAATGTCGACGTTCACTCTTGCCATCTCCTGTTTGACCACTTCCAATTTGCCTTGATTCATGGACCTAACATTCCAGGTTCCTATGCAATATTGCTCTTTACAGCATCGGACCTTGCTTCTATCACTGGTCACATCCACAACTGGGTATTGGTTTTGCTTTTGCTCCATCCCTTTTTTCCTTCTAGAGTTTCTTCTCCACTGATCTCCAGTGGCATACTGGGCACCTACCGACCCGGGGAATTCCTCATTCAGTAGCCTATCATTTTGCCCTTTGTTACTGTTCATGGGGTTCTCAAGGCAAGTATACTGAAGTGGTTTGCCATTCCCTTCTCCAGTGGACCACATTCAGCTGTGGTCCATGTGATCAGATCGGCTAGTTTCCTGTGATTATGATTTCAGTTTGTCTGCCCTCTGATGCCCCCTAGCAATACCTACCGTCTTATTTGGGTTTCTCTTACCTTGGTCGTGGAAAATCTCTTCACAGCTGCTCCAGCAAAGTGCAGCCGCTGTACCTTACCTTGGACGAGGGGTATCTCCTCAAGGCCGCCCTACCCCACATCTTTCAACACACATAGGTATAATCCCAAACAATGAGAAATGATAGTCGCTCAGTTGTATCTGGCTCTTTGCGACCCCATGGACTGAGCCCACCAGGCTCCTCTGTCCATAGAATTCTCTAGGCAAGAACACTGGAGTGGGTTGCCATTCCCTTCTCCAGGGGACAGTCCCGACCCAGGAATCAAACCCGAGTCTCCCGCATTACAGGTGAATTCTTTACTGTCTGAGCCACCAGGGAAACAATGAAAGGAGAAGAATTAAACACGAGATGCTTGGAAGGGAGGGGAAGGCAAAGCAGAAAAGACAGTGATGAGCGATGGTTGCTGTATTGCAGAAACCAGAAACATGTGGTCAGAATGTCATTAGAGCTCATAATTGGAACACTGCTTGGGAGCCGTGTGCACAGAATTTGAATGCTTTTGCTTTTCACCCTGCTCCTATTCATTCATTCATCCCTCTCCTTATTTGCTCAGTAAACATGAAGACTTAATTGACCATTTGGGGAAAGCATTTATGATGCCAGGGGTTCAAACATCTTGCCCCCAGTCCTCATGAGTTCCCAGGTGGCGCTAGTGGTAAAGAATCTGCCTGCTAATGCAGGAGACTCCCTCAATCCTTGGGTTTGCAGACCTGCTGCCCCAGCTCCTTCATCTCTGAGTTTTGGGACGTTGATTACCATCCTGTTTGTCCCTCAGTTTGTCCTTTAGCGACCACATGGCCTGAGGGGTCCCATGTTGCCTTGCCTTCCTGGAATCCCAGTCTCCTCATACTGGGCCCGCCCCTCCACACGTTGATCTGTCACTCCAGCTGATGGATGACGGTTCAGAAAGGCACCTGGCTGAAAGGGTGAGCGAGGGGTGCCATGATTTCCTGATATTTGTTGGCTAGACCTTGAGAAATGTTGCTTCGTGGACGGTTTAGTCATGTTTTATGAAGATCGTTTGTCAGTGGCTAGAAAATTGGCCACGCGTGATGAATGAGCAGGGGGGACTAATGAGCTCTCCCTTCTACACTCTGTCAAAGTCAGGCACGACACCCGGAGTGGGACCCGCTTAGTGCCACCAGCGCATGTATTCTGATGACTCTGAAGGCAAGCTATTCATATTTCCAAGCTCCTGTGACTTCTGAAACAGGCTGCGACCATGAATTTATTTGACAGCCTGGACAGGGGACCCATTTGGGACTTTCTTCAGGGATCCTTCTGCTGTTACAGACACCTCTGGGTTTCTTCTGCTGGGCGTTTATCTGCTTCTCCATGTTGTAGCTTTTAACATATGAATAATGCATCCCAGGCGCATTGGCTTCCCTGGTGGCTCAGATGGAAAAGAAACTGCCTGCAATGCAGGAGACATAGGTTCGATCCCTGGGTTGGAAAGATCCCCTGGAGGAGGAAATGGCAACCCAAAGGTATTCTTGCCTGGAGAATCCCATCGACAGAGGAGCATGGTGGGCTACAGTCCATGGGGTTGCTAAGGGTTGTATATGACTGAGCACACACGCAATAATGCATCCCCAAAGATAACCAGAATAGGGATAAATACGCAAAGGAGGATCAAATGCTAATCTGCCTTGCTTTTCTGATGAATAATCAGAAGTGCTAATATAAAAGAAGCCAAGTGGGTGGGGGTGAGGCCCAGGTGATGGGTTACTGCCCCTTCCTTATTTGATCATTAACGTGGAGAATGTTGGCTTGAATCCCCAAAGTGAGATGTGAGCTAATCAAAGAGCTAATCAAAAGAGCATCTACCTTGGGCTTTCTAGTCCTGGCCAGTCCGTCCAGTCCATCCGTAGCCAAACCTCAGCTCTGATTCAGCACAACAGAGGTGTGGCCGTGAGCAGCGCCCAGCCCTGATCACGTTGTTGTTATTTGTTGTTTAGTCACTCAGTCGTGTCCAACTCTTTGCGACCCCACTAGGCTCCTCTGCCCACGGGAAGAATACTGGAGCAAGTTGCCATTTCCTTCTCCAGGGGTTCTTCCTGACCCAAGGATCACACCTGCATCTCCTGCCTTGGCAGGCAGATTCTTTACCACTGAGCCGTCAAGGAAACCAGAAGCGTTCAGGTTGCAGTCCTTTGAACTCATGGTTTCCAGTGGCTGAATCTTCAGGATGAGTCCTCAGTGCTCATCGCCCGTCAGTGGCTCTTTGGCAAGTTTCCCATGCCATTTCAAGGTCCCTCTCACCCCACCCCCACAGGCACCTTTAGATCCACCTATAGCACATAAATCCCCAAACATACGACGCTCCCACGGGTCTGCGCCTCTGCTCGTTGCATTTCTGCTGCGCCGTGAAGGGGAGAGAGTGTGTCTGGCCATCCTTGAGACTCAGGCAGAGAGAATTTCATTTCAAAAACATCACAAGCAACCCAGGCTCAGCCAGTCACTTCCTTCTTTGCTCCTGGAGCATCGTGCTGGTCCGTCTTCCCTACTGGGGGCGCGATGCCTTCCGAATAGGAGCAGAAGACGGGTCTGCTCTGTCTCTCAAGTCGCTTCCGAGGGGGCCTGAGGGGCAGCGCCTCCTCCGTGGGCATTTATTGAACGTGCTGCTGAGCGGTGCCTTTTCAGGGCTGAGCAGAACGGGCGTGATTTGTCTTCTGGCCCAAAGATCAAATAAAGACCATGAAACGTATTACACATTGCAGTCGTCGTTGCAGAGGAGAAACAGAAGCCCAGCGTCGTGGCTGCTGCCCTGCCCGCCTCACAGTGTCGGTCCTGAGCGTCAAGCCCGGGTGGCGCCGGAGGCCGCGGACGTGGAGCTCTGCATGCTCTGCATTTGCTTTGCATTCTTTTTATGCAACATACAATCGTGGGGGTTCCTGCCCTGCTCCCTGTACTGGGCTGGGTGCTGGCGATTCCCTCATCGTTCATCCAGGTTGTGCTCGAGTGGAGGTAAGAGGTGGTTGATGAAAGAGAAGCAGACGGTACTCAGGTGATGGTGACTCTCAGGAGGCAGGTGAAGAGTGACGTGCTGGGTGGGGGAGCCCTGTGTTGGGTGGGAGCTTGGGAGGTCTGTTCTATGAGAAGATGCCCCGTGAGCTGAGACCAGAAGGTGAGCTGGAACCAGCCTGTCGCCCGGGGAGACGGGAGTGCTTTACCTGCATAGTGGAAGGGACCTGGACCACTGGATCCCTGATGGCAGGGATATGAGGCTAGTGTGGCTGGGTGGAGAGGGTGCAGGAGAGGGTGCGGGTGAAGGGGCCGGAGGGGCCTGGAGGGGAGAGTCTGTGAGCACAGACTAGGCAAGGGGAGCCCTGAAGGCGGACCTACTGCAAGAACAGATGTAGAGACGGGATGGTCCCCTTGGCAGCGGGTATGAAGGATTCAGGGCTGTGCTCTCCGGGTGGCATTCAGGCCTGGCTGCAGGAAGCCTGACGTAGGGCCAGAATGACCTAGTGCCTGGATCAGGTACAGAGATGCTCTGGCTCTGTGGCTCTGGGGCTCTGTGACAGCGACAGTGACTGGGGGACCTTCCATACCCGGTGACATCCCAGAGCCAGGCCCATAAAACCCACCTGAAGGCCCTTCACAAGAGCAGGCTGAGTTTCTCTGTGCCACTGCCACCCCGCCTCCGCCATCGCTGAGCTCATTGTGATAATTTGATTTCATTTGAACTTCAGCAGTTTTCCTTGCCTTTGAAATCTCATTTGGTTGAATTTAATAACAAATAAATAATTCATGAGGGCTGGGGAATGAAAGGAAAAAGAAAATAAAGCAATGTATTCACCCAAACGTATAAAAGGGCACCTTGTACCTCAACCCTAGCTCTGTGATCGGCCGGCCAGCTCGCTTCTAGGCAGATGGGTGAGACCCCCGGGAGGTGCCTCCACCCCTGCAGGACTCTTAGAGCAGACCCTACAGGACTTCTGGGGGCCCAGGATGGAGCCAAAGATGGGTTTGTGTTTCTCCCCCCAACCTGCAGGCCCGCCTGCCCGCCCCAACCCTGCTCCCAGCCACCCGTTCTCCAAGGGGCCCGGCAGTCCTCTCGGAGTGCTCGTTTCCTTGGATGTGCCACATTCGAGCCCTCACCAAAACAATCAGTGTAGATGGATGTCATGTATGCCACCTGATGGGAAGAGCTGCCTCTTCTAAAAAGACCCTGATGCTGGGAAAGATTGAGGGCAGGAGGAGAAGGGGGCAACAGAGGATGAGATGGTTGGATGGCATCACTGACCCAATGGACATGAGTTTGAGCAAGCTCCGGGAGATGGTGATGGACAGGGAGGCCTGATGCATTGCAGTTCCATGGGGTCGCAGAGAGTCGGACACAGCTGAGCGAGTGAACAGTAACATCAGATTATCCAGGCACGAATACTGGAGTCAGTTGCCATTTCCTTCTCCAGGGGATCTTCCCAACTCAGGGGTCGAACCTGGGTCTCCCATATTACAGGCAGACTCTTTACCATCCGAGCCACCAAGGAAGGCTGAACGACATTGACAATGTGTGGTTAGAAAGATTGGATCAGGTGTTTACATGGTCCTGTAGCACCCACCGAAGGGATCACTGGCTGGTTGCAGGGTCAGAAAGTGCATTTGTACTGGAGAGGGCTGACCGTCACCACTTTAACCCAGTTATCAGTCTTCACGTCCCCAACAGCAGGACAAACATATCCCATGATGCAGGATGAGGGGCCAACTTCACATGCCAAGAAGTGACCGAGTTTAAGCTGAATGTAACCAAGCTTTCAGGTCTCACTTTCAGTTCTCAGGGGATACAGACGTGGAGTAAGAGCATGAATGCCAGGAGCAGACAAAGAGAAGGAGCCACAGTAGGCGGCTGGCCCGTCCCTTTCGACAGCCCCACAGTCCCCAAGGGCAACATGAGAGCCTTGGATACATCCTTATTGATGCAAGCCAGCTCCATAAGCCATTCTTGAATAATTAGGGAAGTTCTTGGATGAGAGCTAGATGACTTTCAGAAATTCTATTCATTTTTTAAAAATTATTTATTTTAATTGGAGGCTAATTACTTTACAATATTGTACTGGTTTTTGCCATACATTGGCTTGAATCAGCCATGGGTGTGCATGTGTCCCCCATCCTGAACATTTTTTTAAACTTTAAAAAAATTGTTTTTTTGACAACGCAGTGGTGCATGCAGGATCTTAGTTCTCCAACTAGGAATCGAATCCACACCTCCTGCATTAGAAGTAAAGAGTCTTAACCTCTAGGCCACCAGGGAAGTCCCTTTTTTTTTAAAGAAAAGTGTAAAATAAAATTTCTTGATTGCCCAGTGGTAAAGAATCCATCTGCCAATGCAGGAGATGTGGGTTTGATCCCTGGGTCGGGAAGATCCTCTGGAGAAGGGAATGGCAACCCACTCCAATATTCTTGTCTGGGAAATCCCATGGACATAGGAGCCTGGTGGGCTATAGTCCACAGGGTTGCAAACAGTTATAGATGACTTAGTGACTAAACAGCAACAGCGAAATGTTTTAAATTATCAGCAGTTACATAGGAAAATATCTAGGGAATAGGGTCTCCATTTTTAAGAGTTGGCTCACACAGAATTTTTAAAAATGCATACTAAATTGTTTACAGGAAAAAAATGTCTTAATGTTTGTGTTTGCTTGAAGTAATTTTTAAAGTAGATGAAGAGCAAGTGTGTAAAATGGGGAACAATGGTCAGAATCTGGATGGTGGGAATAGGAAAATTCATTATATTCATCTGTGCTGCCTACTTTTCTAAATGTTTCTAACTGACATAATTATTTTAAAGTTGCCTGCAAATATGAATTGCTGGTGTGTGCATTTTATCTCTGGTAGGATGTTATTCTTCTTGGGGGGTAAAGATGGTGGGAATTAATTGATTGGATTAACAATCCATTAAACACCCATTGTCACCCACCCTGACAGAGGAAGCCCTGATGGCCTTGTTTTGATGGCAGAACATGGAGAGGGGACCCTTCGGAGCTCACGGTCCTCATGGGAATGGGGGTTGGGAGTCTGCAAGACCAGTCGCCTCAGATGTGTGGAGGGTCCAGACCGAGGGAGTGAGAGAGTGAACTGACGCTGTAACGGGGAGGAGAAGGGGAGCTAAGAGGTAAAACACAGCACTTAGTACGTTGACTTCATGTTGCCCAATGCTTTTCAAGTAATTGACCAGAGCATTTCACATGGCTCTGAAGAGAAGTATAGAGGTAATCAGAGAAGTAGGAGAGATGGAAGCAATGTTTTGCTGACTTTCTAGCCATTTATTTGTTAAGTGTGGTTTTCAGGCAACAGATGATGGGGGAGCTGTGTGAGGGAGGAGACCAAATCTGATCCTGGTGCCTCTCCCATTGGGGTTTCCGATGCAGAAATATTCAGTTCAGTGAGTTTGTTCAGTTCAGTACGACTCAAGGGGTGGTACTCCTGGGTGCCAGCTCAGCTCGTCTCGTGTGGCTGCAGGAAGCAGGGCCATGTGGTGCCTTCCTCGTGTTTCACTAAGGGGTTGAGTTTCCTGTGATGGAAAGCTCTGTGGGTGAATCTCTGCAGTCAGGGGAGAACCTCTGCCATCCCTGACTCTGGTGTTGGCTACCCAGTGGCTGTACAGTAATAGCCAGAGCTGAGCAGATAGACAAGGGCAGACAGGGCAGAGGAGACCACAAAGGGACACCAGGCCTTTGTCATCCACGTGCACAGCCTGACGGGAGACAGGTGATGTGCATTCGGAAAATACGGGGTGAGAGCAGCAGAGGAGAGACGGTGTGCATCTGTCGGAAATAGGTGGGCCGAACGAGTGGGGGGCTTTGGCGCTGTTGAGTGGCTCTTCCGCAGTAAGAACCGGCCTTGACTTGTATGTAAGGGTTTCTTAGAAGGTTCCACTTTTGATCTCAACCCACCTGAAGGAAAAAATAAGGAGATCTCCATAGTCTGCAGGTTGTGGAGCAGACCTTGGCCCCAGGATTTGGAAATTGCTTTCTAATTCAAAATTAGAAAAGCTTTCAGGGTCTGGGGCATCTGATGGTCTGGATAGAGGAGAAAGTGGAGATCACTGGGGTCTGGAGGGCTTGGTGAAAACAATTTTAGGATAAAGGGTAAGGAGAGAAGGGATAGGAGGGGTGGATAGGAGGGGCCATTTGAGGGAGCCACTGCTGTCTGGGGACAGAAGGGAATCCAGAATGGGGGTTCCAAGTTCAAGTATGAAAACAGAACTCGGATGGGTTCAGAAGACAAGATTGGACAATGTGCTAGGTCGGTTGGCGGGCCGGACACTTGCGTTTGCTGTGATGTGTGATTATCCTCACTCTGTCCCCAGTGGGACCTGAGCGTATTTTTTGAGCAGGGCTCTCCCATCAGACTTGCAGGGTTCTGGGGAGCAGTGAGCCATCCCCGGAACCAGGGGATTGACAGCTGAAGGAGAAGTTGCTGTCCCAGCTGATTCACCTGCTGTGACGTGGCGTCCTCACCTGTAACACAGGCTAGGAGCTGTGTCTGCCTGATAACCACGGTGTGAGCCCCAAACAAGAGAACCCACACCAGGCTGTTCCAGCTGTGCCCGGCACACAACACCCACTCAAGAAGCACCAGTCATGACCATGATCGGAGGTGCTCGTGCTACTGGGGCACCTGCCAGAGTGAATCATGATTTATGCCAGGGGCTAATGGAAAATACTTATTGCGGTTATTTTCTTGTCTAGGTAATGCAAGTAAAGCAAGCAGATATCTGTTTTTTTCCCGTTTGCAAGCGTGGTTTAGTTGATGAAATTAGAGGCCTCTTCTGACCTGAGTTTCATTTTCCTCACACTGGACCATGACATGCCATCTGCTTGCTGTTGTTTCAGTCACTAAGTCGTGTCTGACTCTTTGTGACCCACGGATGGTAGCCCACAGCCTCCTCTGTCCATGCCATTTCCCAGGCAAGAATACTGGAGTGGGTTGCCATTTCCTTTCCAGGGGATCTCCGCAACCCAGCGATCGAACCTGGGTCTTCTGCATTGGCAGGTGGATTCTTTACCATCTGAACCACCAAATATGTTAATAACTAAAGAAACTCTCCAGGGGTGTGAAGATGAGGGCATGTGACTGACCCTACATGGGTACGGTGTTGATGGGAGGCCGGTTGTATAATTAAGGGTTATTTTCCCACATCATTAAAATATGTTTAAACATTAAGTCAGGATCCTTTTCCTTAACAGAAGAATGGGGAAGCACACATATTTCTAAATTAAAAAAAAAAATTTGGTTGAATTTCATTAAGGACAAAATAGGCAGGAATTGGGTGAAAGAACCCATATTTTCCAGTTTACCCTTCTCTACTTCTAAAAATTTTCCTTGTATATTGGCCATAGTGCATCACAGAGGCTGGGATAGCTGTTCAAAGATGGGATAATTGGAAATGTCCCGCATCCTTGGACTAGAAAGCACGTGGGTTGCACACGATGTGGACAGTAGGCATCTCTCAAGTGTCTTGAAGAAATGGTCACAAACATTTGCGTCACAATTCCTATCAGACACCAAGGAACTTGCTGTCAAAGAGAGACCAACCAGCTGGTGAATTTAAATCAAATATGACATTGTCGACAAAGGAAGAATGAAGAAATCTATGAAGCTGTTTAACAAGGAATGCATTGACAGTAGATGAATTCTTTAGTAAGTATTGTGGAAAGTTGTGGTAAACTTTCTGATCTTCACAGAATACTTTACAAGAATATTTTGCAAGATTTGAGTTCCTGGGAGAGAAGCTTGGATCATCTCTGGGCAGTAATGAGGTGCTGCTCCTGGGGCCTCATTTAGCACAGCCCTGGATACACTACAAGATGTAGTGGTAGTGACAGATGCCATACCGTTTCCACTTCCGTGGCAAAGTCTCAGTTATCCGTGACAGGACCATCCCTTTCAGATGATCCTGACCCTGTCAGGTACTGGCTGAGCCCCCTTAGGCGAGCTACTTAAACTTTGAGTCTCAATTTAGTTAGCTGCAAAATGGGGATAACAGTACGGGTGCCACCGGGGTATTAGGAAAATCAAATGAGATCAAGAATCTGGAGCATAATAATGAAAGTTAACTTTTATTCAATTTTTCAGGTTGGTGAAGGAGGAAAACATGGCGGACCATAGCTTAGAGGTTATTTCCCAGTGAGGTTTAAAAATTCCCCACAGGTTTGATCTTCCTAAGAAAGAGGACGGTAATTGCAATGTCTCACACGCCCTCCCAGGGCATTCAGAGGCCCAGACACATCCAGTTTCACTGCCAAAGTCCCAGGCGCCCGCGGCAGAAATGGAGGCGAGTCAGGGGCGCTACTGTCAATATCAATGATACAATTCCTCTTTCCCCTCAGTGGACCCTCCCCCAGGCTCCCTCTTCTGGTGTTTCCACCTGTGCCCAGGACGCTTCTGCCGTCTGCTGCTACTGGAATGTCTGCCCTGAGCTCCATGTACTTTCTGTGATGCTAGGAGTTTAGGTTTGTGCTGAGTGCTATTCTGAAGCCGCGTGTCTGATCCTGACCTGGGCTTGCTTGGAAATACGAGGGCTGAGGAAGGTGTGGTCAGTGGAGAGAGAGGAGAGCAATCATTCCTTACTCCTGGTCCTGCAGTGCTGGCTGGCCCCCACCACCCAGGCTCACAGGTGTGCTGAGACGAGTTAGGATGAGGTGCAAACCAGGATTCGGTCCTCCAGGCAAAGGTGACTTTATGCGAGAGTTCAGAGTCTAAGCAGAAGGAACGGATTTCACTCCAGTCGTTAACTTAGTTATCAAGTCAGATATAAAGCTGAATGTGTATTTATGTGACAAACGGTCAAATCCTTACCTTTTACGGAGCTTTCAGTGGCCATCACTCCTCGCGTGTCCACTCTTACAGGCATGTGCGAGGTGCGCTAGCCAAAGCTTACTTTAGTTAGTTACTCAGGTAGACAATAAACTTTTAAAATCTGCAGCTGTCTTTTGCTTCATTTAATTTTTTTCCTCCAGAAGAGGGAACCCTCCTACATGGTTGATGGGGATGTAAGTTGGTGCAGCCACTATGGAAAATAATATGGCGGTTCCTCAAAAAACTAAAAATAGATTTGCAGTCCCACTCCTGGGCATATATCCAGACAAAGTGACAATTCAGAAATATATATGCACCCCTATGTTCATAGCACTGTTTACAACAGCCAGGACACGGAAGCAACCTAAATGTCCATTGACAGATGAATGGATAAAGAGAGTGTAGTATTCCAGTGGAATACTCTCAGTTTAAAAGAGAATGAAATAATGCCATTTGCAGCAACATGGCTGCACTTAGCGATGATCATACTAAGTGAATTAAGTCAGACAAATATTAATATGATATCACTTCCACATAGAATTTTTAAAAAGAGATGCAAATCGACTTGTTTATAAAACAGAGTCCCAAACAGAAAAACAAACTTATGGTTACCAGTGGAGAAAGGGGAAGGGGAGAGATTAATTAGGAGTATGGGGTTTACAGATTCATACCTCTGTATATAAAATATATAAACAACAAGGATTTACTGTATAGCACAGGGAACTCTATTTAGTATCTTGTGATAACCTTTAGTGGAAAATAATCTGAAACTGGAAAAGACTCTGATGCTGGGAAAGGTTGGGGGCGGGAGGAGAAGGGGACGACAGAATGAGATGGCTGGATGGCATCACCGACTCTATGGACATGATTTGAGTGAACTCTGGAGGCTGGTGATGGACAGGGAGGCCTGGCAGGCTGTGATTCATGGGGTCGCAGAGAGTCGGACACGACTGAGCGACTGAACTGAACTGAATCTGAAGCTGTACATCTGAAACTAACGATATTGAAAATCAACTATAGTTAAAACTGTTCTTATCAAATAAGAATTGAATAAATAATGGTTGAAGGAATGGATGCCTGGATGGATGGAAGGGTGGGTGGATGGACAGAGGAATGGATAGATATTTACTCTCCTGAATAAAACCTTTCTATTCATCTTTCTTTGCAAAAGAATACATAAAATACTTGATTCAAACTTCTTATTTTTGGCTGTCCTTTAGAAATCAGGGTTCCACTCGAATATCCCCTTGTCAAAGGGGCAGTAAGCATCTATGTTTTGGCCTCTGCTGTTCCACAAGGGCTTCTAAGGTAAATTTGACCTGAAGCAGTTCATTTATGGTTAGATTTGATATTTCTCCAAAAAGTCACTAAGAAGTGACTGATTCAACCTGTGCTTTGCCCAATAAAACACAACTGAGATATTTGTTATTAAGCAGATGTCTGAGAATTATCTTCTCAGGGTCTGTTTGAGTTTCAAACATTCCTTCATCTCAGCCTCCCTTGAACTGCTGGATGAGCCCCCTTTATAAAGTGCTGCTTTCCTCATTTCTCATCCATCTCTCTTAACCTTTACTTTACTTATTAATCCAGCCAAACTTTTGTTTAACCAGGTATCACAATTATTCAAGACCTCCCTTTTCACTCCAAGGTGAACTTGGAGAGCAATTCTATGAAAATAAGATAGTAGGATTTGGGAAAAAAAAATGTATATATATATATATATATGTAAGCAAATCCCAGACTCTGATTGAGCCCAGGGCAAATGCAATCCTTGTTCTTCAGCTCAGTTTAAGTTGGTGAAGTGATTATCTCAGAATGAGGACCTCAAGGCTTCGTAAGGCATCAAAAGACCTCTTTTCACGAGTGTTTGCATTCTGTAGCAGCGAGGTGGACCCATGAGAATTAATATATGCCTAACCCAAAACATACATTAGAGGGATTGCTTGCTCAGACTGTCAGAAATTTAATTTGTCCTACTCATTTCCCAAGCACTTTATCTACTAGATCTATTCAGACAGTCTGTTATTCCATAAAAGATAAATTTATAAATATTACCATTTCACATGAGAGTCACAAAGTAGTCACTTAAAATGATTTATTGGACTAATCTATGTATTATGTACCCTGCTTTTTACCTCTGAGGTATGCATATTGCCTTGAAGGAATTATCTTTTACCTGTTTTTAATACATCCTTTTTAAGGACTAAGTACCATGGTGGTTTAGTCACTAAGTCATGTCTGACCCTTGTGACCTCACAAACTGCAGCCCGCCAGGCTCCTCTGTCCACGGGATTCTGCAGGCAAGAACACTGGAGAGGGTTGCCATTTCCTTCTCTGGGACTAAGTACCATAGCTCTCATCTTTTTCTTCTCACTCGACACCTTGCTGTCTTTGTCTGTCCTTTAGGAGGAGGAAATCTAGCTTTTGGACTAAAGTAGGACAAAAACCTTCGTACTGCAGTGCTAGTGTTTTGTAAATTAGCATGTATTTATTTATTTTGCTGTGCTGGGTCTTAGCTCCAACATGCAGGATCTCCAGTCTTCCTTGCAGTCTGCAGGATCTTTTAGCTGTGGCATGCAAATGCTTAGCTGCAGCGTGCAGACTCTTAGTCGCAGCATCTGGGATCCAGCTCCTTGACCAGGGATTGAACCTGGGCCCCTGCACTAGGAGGGTAGACTCTTAGCCACTGGACCACCAGGGAAGTCCCTCAGCGCTAGTTTCCTTTAAGAACGGTCCTGAAAAGGAGACTCGGCTTCCTTTTGGTCCTCCCTCTCGCTTCTCTTGCAAACCTTTATTGTTTTCATTGTTCGCTGTAACTTGGAAGTTGCCGGCTCACTACACTGACACATAGTGACTTTTGACGAATGAATGGCAAGTGCCTTGAGCTTAGGAGGGATTCGTACTAGAATATGCTGTTAATGAGCTTAACTTAACTGAGCATTTGCTAAATCTGATCTGCCCAGTGGGACGGGAGAAGGCTGGATGAAATGGAGGAGGCACAGGTGAGCAGACACCCAACTAGCGGAGCCACAAGCAATGTTTCCGAGCATGGAACATGGCGTGGCCCAGAAGCTCCCCGATGGAGGGTTTGCCATCCCAGTAGAGCCCAGCACTGGGATCTGAGACTGAAGGGGACATCCGTAGCTCTGCCAGTCTACCGTAGGAGCTAAGCCTGCTGGAGGCCTGCGTGTGAAAGACAAAACAGCAGTCTGGATGAGAGTGAAGCTGGCCCAGATAATGGACAGAAGAGGAGATGCCTGTGTCTAAATGTCAAGTTGTGTCGTGTGAAAGCGGAGAGGCGGGAAGAAAAAACCTGCAAGTGATTATGAGATGAATGAGTCTCGAGTCACCTGTGTCAGAGACACACAGCTCTCCTTCCAGACTCAGCAGCTTCAGAAGAAGCAACAAGGAAACACGGGTAGTTTGTTCAAGCAGCTGTGAATCTCTTTCTTCACAACTGAGATGGCATCTCTATGAACTGTCTTCAACTCCACATCTGAGACGGCAGGAAGATGACAACGCATTGATTTTTGGCAGAGGATGGGCAATCTCCAGAAACGCTGTGAAACCTGGGTGTCTTGTTTCCAGAGGAGCACCGGCATTTTTATAGAACATGAATGCTTTCCTGCAGGTTAGCAGTCCACAGCAATGGGGAGGAGCAACAAACTTGTGCAGGTTGTGAACCTTTTGTGGAAAGGGGTCCGGTGCCTTTGAGAATTTGATAGATATATGGGCACACCATGAATGCCTGACCTGAAGGGTGAAGGCAGAGACCTCTGTTAGTAGTCATCAGGGTGAGCAGTGGCCAGCCAGCCAAGACTTGGTCCCCTCCAGTGGTATTCACACAAACCAAAGCAAACACGTGAGTCAGTGATGCAGAGGCCTGGAGGGAGGGGCTTTCACAGGCTGGCAAGGAGGACAGAGCTCTTCTAAGGTGTGTGCAACATGTGCCTCTCAGACAACCCCACATCAGGCAGCAGCGTAGACTCAGGTCTGCTCCAGTTCCTCTGATCTTATAACACATCCATCACTAAACATACACGCACGGGTTTTGATTTAGCCCCTCTAAAACAAAAACCAGTCGTGAACACTTACAGTTTTATATTATCTCCTGTGACACAGCAGAGCTATGAGATAGATTTGTAGCCTTTTAACAGGGGAGAAGGAAATGGCAACCCACTCCACTGTTCTTGCCTGGAGAATCCCAGGGACGGGGGAGCCTGGTGGGGTCGCACAGAGTCGGACACGACTGAAGCGATTTAGCAGCAGCAGCAGCAACAGGGGAGGAGATGGAAAGGCAGAAATATTAGGTAATTTACCTGTGATGGGTTGTTCTAGCATCAACCTACAATGTTGGGAATTTCCCAGATCTCTTTCCGTATGTATGTGGTTCTGAGTCAGACTTGGCCAAAAATGAAGTAAAGTGAAGCGGTGGTTAGAGATGCCGACAAGGCACTAGCAGAAGGCTTGGTCTGTCTGCTCTTTGCTGTCTAGTGCCCAGCGCTCTTTCCCAGTTGCCAGACCCCAGGGTCCCCACCAGATGCTCGCAAGTCCATTCTGCAGACCTTACTCCCTGTCTGCCCCACAAATGTGTGCGGTCCAGTTCCTGTAATAGATATTGCTTTCTAATACTCAGAGTTTCACTCCCAAACTCGAATTCTGACTGATGTATTTACCTATGGCCAACCAGGCTAGAAGTGCTGTTTTTATGCTGCATAACCTTTTGATTTTTCCCATTCTGTCATTGATTCTACTGTGTTAAAATTCCTCCTTTTTTAACATCCTTTCTTGAACATTATACATGTTCATTTTTAAGGGAATTTTCCTAAAACTTATGCCTTGAACTGAAAATTGAAGAGTTGGTTGTAATGGCGGAAAGTCATCATCAATTGAAAGACTGTGCTTTACAAGAATAACAGAAATAACGCCTTACAAAATAGATTTCTGGAAGACTATTGTTGATTAGAATCAATATGCATGAGAAATACTAACTTGATGGGAGGTTATAGGAAGTCATCTGGTATTAAAAATTCACGCTGAATAGTTCATAATGATCCATCTATCTAAATGTTTGTCACTTTGTTGATTTTCAAAGAATTCACTTGACTTCTTTAATTTATTATTTTTCAGTTCTCTAATTCATTCTGCTCCGTTCTTTTTTTCTTTCTGCTTGCTTTGTATTTAGTTTGCTCTTCCTTTATGAGCTTTTTAAGGTGGAATGTTAGGGTACTGATTGAGAAGCTTTTTCTTAATATGCTTTACAGCCATGATTTTCCCTCCAAGCACTGCTTTCACTGCATCCCATAAGTTTTGGTATGTTGTGTTTTCATTTTAATCCAGCTCAGAGTATTTTTTAAATTTCTCTTGTGGTTTCTTCTTTAATCCATTGGTTGCTTTTGAGTGTGTTGTTTAATTTCCACATATTTGTATGAATTTTCCAGTTTTACATCTGTTATTGGTTTCTAGATTCATCCCATTGTGGTCAGAAAAGTTACTTTGTATGTTTTTCATATATTAAAATTTAAGACTTGTTTTGTGGCCTAACATATGGTCTGTCCTGGATAATGTTCCCTGTGCACTGGAGGGGAATGTGTATTCTGCTGCAGTTGGGTGCAGAGCTCTATAGAAGTTTGTAATAATTCATCATGTACCTCGATTTCTAACATAGCATTCCAACCAGAACATGCCAGTGCTGTCAACTCAACACAATGCACACTCAGAATTCAATTCCTCTTTTTATTTTGTTTCTTTTTTTCAGTTCTTTTTCTGTCTGTAAAACCACATTGTCAATTCCAAGTTTAAATATAAACATGTATTCTTTGGGCTGTCTCTATCTAAAATGATCTGTTGTCCCAGAGACCATTCAATTGTATTTCTCACAATTCTAGTAATTTCTGAAAATAGTATTCTCTTCACCTGAAATATCACTTTGCCTTATTTTCCATTTAATACACTTTATAAATTTTCACATAAAACTAAGGAAGGACACAGCTGCAGGAAACACTGGACTCCGTTCTCTCAGGATGTCTGTGTATGTTGCTGCTGCTGCTGCTAAGTCACTTCAGTCGTGTCCGACTCTGTGACCCCATAGACAGAAGCCCACCAGGCTCCCCCGTCCCTGGGATTCTCCAGGTAAGAACACTGGAGTGGGTTGCCATTTCCTTCTCCAATGTGTGAAAGTGAAAAGTGAAGTCGCTCAGTCGTGTCCGACCCTTAGCGACCCCACGGACTGCAGCCCACCAGGCTCCTCCATCCATGGGATTTTCTAGGCAAAAGTACTGGAGTGGCTTGCCATTGCCTTCTCCGCTGTGTATGTTGACTCATAGGTAAATAAATTCTGGGAGCCCAGAGATATAATACAATGATTAGGAATGATCATTCCCATCCCAGGACCCTTTATCACACCATCCCTGAATTGCTGAGAGTGGCTCACATTTGCATGTTTGTTTACTGAGCCGGGTGGTGGGGTGTGGAGAATGGGAGCATGGCATGAAAACATAAAACATTCTGTGAACTTAAGATCCAGAGCCTATTAAAGTGCAAACTGCATCAGAAACCATATAAAACCAAGGAAGATAAATCAAGAGATGACCAGCATACGTGTGATGTGATCTCGAAATACCTCTTTTAACATGTTTGCCTCCCCATGTATTATATGAAATAAATGTAGGTTATTGGAAAGAGATGTGGGATTAAAGTTCTAGCTGAAGGAAGTCAGTCATGTTTATGAGACCCCAGGAGCCTCGTGCCTTCATCTCTGCAGTAGCAGGGGTAGTTACACCCACTCAGTGGTTTGCTGTAATCATTAGTGGCAGTATCTTAAATATCTGGCCAGCAGACTGTCCTCCGTCTGGCCAGCAGACCCTCTTCCCTAGGACCCTTAGTTAGTTCTCCCTCTGACCCTCAAGTCCTCCTCCCTCTGACCAGTAGGCCCTCTTCCCTCTGACGAGCAGGCCTCCCTTGCTTGCTCCCCCCAGCAGCCAATGAGTGAGTCTGAAGCATGCAGCCCACAGCTCTCAGGGCCAGATCCCTGGGCTGTTTTTGGAAACAATCAGTGCTGCATCCAAGTGCCTGCAGTTGAGCTGACAGACACACGGGGGTTGTTTATTACAAGGAAAGGGAGTCTCTGGGGGAAACCAGTTGTTAACAAATAACATGAACCCCCATGGACCGAACTGCCGTCAGCCCTCCCTGAAGCCTTCTTTGTCTGACCCACATCAAGGGATTGCATCAGCAAACTCCTGTCTCCTGATGCTCCTGCCATCACCATCCCTGCCCCGCACGGCCAGAGCAGCTTCTTCCTTCACAGTGAGCTTGCAGGAGCCTGGGGTGGACAGGCGCAGGGCTGGTGAGGGGACACACGAGAAGGCCGGTGGAGCAGTGGCAGGCTACAGTGACACACTGAAAAGGTGACCAGATCCAGACCAGGCAAGTGGTTAGCACTCTACTGTGGCTTGGAAGGGCGCTGGCTGGGCAGGCAGGGAGGAGCAGATGGTTCACAAACATACCGAAAACAAACAAAAATAAACACACAAGTTGCTAATGGATTTGACTTGCAGGCAGGGGGGTGGGAAAAACTAGGATGCTATCTGTGTTTTTGTTTTCCTTTTTCAAGCAATCAGTTTAATATTGACACCCTTTTCTCCAGCTGAGAAGACGAAGAGAGGGACAGTTTCCTCGTTGCGGGAGACCAGTGGCCATGGAGCTGGGACACCTCTGAGATGTCCAGGTGGCAACGTCTGCTCTCTTTTCCTCGGGGAAGCGGTCAGGCAGAAACAAAGTGTGGGAGCAGTTAGCAACAGATAGGACATGGAGCCAAGCAGTGACTGATCACAACTAGAAAGAAAAGGCAGACAAAAAGGGAGTTCAGTTCAGTCGCTTAGTCATGTCTGACTCTGTGACCTCATGAACTGCAGCACGCCAGGCCTCCCTGTCCATCACCAACTCCTGGAGTCCACCCAAACCCATGTCCATCGAGTCGGTGATGCCATCCAACCATCTCATCCTCTGTCGTCCCCTTCTCCTCCTGCCTTCAATCTTTCCCAGCATCAGGGTCCTTTCAAATGAGTCAGCTCTTCGCATCAGGTAGCCAAAGTATTGGAGGTTCAGCTTCAACATCAGTCCTTCCAATGAACACCCAGGACTGATCTCCTTTAGGATGGACTGGTTGGATGTCCTTGCAGTCCAAGGGACTCTCAAGAGTCTTCTCCAGCACCACAGTTCAAAAGCATCAATTCTTCAGCACTCAACTTTCTTTATAGTCCAGCTCTCACATCCATACATGACTACTGGAAAAACCATAGCCTTGACTAGACGGACCTTGGTTGGCAAAGTAATGTCTCTGCTTTTTAATATGCTGTCTAGGTTGGGCATAACTTTCCTTCCAAGGAGTAAGCATCTTTTAATTTCATGGCTGCAATGACCATTTGCAGTGATTTTGGAGCTCCCCAAAATAAAGTCAGCCACTGTTTCCACTGTTTCCCCATCTATTTGCCAATAAATGATGGGACAGGATGCCATGATCTTAGTTATAGACCAAGGAGGTATTCAGGTGAGGTTGGAGGGGAGAGGGAAAAAATGTTATGTTACAAAAGCTAGCATGAGGACAGAAATGTGCCCTTTGGTTACTCAGCACAGAGGTCTTTGGAGAATCTGAGAGGGACAGTTTACTGACACTTCCCCAGGAGTGGTGGAAGTCAAAGCCAGATCGGAGGTCGTTGAAGGGTGAATGGGCGGTGAGGAGGAGAGACAGTATAATGTAGGTGTGACTCTGAGCCAGGAATGAGGCAGAGGCTTTCCCAGGACTGAGTGAAGGCGTGAACTCAAATTCTCTGCAGTCCTTTCAGAATTCCACTTGCTTCGCTTTATGTACTGCCTGCATTTCTAAAAATTGTACGGCAAAGCAAAAAACAAATGTGTGGAATTCTATTACGATCTTAGCTTTACTTCTGTTAAGTAAGATATAGTCACGTTATAAAGAAGCATGACTGTGACGCCTAATGCAATGACGTGCAGTAATCCTAGTATGACTGTGAACAGGCAACGTGCGTTGGTGTGGATGCATGAAACACACCGGTGGGTCTAGAGAAAAAAATTAATGTGAACGGGCAGCCTTTGCATGTAGCATTGCCTTTTATAGTAATGTGATCATTGTGACCCACCATCAGGAGGGTGCGTACTGTGCTTATTTTGCCAGTGGACAGAAATGAGGTTTCTTGTTATACTTCCTTCTGCTGGTACCTGTCACGGGTGGCAGCTCCCTGGGTCCAGGAGCAATGCCCAGGGCTAGAAACCAGGGTGAGGATAATGAGCCTACAGTACAGAGATGAAAACAGAGATGATCTGTATTCTGTTGGAAAAAGCCTAGAATTAACAGGCCACCAAGAAATCATCCTTGAGACTCCTTAGCAGAATCGTAAATTGTCTTCTTGCATATTTCTTTTCCACTTTGATACGAGTGTTCACTGGCTCGTGGGACTTGATTCTTAGGGTCTTGTTCGTTATGTAGTCGCTCCAGGAATTCAAGGCAACTTTCTGCCTGGAAGAACCAAATTGTGATTTTTATATGGAGACAGCACACACTTTCTGATTCTTGAATCCATTTTTTATTAACTGTAGACATTAAGTGGCCCTACCTCCTTGAAAAACAAAGCAGGAGTATGTTAGAGAAAGGGCTATTTTGTAATCTAGATAAATACTTTGTGCAAGGGCTATTGAACTTGAAGGGGAGGCATTAAGTCAGTTAGCTAGGAATTTGCAGCTTCTTTGAAATTCTTTTTGGCTCCAGGAGAGGTAATAAATCTAGAAACTGTCAATTTACAAACGGGTAAACAGAATTTACATTTTAGTCAACTGAATATCCAACAGTGAAATAGTTAAGCTGAATTGATATAAGGGTGAAATTGACCTATAAGTAAGGGGACCATGTCATTTATCATCCAGATGGGGAAGCTCAGTCAGAGAGGGGAAAGGGGAGCTCTTAGCTTTTATGTCAAGACAACAGACATCACCTTGGTCAGCCTTGGGGGAAGCCAGGATGCACTGTCACCATTTGTAATGGTAAACTGTGATCTTTGATATTACTGCTATAACTTGCTGAAGGCTCAGATGATGGCTAGCACTTTTTTAAATTATTTTTTTATTGAAGGATAATTGGTTTACGGAATTTTGCTGTTTTCTGTCAAACCTCAACATGAATCAGCCACGGGTATACATGTATCCCCTCCCTTTTGAACCTCCCTCCCATCTCCCTCCCCACCCCACCCCTCTAGGTTGATGGCTAGCATTTTTTAGCAAAAAATTTTTTTAATGCTTCCCTGGTGGCTCAGTTGGTAAAGAATCTGCTTGCAATGAGGGAGACCTGGGTTTGATCCCTGGGTTGGGAAGATGCCCTGGAGGAGGACATGGCTACCCACTCCAATATTCTTGCCTGTAGAATCCCACGGACAGAGGAGCCTGGCAGGCTACAGTCCATGGGGTTGCAAAGAGTCAGACACAGCTGAGCATCTAAGCACAAGCAAAATTTTTTTAAGGTTCTACATCTTTTAAAAAATACATCTGTTTATTTGTCTTTGGTTGCACTGGGTCTTCTTTGCTGCACGTGGGCTTTCTCTAGCTGCAGCGGGCAGGGGCTGCCCTTCATTGCAGTGTGCAGACGTCTCACCGTGGTGGCTCCTCTTGTGGAGCACAGGCCCTAGGCACACGGGCTGCAGTACAGTGTGGCTTCTGGGCTCTAGAGCACAGGATCAGAAGTTGTGGTACATAGTCTTAGTGGCTCCATGGCATTTGAAATCTTCCCGGACCAGGGATTGAACCCATGTCCTCTGCACTGGCATGCAGATTCCCATCCACTGTACCAAAAGGGAAGTCCAGCAATAACGTATTTTTTAAATTAAAATTATGTTGTTGTTTTCTTAGACATAATGCTATTGGACACTTAATAGACTGCAGTAGAATGTAAGCACTGCTTTACATGCACGAAGTGTTGGTCTGTCGGTCGTGTCCTACTCTTTGTGACCCCATGGACTGTAGCCCATCAGGCTCCTCTGTCTGTGGAATTTTCCAGGCAAGAATACTGGAGAGGATTGTCATTCCCTTCTCCAGGGGATCTTCCCAATCCAGGTCTCCCACATTGCAGGTGGATTCTTTACCAGCTGAGTCACAAGGGAAGCCCATAATATCTCCAAGGTCTGCCTATATTAATGTAAGGATAAGGTTACATGTCAATATAAATATAAGTATAGATATTAGATAAGATACAGAGATAAGCTACAATCGGCTATCTGAGATGTGGCAAAGACAGCTGCTGGACAAATCACCATGGAAGCCTGGGATGGATGTTTTCAGGTCTTTCTGGAGCACCTTGACACCAGAGAAATGATTTTTTGTCAGGTGCAGTGAGAACCAACATGAACATAAATGACGCAGCAGCTTTAATAAACAGATGAATGAGCTGGCAGTCAGCTGGTATCAGATTCAGAATCAGGAACCGGTGTCTTAACTGAGGGTGCTTGGGCAAGCAACTCAACTCCTGGGTCTTATCTTTGCATTAGCGGGAGGTGTGGGTTAGATCTGTATTTACTATCAATTCTGCAGGGTGGTCAAAGGTGTTACGAGAGGAGAAGACGGTCACATAAGCGTTCTAGATTGTATGCATTGACATTTACTTCTTTATGGTAAGACTGAACCTATTTTAGGCTGCCGTGAAGCTCCCAGGAGGGAGGGCAGCAGGCAGCATATGTGTGTATGGGTGTGCACACGTGTGTGCGCGCACGCTAAGTTGTGTCTGATTCTTTGGGCTTTAGCCAGGGATTGAACCCATGTCTCTTTAAGTCTCCTGCGTTGGCAGGTCTATTCTTTACCACTAGCACCACCTGGGAAGCTCAGGGTGAAAGGTGAAAAGTGTTAGTCACTCAGTCGTGTCTGACTCTTTGAGACTCCGTGGGCTAAAGCTCCCCCCAGACTTCTCTGTCCATGGGATTCTCCAGGCAAGAATACTGGAGTGGGTTGCTATTCCCTTCTCCAGGGGATCTTCCTGACCTAGGGATTGAACCTGTGTCTCCTGCATTGGAGGCGGATTCTTTACCATCTGAGCCACCAGGGAAGCCTGGGAAGCCCACAGCTCTGACTTAATGGCCTCAACATTTGTTTTTCAAGGAGTATCCACTGTGACTGATGACATCCAGACCATGTTGGGAAAACTGAATGGATGATCTGGAAGGGTTTTTTCCGTATGACATTCTCTGGCTGTGGCTGCGTAGAGAAGTTGAAATGAGAATTTCAATTCAAGGGTCCACGTTGCTATCTCAAGCAGAGCTCTGTGTGATGGGAAAGGCCCCTTTTGGAAACAGGTCATCTTCAGCTGCTTCCTGTCTTTTGTTCTGTAATTATAATGTGCATCAGGCAAGTTATCACAACCTATTTGGAGAATATTGGTTTAGCAGAATGCTTGATTAAATCAATATTTGGAATGGTAGGGGACTTTTCTTGTACTAATTACATCGAGAAGAACTAATGCTGTCTGTGGGGATAAAAGGGGAAGCTTTGTTCATTATGTAAATGAAGGTAACTTAAGGGAGAAAATATTTTGAAAAGATGCCCTTTGGATTCTGGCTTGGATATGGCTAATGGAGAGATACTCAAGGAGAAGAGAATAAACCATCTTATCAAAGTTTATATAAATTCTAATTATCATAGATATGAGTCGGGCAGTTGATTGATTTGCTGGTCATGTAGTTGGCTCGTCATTGATCTAAGTATTCCTCTTCCAGCAAGTGAGGTGTTTGAGGTCTTAAAAGGAGATGAGACTATAGTTATTGCCTGACACCCAGTACTCAGTCGGGCTTAGCCCGCTGAGGAGATACAGCGGAGGGTCCCCACCCTCTCCACCTCTTGGACTGCAGACTGGCAACGTGCCCTGCCCTCTGTGTTCCCTCCTTTCCACTGGTCTGCCCTCCCACCATCCCCACCTCCACAGGACCCCCACTCATCCCATTCTTCTGCCTCCTTTCTGTGGCCACACCTCTTCCCTGGTGGCTCAGACTGTAGAGAATATGCCTGCAATGCAGGAGACCTGGGTTCGATCCATGGGCTGGGAAGATCCCCTGGAGAAGGGAATGGCAACCCACACCAGTCTTCTTGCCTGGAAAATTCCGTAGACAGAGTAACCTGGTGAGCTATAGTCCATGGGCTCTCAAAGAGCCAGACACGCCTGAGCAGCTAACACACACACACACACACTCACCTCTGCCTCATCCCCTCTCTCCATTTCCGTAATCTTATAAGAGGCATCTGCCTACCCCTTCTGCCAATGCATTTGGTACTTTTCAGAAAAAAAAGGATTTTTCATGTCCTCAGTGGATTTCTATGGCCTTCATGATAAAGTCTGCTGCTGGGTCAAGGACAGAGAGCCTGCCCTCATGGTTGGCCCCATCCTTCACAGTGCCGCAGGCGCAACTGTGACACAGCTCATCAGAGCCTTCTGTCAGGAGTGGTGTCCTCTGTCAGGATGGGGAGGTGCTCCAAGGAAGAGGCCAATGGGATGCTCGTCCTCTGGGGGCTCCCAAGCCAGAGAGAGGAGGTCAGTGAGAGAGATCTTTTGAAGCAGCACGCGATGACAGCCATCTAGCATACAGCATGGTGTTGCTGGGGAAACTCAGATAAGTTCTCCTCCTCCAACTTCCTAACTTCACAGCTTTGATACAGTCTGGGGTCCATCGAAGAAGAGATCAAGTGAGAGAAGGGTGAGTCTTCAAGAGGGAAAATGATAAGGAGGGGGCTGTTCTAAGTCTGGGGTGGCAGGTTCCCCTCCGTACCTGGGACAGAAGATCTTTTCAGTGGTGGCTTTTGAATCGTGGGGATGCACCTGACCGCTGGCTTCTGTAAGCTGTGACTCATCCTCGTGGCACTGACTTGGCCTTGTCCCTGGAGGCAGAGAACCAACTCAGTGGCGCCCGCAGGACCCTGTGAGCCTCCCTCAGCCTCAGCGGATCAGGTCCACACCCCGCTTGGGAGCCGGTTGATGGAATGAGATGTGACACGCCGCAGGCTGAACAGCTCCCAGAGCCAGAGCGGTGAGAACTCATGCCCGGAAGCCCCAGAAGTCTAACTCAGGGGATTCTTGGACTTGAGCAGGGCTTGGAGTTGAGCAGAACTCAGTCAGTCTCTGACTTGGACACTTTTCCTCCCTCCAGAGGCAGTTTGGCTCTGAATCCTGAGATATGTAGTTTCCAGGTGTCACCCAGGGGGTCCTCAGGGATGCAAGTCAACAAGACGAATTCTTCCCTGGCTGTGTGTCTCCTCCCCCTTGGGGCTGAGATAGTCTTTCTAGCAGAGAACCCCAGGGAGGAGTCACAATTGGGAGATGGAAGTCTCTGGAACTCTGATCTCTTGCCCACAGCCTTTTCCTCTTGATAATAAGGTTATTACCTTCACCCGTGGATGCTTTCCTGGAGAGATGATGGTGCGGGGACCCTCTGCATGTGGTCTGGGGAGAAGGAATGAGATGCTGTGAGGAAATGGCCAGGCCCCCAGATCTGCTGGTTCCCACGGGCTCCCTTCCTCGTGGTCCCGCTTGCGTGCCCTCCCAGGCTCCTCCAGGCCCACACTTCATGGGGTCGGTTACACACAGAACCCAAGTGGTGCGTGGATCTGAGGCTGTTTCTCTTCCCCCGCTTGTCTCGTGCCGTCTGATCCCTGCTGGTATCGCCAGCGTCCCCTGCCTGGCAGCAGCTGTTCATTTCCTGTGTGCACACACTCCCCGTGAGTGTGTGCTCTTGTTTGCTCTCCCTGTGTGCACACTCACTGCACACTCGCTCCAGACACACAGACTCCCTCTCCATCCTTGGGACACATTGCTCCCCCGGACTTGCACCTCTTGTATTCTCCCAATGGCAGTCCAACCTCCGTATCTCTCACTAAGTATCGCTGGCCTCCCTGTGATGTGCTTGTGTTCAGACCTGCCTTTTCTTCTTGGTGATATTTATTGAGAGGGATCGTCATTTAATGACAGCTGACGTTACCCCTGGCTGGAACTACGATTCCAGGATGACAGAACTAAGTCGGCGCTGTTCTCTGCAGAATCTCCAGGGTCAGCAATTCCTGACTTCACCAAATGCTTCTTATCTGAATGGATATATTATAGCTGGGATTTCTCTCCTTAGGAGGCATAATTAAATTTATATCATTGTCTTGGGTTATTTTAGGGTATATCTTAAAGAAGGGAAGTTTGTGTTAACACACAGGACTCATTGATTTCTCTGCAATCTGACCCATTCCTAAGCAGGTTACAGAATCTTTAATCCAGGTTTTTGGAAAAGTGGAGAGTAGTGGTCATGTATGGATGTGACAGTAGGACCATAAAGAAAGCTGAGCGCTGAAGAATTGATGCTTTTGAGCTGTGGTGTTGGAGAAGACTCTTGAGAATCCCTTGGACTGCAAGGAGATCCAACCAGTGCATCCTAAAGGAGCCCAGTCCTGGGTGTTCATTGGAAGGACTGATGCTGAGGCTGAAGCTCCAATACTTTGGCCCCCTGATGGGAAGAACTGACTTATTGGAAAAGACTCTGATGCTGGGAAAGATTGAGGGCAGGAGGAGAAGGGGACGACAGAGGCTGAGATGGTTGGCTGGCATCACCGACTCAATGGCATGAGTTTGAGTAAACTTCAGGAGTTGGTGATGGACAGGGAGGCCTGGCGTGCTGCAGTCCATGGGGTCGCGAAGAGTCGGACACGACTGAGCAACTGAACTGAACTGAACTGAGGTTTCCCTGAGTTTCATTTAGACGGGTGGCAGTGCGTGTGCCCTGTTCACAATACGTTTTCTGACACGTCATTTGTGACTCTTCCTACTCCTAAAATGCTCTCACGAGCTCTTCAACACCTTGTCCCTCACTGGAGTCCTGGAGGATGGCTTTTAGTAATCTCAACTCATAATTCCTCTGAGATAGTGTTCTTGAGAAAGGTAAAATGTTATCACCAAAACCGTAGAACCTGATGAAAAGGAGATGATCGTTTAGGCAGGACTCTGAAAAAACTTTACTGCTGCTGCTGCTGCTAAGTCTCTTCAGTCGTGTCCGACTCTGTGTGACCCCATAGACGGCAGCCCACCAGGCTCCCCTGTCCCCGGGATTCTCCAGGCAAGAACACTGGAGTGGGTTGCCATTTCCTTCTCCAATGCATGAAAGTGAAAAGTGAAAGTGAAGTCACTCAGTTGTGTCTGACTCTTTTCGACCCCATGGACTGCAGCCCACCAGGATCCTCCATCCATGGGATTTTCCAGGCAAGAGTACTGGAGTGGGGTGCCATTGCCTTCTCTGGAAAAAACACTACTAACAGGTACGTAATGGTGACTTAGCAGTAAAGAATCTGCCTGCAGTGCAGGAGGCCCAGGTTTGATCCCTGGGTCGAGAAGATCCCCTGGAGAAGGTAATGGCAACCCACTCCAGAATTCTTGCCTGGGAAATCCCATGGACAGAGTAGCCTGGCAGGCTACAGTCCATGGGCTCACAAAGAGTTGGGCATGACATAGAACTAAACAATAAGATTTATAAAGATGACGAAAACATAATGTTAGTCCCGCTGGTGAGCATGGTCCACAGAAATCCACCCCCTGAAAACCACAGCACCTTTTCTTGCAGCACTGCGCTCAGTGAAAATGCAGCTGACCTGGAGACAGAGGAGCTGGAACTGCTGTGTTGTATCTCAGTGTAGATCCACTCGGGACCCTACAGGAACCCGGGAAGAGAAGCTTGGGAGGCAGGTTTAGGGACTTCCTGATAACAGTCCTCTAAGTGCTTTATTCGGTTAGGGAAATGACCGGACAATCGCTTTGCTTCCGCCCCCTTGAGGGCTGCTTCTATTTTTTTTTTATTAATTTTTATTGGAGTTTATTCGCTTTACAATGTTGTGTTAGTTTCTGCCGTGTGTCACAGTGAATCAGCCATGCGTGTACATATGTCCCCTCCTTGTCACCACAGAGCAGCGAGCAGGGTCCCCTGTGCTGTACAGTGGGTTCCCGTTCGTTTTCTAGTGTACACATAGTGGTGTGTATATTGGGCTTACCAGGTGGCTCAGGGGTAAAGAATTCGCTTGCCAATGCAGGAGATGCGGTTCCATCCCTGGTTCGGGAAGATCCCCTGGAGGAGGACATGGCAACCCACTCCAGTATTCTTGCCTGAAAAATCCCATGGACAGAGGAGCCTGGAGGGATACAGTCCATGGGGTTGCAAAAGGGTCGGATACAGCTTAGCAACTAAGCAGCAGCAGCAACAACGTATATATGTCAACCCGTCTCCCAGCCTCCCACCCCTTCCCCACCTCGGTGTCCATACCTTTGTTCTCTGTGTCTATGTAGGATGCTTCTGAAGCCTTCTTTCAGGCCGACTCTGAACTCAGCTGCATTGGCCCTGGCCTGTCCAGTTTAGGGCTTCTCTCTTTGCCTCCCCCTGAATAGTCCTTGGAGGAGTGAAGTCCGTGCTGGAAGCCAGTGCTCTGCCCATCGGAACCCGTCTGTCTCACGGCCTCTGCAGCCTTCCTCTTTCCGGCACACTCAGCCCCTCCAAGTCCCCTGCTCTGCATCCATCACACAAAAGGAGACCAGGGAGGTATCCCAGGGATGTGGGTGTCCAGTCAACAGCTCCTTCAGGATCTCATTCCGGTGATGAAATATGGTATTTCCACATAGTGAAGCCTCTGAAGGATGGCATTACAGAGAAAAGTCTTAGCTCACAGAACAGGGAAGAACCGGTTGGCTGGCATCAGCATCTCTGCCAAGGGTCCGTGGTGCTTTGCACCCAGGAGCCTGGTGCCAGGGAAGGGCAGCTGCAGGGTGGGTGGGTGGGATGTAATTATTATGTTGGAAAGAACCCAAGCCCCTTGGATTGACACACACCTTCCCTGTTGGAGAAGGCGCTCAAGGAGTGCCGTGACCTTCATTTCCCCTCTCCCTGGGCACAGAGCCAACACATACCATGAGAAATGTCTTCCGTGATTGAAATTGAAGGTGACTGTAGTCCGCAGGGGTGTGACCCATGCAGCTTCTACCTCCAGAAGGCCTGGGCCTTTTCTGCCTCCCTGCCCCCATTTAGAATGCACTGTGTCCTGTGTTGCCCCCCCAAGCTTTAGCTGATGTAATTTCCAGGGTCCAGGATGAGTCTGTTCAAGCCCAGGGTCTCTGGAAGAAAAGAAGGAGGTCAATTTCCACAAATAGCCAGCCCGGCTTCTGCTCCCTGTCTGTTCCCTGGGAACCCATACCCCTCCTTTGCAAACGAGGTGTTTTTATGAACAGAAAATGTGTGGACTTTACTGCTTGGCTTACTCGCTCGGAAGTTCATTGAAAGCTTGCCTACACGCCAGTCACAGGTTTTTATGAGACACAGGCAAGATGTTTCGTGTGTAGGGTGCCAATAAACAGACTCCTCACAGAAGGAACTGGTACTGTTTATGTAAAGAAGACACTTACTTCGAGTGAATTGTCGTTCAGTCACTCAATCATGTCTGACTCTCTGCAATCCCATGGACTATAGCCTGCTAGGCTCCTCTGTCCTTCACTGTCTCTGGAGCTTGCTTAAACTCATGTGCATCGACTTGGTGAGGCCATCCAACCGTCTCATCCTCTGTCGTCCCCTTCTCCTCTTGCCCTCAGTCTTTCCCAGCATCGGGGTCTTTTCCAATGAACGGCTCTTCACAGCAGGTGGCCAAAGTATTGGAGCTTCAGCTTCAACATCAGTCCTTCCAATGTCTCTTCAAGGTAGATTTCCTTTCGGATTGACTGGTTTGATCTTCTTGCTATTAAAGGGACTCTCAAGAGCCTTCTCCAGCATCACAATTCAAAATCACCAATTCTTTGGTGCTCAGCCTACTTTTTGGTCCAACACTCACATCCGTACATGACTACTGGAAAAACCATAGCTTTGACTAAATAGAGCTTTGTCAGTAAAGTAATGTCTCTGCTTTTTAATATACCGTCTAAGTTTGTCATAGCTTTTCTTCCAAGGAGCAAGTGTCTTTTTATTTTGTGGCTGCAGTCACCATCCACAGTGATTTTTGGAGCCAAAGAAAATAAAATTTGTCACTCTTTCCACTTTCTCCCCATCTCTTTGCCATGAAGTGATGGGACCAGATACCATGATCTTAGTTTTTTGAATGTTGAGTTTTAAGCCAGCTTTTTCACTCTCATCAAATAGCAAATTAGAGAGTGCTGGACTGTGGCTTTGAAGGTGCTTTTTTGGGAGGAAGATATTTGGCAAACTTCAAGATACTTGGTGGCTCAGCTGATAAAGAATCTGCCTGTAGTGCAGGAGACCTGGGTTCAATCCCTGAGTTGGGAAGATTCCCCTGGAGGAGGGCATGGTGTTCCACTCCAGTATTCTTGCCTGGAGAATCCCCATGGACAGAGGAGCCTGGCGGGCTACAGGCCGTGGGGTCTCAAAGAGTCGGACACGAGTGAGTGACTAAGCACGGCACAGCACAAGATACTTGGTGAGAAGCTTGGATCACACAGGTAACTCCCTATAACAGACACAGATAGAGACACTCATCCTATATCCTCCCGGCTCACCTGCAACGTACAAATCCACAGGTGAAACACCAAGCAAATCCCTTGAACTTGTCAACTGTGGACCTTAATTTTCACAATGAACAACAGGATTAGCCATGATACTGGATCAGCTACAAAACCAATACTGTCACATCCTAGGCCTGCGACCGCACAGGTGAAATGACAAAGGCTGGGAAGAAAAAAAGTGCCAAAAGATGCCACCGTGTGTTTGGTTTGGAGGAGGCGACAACTGCTGCCAGTGAGTCTGAGTGACTATTTTTCTAAACTGATTCTATTTTTTTTTTAATATTAATTGAACAAAGCAGCCGTTGATATGAAGCCAGTTCAACACAAAGAGCATCCAGGCCTTTCAAGGGACTGAAGTGAATGAACAGCATCACCTAACAGATAAATGCCTTAGCAGTTCCGACAAGGGAACATGTTAGTGACCCGAGAAACAGCTGGGCCTGAAACACCTTCTGCCGCAGCAGGGGCAGCCTGAATTCCTGGGGCCCTCATCCCAACCACGTGTAACAGAAAGAGCCCCTCCTTTCTCCTAAGAGCCAAGGATGCGGGCCTGCCAGCCTCAGAGGAGGTTCTCAGGCAGTGGATAGGGCGGGAGGGGTGCTGCTGCCTAGGTGATTCACGGGCCCCGCGTGTCGTAAGGGGTCCAGAGAGATGCAGCTGCTCCATCGATGGCCCATCAGCCTTCCCCATTGCATCCCCTCATTCCGTCCATAGTTTATGCTGGACCACAGCCACGCAGAGGTCTCCTTTGCATCCCCTTCTTGCCTCCAGTCCGTGATGCTCTAGGCAATGCCCGAGATAGAAATGGCATTGCCCTTGGGCACAAGGGGGCTTCCCAGGTGGTGCTAGTGGTAAAGAACCCACCTGCCAATGCAGGAGACATAAGAGATGTGAGTTCGATCCCTGGGTTGGGAAGATCCGCTGGAGGAGGTCTTGGTGACCCAATCCAGTATTCTTACCTGGAGAATCCCATGGACAGAGGAGCCTGGTGGGCTATGGTCCATTGGGTCACAAAGAGTTGGACAGGACTGAAGCGACTTAGCACAAAAGAGACGGGTCAAAGTGCTCCATTGCTCTTCTGTCCACATGGCCTTCAAGGCACAGTCCTATCTCTGCATGCAGACCACGTTCACCCAGTGTACCTGACTTGGCTTCCAGTTTCTGCTTCTGGTTCCAGGTGTTCTTGAATCCCGAGAGTGAGCAGTGACAGAGAGCCCTGCTGAGTGAAAGTGTCACAAGTATCTCTTGGGAGGTGCCCATCCGAGGGCCGCTGGGAGTGGTCCAGCGACTGGCTGCCCCATCTTGCACGTTGTGCTTCTTACCCTGCCTCCTGCTCCTCGCTTCTTTAATCTCAAACGTGCACCCACGGAGCCCACTCCGGAGTTCACGCTTATGCTTTATGTACTCCAATCAGAGATCTCATTTACATGCATTTTTTAAGAAAAGTCCAGATCTGATTAAACCACCAACACTGTTAGCACATATGAATCCACATATTGCAGAAAGAGAGGCCAAATATCCCAAAGTGGTTAATCTTATTCGCACCAAGTTTGCTCTGTAAATTTCATAAGATAATCACGTGAACGTGGGTAACTCTTCACTGTATTATAATTCACGCCACTTGCCCTGTACAAGCCCAAAGAGCTGATTTTAGGAATCCTCTGAAATGCCAAGAGGATTCAGCTTGTTAGCATCTTTATTAAAATGCCAGCATATACATGATAATCTGAATTATTTACCTAGCCCTATCTAAATCCATGGAGTTTTAGATTTATAGTTTAAAAAGAAAGGGTCACTTCTAATAATTTTGTTCAGTCGCTAAGTCATGTACAACTCTTTGTGACCCTGTGGACTGCAGGGTGCCAGGCTCCTCTATCCTCGATTATCTCTCAGAGCTTGCTCAAACTCACGTTCATCGAGTCAGTGATGCCATCCAACCATCTCATCCTCTGTCACCCACTTCTCCTCCTGCCCTCAATCATTCTCAGCATCAGGGTCTTTTCTAATGAGTTGGCTCTTCACATCAGGTGGCCCGAGTATTGGAGCTACACTTCTAATAATAGCACAGTGATTAACCACAGTGATTGGAGAATTGCCTCAAAACATTTTTGGAAGTAGGCAGAATATAAATAAATTACCTGGTACATAAATAAGATGTCTGAAGTTTTGTGACCTTCCGATTCTCAGGTGTCTATCATTTTAGAGATCAAGCTCACTAAGTTAGCCCTGAAGTTCCCTGAATGTAGAATTCTATGGGTTTTCTGGGAATCCCAGGTTAAGTTGAAGGCCATTTGGCTTTTGACTTTGTTGACAGTCTTTTGCAAAAGTAGAGTCCACTCTCCTGCCAAGTTCATGTCCTAGTGTTAAAGGGCTCTGGGGTGATCCACAGACAAACCCTCAGATTTCGGGGAGTATGGATGTGTGGGCTGTTGTTGGCCTCAACTCTTGTGTATGGAGACAGTGATATTCAATTTTAGAAAGCTGTCGCTGATAGTTTATTTTCTTTCTCTGCTGAAGAAGGTAGAGGCATTAAATGCGTTTAGTGATTCTTCTTTCCCTTGACCCTCCACAGTGAATCCCCTGTGGTTTTACAGGTAGAGACGCAGAGAGTTCTGCCTTGCTCACCTGAGTGTCTGGAAACATCAGAGGTTTTTGACCGTTCACTGTGCTTTGGATGCAGTAGTTGCTTACTGGATATTATTTAAATAAATGAATTCATAAGTAAACAAATGAATGAATAAATTTGGTGCATTTATTCCTAAGCCCCTTCTGAGTCCTGGATGTGTTTTGCAACCCTCTGTTGCTTCTGCTTCTTTGTAAACCTGATTGCCGGAATGACCTTCGTAGCCCCTCGAAGCCCCTGAGAACAATTGCATTTGCACCAAACTAGTGTTTCTGTCCGGGCTTGTGTAATGTGGTTGCCTTTCCTTTATAAAAAGAAACCCTCAAGAAAATATTTCTCAGTGGTTCCAGAATAAGCAGTAGATGGAATGCCATGGCAATCCTGAGAAAAGAGATGAGGAAGGGATTGGAGCATTTAGTAACCGAGGGTTTAACTTGTCAATGGGCTCATGTTGAAAATGGATTTGGATGTCAGATGTTGCCTGCAGGTAATGCCAACTGCTTGATCACAGCAGTTGTTGTTTAGTCACTAAGTCATACCCAACACTTTGTGTCCTGATGAACTGTAGCCCACCAAGCTCCTCTGTCCATAAGTAAACAAATGAATGAATAAATTTGGTGCCTGTTCTTGTCTGGGATTTCCCAGGCAAGAATACTGGAGCGGGTTGCCATTTCCTTCTCCAGGGGATCTTCCCAACTCAGGGATCAAACCTGAGTCTCCTGCTTGGCAGGCGGATTCTTTACCACTGAGCCACCAGGGAAGCCTGCTTGCCACAGAATAAATCAAAAATACCTAAAGCTAAGACCCAGAAAGAGACATTCGCCAAAGTACACATGATTAATTAAGTATCACGTATTTAGTGTACTCTTGGAGAAGGCAATGGCAAGCCACTCCAGTATTCTTGCCTAGAAAATCCCATGGATGGAGGAGCCTGGTAGGCTGCAATCCGTGGGGTCGCTAAGAGTTGGACATGACTGAGCAACTTCACTTTCACTTTTCACTTTCACACATTGGAGAAGGAAATGGCAACCCACTCCAGTGTTCTTGCCTGGAGAATCCCAGGGACGGGGGAGCCTGGTGGGCTTCCGTCTATGGGGTCACACAGAATCGGACACAACTGAAGTGACTTAGCAGCAGTAGCAGTATTTGTGGCTTAGAATTGAAAGATACCACCCTCCTGAGAAAAGTGCAGAGATTACCACAGGATAAATTGATAATGACCTCATCCTTAATTCATTCTACATATTCTCAGTTCAGTGGTTTAAACAGTGAGAGAGCTTGTTATTTATGAGCATGTTAGTAGAATATTTGAGTTTGACTGAGATTAACACATTGTACTGAGTAAAGGATGAGAAATAGGTATTTGATTGGCACTGGATAATTCACTTGGTTTTATATTTGGATTTATAAATTGAATACATAAATCAATGGGCAGGTAAACAGTGAACACAGATATAAAGACAGTCACGTATATTATTTATAATGTTCCCCAAAATCTGTACAAAAATGGCATGTGAAAATGATAAATAGTAACGTTCTATGTTATGAGATTGGGGGTAGTTTTGAAAGCTACAAAGTATTAAAATATCCCTCATTGCATCTCATCTTTAAGATAAAATATATATTTGTATCATTTACACATTATTTAGTTTTATTCTTTATACAGTTAACTGAATTTGGTTGAACTTTCATTGTGAGAAATTCTATTCGCATCAGAATCATCACTATCATTTTTGCATTTTCTACTCATTTTTATAAAACAAAGAGCAAAATGTGAAAATAAAAATCACACAAACATTTATGTGGGGGAGAAAAAAACATAAATTATGCCAAAACTGACCTGCTCGCAGGCAAACAGCATCACAGCAAATGTTAATTTGCCAGCAGTGAACACAGTTCCAAATTGACACCTAAACAGCCTTCCATATGCCAGCACATAAGGCTCAGAGAGCAGATTGTCCCAAGGTCAAATAACCCTACAAAATGTATTCTTTTCTAGTATCCCATGCTAAATAGCAGTAGTAAGACTCCTAAGAGTTTATGAAAGCTGTGGAAAGTAGTCTAGGATTTCACGGCCATCTGCGGTGCGATGTCTGTAGGCTGTGATGGTTGCAGGGTAGTCACAACTGCTTTTTGTTTGTAGAACTCTGTGCTGTGCTCAGGCAAGGAGCCAGAGGAAGCAGAGTCAGCTCCACCCGGAAGTAAAGAGGCACCAGCCTCAGAATGTGCTGTGGGGTCCCAGGTGGGTCTTCCCCTGTTGATCACAATTGTTGAAAATTCTAAATCAAGACTCCTTGGTATTACATCTTAGAGATGATGTAACACGCTGAATCAGTACAAATTGCAGTGCTGTTAGTAGATTTCCCAGGTGGCACTAGTGGTAAAGAACCTGTCTGCCAATACAGGAGATGTAAAAGACCCAGGTTCCATCCCTGGGTCGGGAAGATCCCCTGGCAGAGGGCATTGCAACCCACTCCAGTATTCTTGCCTGGAAAATCTCATGGACAGAGGAACCTGGCGGGCTCCACAAGGTGGCAAAGAGTTGCACGTGACTGAAGCAACTTAACATGTATACACAGTAGATTTCAGTCTTTGATGTAACTGGGGAAGATAACTTTAGATCTCAAATAAGCTTCAAAGCAGCTTAACATTTTATTGTTTTTGAATAAGCAATGTATGTTTAAGAAAGAAAAATAAGAAGCAAAAAATTTTGACCTAGTCTGTGAAAAATGCCATTGGTAATTTGATAGGATTGCATTGAATATGTAGACTGCCTTGGGTAGTATGGTCATTTTAACAATATTGATTCTTCCAATCCATGAACATAGTGTATCTTTCCAACTGTGTCATTTTTAATTTCTTTCATTAGAGTCTTACAGTTTTCTGACTACAGATCATTTGCTTCCTTAGGTATTTTTATTCTTAGGTATTTTGTTCTTTTTGGTGTGATGATAAGTGTGGTTGTTTCTTTAATTTCTGTTTCTGATATTTCATTGTTATTGTACAGATAGGCAAGAGATTTCTGTGTATTAATTTTATATCCTGCAACTTTATTGAATTCATTGATGAGCTCTAGTAGTTTTCTGGTGGTGTCTTTAGGGTTTTCTATGTATATCATCATGTCATCTGCAGACATTGACAGTTTTACTTCTTCTTTGCCAATTTGGATTCCTTTTTCTTCTCTGATTGTTGTGGCTAGGACTTCCAAAAAGAGGCTGAACAAGACATGTTCTTGATCTTAGAGGGAATGATTTCAGCTTGTCACTGTTGAGTATAATGTTAGCTGTGGGTTTGTCATATCAAGTAAATTAAATACAAGTTGGAAAAGAAGTATGAAAGTGACCCATAATCTAATCAGTCAAAGCCATCACTGTAAACAGTTTGGCAAATATTCCTTCTACGATTTTCTAGGCATCTATGGTTCTGTTTTGATCAATCTATACTACCACTATTTATGCATATAAATGCGCTTACTTTCCAAAAAAATATGGTATCTGTTTGTTCTGTCACCTCTCTGTTTGCACAGAAACTAATTAGGAACATCTTTTCCTGTCACTCAGGAAACATCTGTCCTTTTTAAAGGCTGCTTAGCAGTGGTGTCTTGGGCCAGACCTGGGTAGGTTTCAGCACCCGGCGGTTCCCCCTGCTAGTTGCAGCGTGCACAGCCTTCTAGAGCACACATCTCTGCACACTTACACACTAGTCTCTTTAGGAAAAGATTTTTGGAAGTGGAACTGGTAGGTCAGAGTTATGTTTTTAATACATTTGATATGTGCTGGAAATTTTTCTTTTGGAAAAGTATCTTTGATTTATATTCTAACCAGCTGAATATGAAAGAGCCTTTTTAATCAGACCCTCCTCAACACAAGGTGTTATTCTTCTTAATTGTTGCCAGTCTGATAGGTGGTGACTTAATTTCCACTTCACTGATTAATAAGTAAGGTTGAATTTCTTCACGTTTATTGGCCATTGTTTTTCCTTGCCTTTTCATGTCGTTATTCCTGCAATTGGATGTGATTTTTTCCCTATTCCTCTGCTATTTACGTATTTGTTTGTGTATTTGTTTACCTACTGTGGTGTATCTTTTTTCACAGATGTGGCAGTCACATCTCACCCCATGTTTAGTTTATTATATGTCTTTAATTGTATTTATATTTTACAACATTAAAAAAGTTTTGATTTTTATGTAGCCAAATTCACCATTCTTTTCCACTGTGATTCCTAACCTTAAATATTTGGAAGCTTTGTGAATTCACTTGTTTACTGGGATACCTAAGCTAAAACACAGCGATGGGTTGGAAATTGCCCCTCCTAAATTCATGATGATTTCATTTGCAGGGAGAGTCAGTGAAATATGGGTATAGATTCTTTTGATATTCAGATGTGAGATATTTTAGAAGGAAGGCAAAGTTGAGTCCCATCCAGTGATACTGTACCAATTGTTGGAAGTGGAGTTCCAAGACAACCCCCAACTATGGTTTCTTGTCCCTGTTGCACCCATCTGCTCTCCCAGTGGTTCAGGGAAGCGCTAATTTATGTGCTGCTGTGGAGGGATTTGCTGATGTAATTAAGGTCCCCAGTCAGTTGACCTTCACGTAGGGAGATCATCTGGGTAGGCTGAGGTAATACATGAGCCCTTTAAAAGCAGAGTTTTCTCTGACTGGCTGCAGAAGAGGAGTTTGATGATCTGCATGGCCTGAAGAAAGCACATCTCCTTGTCATGAGCTGCCCGTGGGAGCCACTTGGTCAGGAAACGTGGGTGCCCCTAAGACCCAAGAGCCATCCTGGGCAACCTCAGTCCTGAAACCACAGGAGGTGAGTTCTGCCCACTACTAGTGAGCCTGGCAGAGTGCTTCCAGCCCCCAAAGAAGTTCACACCTTACTCGTCCACTCTCTGTACCCATGCCAACTGCTGGGGCTGGCTTTTGCACAGGAGGTACTCAGTATGGTTTGTGGAAATCCATAGTCATAACTAAGTACCCCTATCTAAGAATTTCATACCACCTCTATATCTGGCCCCCATTATTCATATAAATATGCTGGGTAGACTGGCCCAGATGGGCTTGTATCAGAGAAAGATTGGTTAAATTGGTGACTGTCAGTTTGCTAAGTCACTTCAGTCGTGTCCGACTCTTTGAGACCCTATGGACTGTAGCCCGCCAGGCTCCTCTGTCCTTGGGATTCTCCAGGCAGGAATACTGGAGTGGGTTGCCATTGCCCTCCTCCAGGGGATCTTCCCAACCCAGGGATGGAACTGTCTCTTACATCTCATGCGTTGGCAGGCAGGTTCCCACCTAGGAAGCCCAGTGAGTGACACAGCCAGAAAATGCATAACTTGGGGAGTGACCCAAAGGGACCTCTCATCCATCTCTCTCTCTTCCTCCCTCCCTCTTCCTCACACTTTTCTAGACACTCATCAGCATAAGAATGAAGTGAAAGTTTGAGGGAAATCTGTAAACTGTCACTGTTCTGCTTAACTGTACGTTGGGTGTGAGAGTTTTGATTTCTTTTATCTTTTTTAAAATGCATTTTTTTAAATTTTATTTTAACACCAGAAACATTTTGTATTGGGGTATATAGCCAGTTAGCAGTGTTGTGATAATTTCAGGTGAGCAGCAAAGGGATTCAGCCATACATATACAGGTTTCTTTATTAATTTCTGTATTTTATTTTTTCACAACAAACATGAAATTCTCTTAAATTTTTCTATTTTATTTTTAAAAAAAGGAAGGACAAGTGCAGTGCTGTCTGTACCTCAGGCCCCTTTTTTCTAAATGAACCTAAGCCTCAGAGTTATTTTGCCCCCTCCCACATTGGACTCTCTTCCCCCATAGACCATATTTGAGACTAGCTCCCCAAGTTTCGTGTGAGTCATAAAAGGTCCCAGAGGTGTCCTGACAGCCCAAGTCCTCTGACCATTCCACGCAGGGCTCAGCAGAAAGCTCCTTCTTCACGTGACAGTAGATGAACTCCGGTGAGCAGTGGGAGGTCCCCTGCCTGACTTGCTCCTGGGTCTTGGTCCTTTCGGCACTGCTAAGACCGAGGCCCACAGTCTGAATGCCTTCAACATCAGGAGTGTATTTCTCATAATGTTGGAGGTGGGGAATTCCAGAAGGTCTGCTGTCTGGGGATGACCCTCCTCCTACTAGGGTGGCCACCTTCTCCCCTTGTCCCCACGTGACAGAGGGAGGGGCAGCGGTCTCTTCCTCTTCTTATAAGGACGCTAATCCCAACCTGGGGGCCCCACCCTCATGACCTCATCTAAACCTAGCTATTCCCCAAAGGCCTGTCTCCAGGTCCCATCCCTTTGGGGATTAGGGCTTCACTGTGTGTGTTTTGGCATATTGCTGGCATATTGAGTGCAGCACTTTCACAGCATCATCTTTCAGGATTTGAAATAGCTCAACTGGAATTCTATCACCTCCACTAGCTTTGTTCGTAGTGATGCTCTCTAAGGCCCACTTGATTTCACATTCCAAAATATCTGGCTCTAGGTGAGTGATCACACCATCGTGATTATCTTGGTCGTGAAGATCTTTTTTGTACAGTTCTTCTGTGTATTCTTGCCACCTCTTCTTAGTATCTTCTGCTTCTGTTAGGTCCATACCATGAGTTGGTGATGGACAGGGAGGCCTGGCGTGCTGTAATTCATGGGGTCGCAGAGAGCTGGACACGACTGAGCGACTGAATTGAACTGAACTGATGTGTGTTTTGGAGGGACACGCACGTTCAGTCCGTGACACCCTGCCCGCCGGGGCTGCCCCGACTCTGGCCACCGGCAGTGACTTACCCACTTAGACTGTACTGAGGGACTCACTCCTGTCTCGCTGTTGATGTCTGCTGACCATAGTGCCCCCAGCCAGTGTCCTGGACTGGCGAGTGCAGTAGGGGTGGGAAGGCAGACTGTCCTCAGGAGGGGATGGGGGAGAGGGATGTGAGGGAATAGTGCCCTGGCCTTAAGCACCAGGTTTTGGGGCCAGGCTTTCTCCTTACCAGACACATCTTGAAAGTGCAGCAGCTTATTAGCAACCGCAGAAGGGATGAGAATTCAGTGCATTAAAACAGTTAGAGCTCACGTGCACCGGTTCCCGTAGCAGATGCTGTTCAGGCTGCAGTGTGTCAGTCACTGATGATGGAAAACGCTCGCTCATCACTGTAACAGCTTTAAGTTTCTGAAGCAGTGAGATTTAATTTATTTTTAAATCTCAAATGCCAGAGACTTGCTATTTTTATGACATGCGTTTTAAATGCTTCCAACATACCTCCCCCTCCTCCTCTGTATCCAGAGTGTGTGCTGGTGGCTCTCAGGACTTTCTGAGGCTCTGCCCACAGAGTCCCCTGCTGACCCTGGGGCCCCCTGACCTGCTCTGGATGCCAGAGGAGCAGAAGCGCAGGTGGGACAAGGTCGGGAAGTCCATCCTGGTTCAGTCTGTGATGCCCTGGGCTTGTAGGCTTATCCCAGCCTCTGGGGTCGCGTGGACATCAGCTTGCTGTGAGGGAACAGAGAGCAGCCACGGGGTGGGGGGTTAGCTGGAAAGCCAGAGGCGCTGCACGTGAATTTGGAAAGCGAGCTCCAGAGGACATGGAACGTCCCCTCCAGCAGTGCAGCCAGCAGAAAAGCCACGCTGCTGTCCAACGGCAGGCCGATGGCTCGGTGGCCCGCCCCGGTGTCCCACTGGCCTCCAGTCCCTCCCCGGCCATTGTCCGCCGCCTGAAAATCGGCCAGGCAGGAGCACTGCTCAGGAGATCACTGTTGTGCCTTTAATAGCCAGGCAACGTGAATTCTGCTGTCAGTTCTATCTAGAACCCTGCAGATCCCGCCACCACCTGCAGCCCTCCTGGCCCCATGCAGTGTGTCCAGCCCAGCTCTCAGGGGCTACTAGAAGACCCCCGACAGAAGTCCGCCTGGCATCTTGATGTGGTGCCAGCCCTCACAAGCCTCTCCTGCCTTCTGGCTGCTGGATGGGAGTCACAGTGAGGTTCGTGCCTCCGGAGCTCCGTCTGATGAAACATCTGGAGCTGGTCCTCCAGCACCAGAAGCACATGTATGGAGTGATGAGTGAGACCTTGGGATGTAGCATCGGGCAGGGCGGATGGTTTACAAACACGACGGCAGGGCTTCCGCTACTCTTCTTGGAGGCACCAGGGGGAACGTTTCAGCCTCATACAGAACAGGACTATAAAAAAGGCTTATTTTCCTCTGGAAGGTGCTTCAGACATTTGGAAGGAAACAGATGGGGGAAGAAACAGAAAAATATTATAGAGAAATGGAAAAGCTATTTCTTTTTAAACTGCTGGGCCAGTATTCCCAAGTGTTCAAGGGGAGTTCAAGGAGATCAAACCAGTTAATCCTAAAGGAAATCAACCCTGAATATTCATTGGAAGGACTGATGTTGAAGCTCCAATACTTTGGCCACCTGATGCAAAGAGCCGACTCATTGGAAAAGACCCTGATGCTGGGAAAGATTGAAGGCAGGAGGAGAAGGGGACAGAGGATGAGATCGTTGGATGGCATCATCGACTCTTTGGACTTGAGTTTGAGCTTGCTCCGGGAGATAGTGAAGGGCATGGAAGCCTGATGTGCTGCATGCAGTCCATGGGGTCACAAAGAGTCAGATACGACTTAGCAATTGAGCAGCAACAACGTACTGTCCTCAGTGGTGCTGAGAAATCATCAGTACTGAACGTTTAGACAAGTGAGAGGACCGTTGGTCTTTGTTGCATAGAGCTGGCCCTCTTTGGTGGTACCGGGTAAGATGAGAAACTGAGGCAGAGGCTACGTGGTGATCTTTACTGAAAGCAAATTTCACAAATAAATACACACATACATTTCACTGGAAACTCACATACAGTTCTCTCTTGTTTAATAAAACCCCTTCCTGATCAGTATCTTTTAGGAAGTTGGCAAAATCATGCATAGTTTAGTTTCTTGATGAAACTTAGACCTTGAATTTAATAGGGCTTAAAGATAAGGAGATCAATCCTGGGTGTTCATTGGAAGGACTGATGCTAAAGCTGAAGCTCCAATACTTTGGCCACCTCATGCGACGAGTTGACTCACTGGAAAAGACTCTGATGCTGGGAAAGGTTGGGGGCGGGAGGAGAAGGGAACGACAGAGAATGAGATGGCTGGATGGCATCACCGACTCTACGGACATGAGTTTGAGTGAACTCTGGGAGTTGGTGATGGACAGGGAGGCCTGGCGTGCTGTGATTCATGAGGTTGCAGAGAGTCGGACACGACTGAGCAACTGAACTGAACTGAACTGAAAGATAATGATGACCCTTGAATATCAAAGAGGTCTATCTGTACCAAATTTAGCCAAAAGACACCAAAGTGACCTCCTAACCTTGTTCTTAAAGGGAACACTCTTTTTAAAAGCACGGTGGAGAGGGGGCAGCTGTGCATTGGTGTGGATCTTTATACAGCTCTCTGTTGTTTTACTCTTGGCAAAGAACAAGTTTTCTTTGTAATATCTAGAGAGACATTTGAGATTATACCTTCATTGGGATAATTAAGCCTTGATATGTGTGGTTCTCTCTGTTTCTTGGGTAGAAGAAGACCTCTTTTAGGTATTCATATTTTGATTATTCTGAACGTTTTTACTTAATACACACAGAGTTGCTAAACTTCAGGGCAAAGATTTTTTTTTATATATATGAAATACCCTCATCGGAATTTTCTGAGCCTAAAGATTAGAAGGATTCAGAAAATGCTAACTCAGTGATTTCAGCTGACATGCATTCTCTCTACCCAGCTCGTGAGAGAAAGCTTGGATGACTTTAGAGCCAGTACCCTATGCAGAATTTCTAGTTCCTCTTTCTACAAAGCCTGAGAGAGACTGAAAACATCTGAGAGGAGAAGCTCTCTGTGAATGGGAACTGATTCTCTAATTGCTTCCTGCTTTGTGTTTGTTCTGCTTTTAAAACCACTTTTCTTTTTTATCTTTTTCAAAGTAATTTGCACAGAGTCTGTAAAGCTGTGCAGTGAACACATTGAGGCTCAAATTGACTAAAACACAGTTCTTTGCTCCTCTTCCTCATTCCAAGTCTTGATTCTTAGTGGTTAACATTTTCTTTTTGCTCTTTTTCCAGCATCACTTTAATATTTTTCAACAATGCACTTAAGTATTTGTATTTATTCCTTTAGGCATTATCTATTACTTTCCTATTAAAACAGGTGAAGATCAACTCTTCTGTATTACTTTCACCAGATTTCACCTTTCATCGTACTCCCAATTAGTTATTTCACCCTTTGTGTAAAGCCATCATGTGATGATTGTGTTGTTGCCGAACAGGATGTACAGTATTACGTTTGTTGCTGTTCAGTCACTCAGTCGTGTCCTCCCACATGTCCTTTTTCTGTAACTTTCCCCCTGCATTATCAGTATTTAAACAGATCGATTTTCCTCCTGGAGACAAGCTTCCTGGAGCCTTCCATCTCTAATTCCAAGCTGACTGGTGCTCTGTAAGCCAGGTGCATAGCTTCTAGATGGCTAGCTGGGGCATCATCCTCTCCATCAACCTGGGTGTGTCTTTGCCTCTTTCCTGTGTGGGAAACAAAATCCAGAATATTTCTGTGGCAGTCTTTGATTCTTTCTGCTTTTTCAGATCAAATGAATAAGATGACTTAAATCAAAAGGCAGTATTTATGAGATACTAAGACCTACCCTTTCCCCCAACAAAAAAAAGCAAACCTCTCCTCCTTACCTTATTCAGTGCACTGACAAACATGAACCTGGCCACACAGAAGTCAGGGTGAGATTACGCACACCACTGCCAGCGAAACAACTCTACCTGGTGCAAAAGAATGGGCAAAGTACCGCAAACACTGGGCGCTCTGCGTGGACTTCTTACGCGCATGTTCACAGCCACACTGATACTGGGTTTATCAGATGGTAAATTCCTTTAATCAATCCTAAAGGAAATCAGTTTTGAATATTCATTGAAAGGACGGATGCTGAAGCTGAAACTCCAGAACTTTGGCCACCTCATGCGAAGAGTTGACTCGTTGGAAAAGACCCTGATGCTGGGCAAGATTGAAGGCAGGAGGAGAAGGGGACAACAGAGGATGAGATGGTTGGATGGCATCACCAACCTGATGGACCTGAGTTTGAGCAAGATCCAAGAGTTGGTGATGGACAGGGAGGCCTGGCATGCTGCAGTCCATGGGGTCGCAAAGAGTTGGACACGACTGAGTGACTGAACTGTAATTGCTTGTGGCGAGGTTAAGAGGTTCCCCAATCCAGAGATCTACATAACAAAATAGGTCTTCAGCCTAGACCGTCTCACTCCACGTTCACTGTGCTTTAATCCATCCTGTGTCAGAAGCCGAATGACCACCTATTTTTTGTTAAGTGATAAGTGATGCCACGTCCTTAGGGACATCCTTTAACTTCTTTTAGGCCATTTGAGTGTTCTTTAGTGCCTTATTCTGTTATGCTAAAACAGGCAACCTATTTCTGTAGGCTTTTCCCTATTTGAGGCTTTCTAAATTCAGAGTGAAAAGTCATTGATTTTCCTCTGACAACCTGTCTTTAAAGAAGTAAGGCACCCTTCTGATCTCTGCTGTGTATGCTGCCCTGGAAACATCGCCTTAGCAGATGCCTTGGGTTAGTGGGAGGACACAGAGCCAAGATGGGACCCATCTTCTAGACAAGCCATCCATCTCTGGGCTGGCTCTCCCTGAGGGATGGTGGTGGAGAATTCGGGAACATGTGTGGAACTCTTTCTCCAAATACAGTGTACACTGAACTTTGGTGCTAATCGAGGCACTGGCATTTCTAATGTGGATGAGTTAGACTGATTTCCAGAAGGTAGAGAGAGATGACTGGAAAATAGCTTCAAGGCAGATAATTAATTCATCCTAAGACCGCCTCTCTTTATCACCTTGGCAGTGAAATTACTGTCCTCATACAATTCAGTAGAGGACATGCCAATATTCTATTGAGTCCCAGCCAGTGGGGGGCAGGGGATAGGCGAGAACATGTGAGTCATCTGACCTCAAGAAGTTCCTGTTCTTTTGAAAATAATCATGAATAGTTAAGTACCTACAATTCCCAAAACTAAATATTTATTGCTTTAAAACCAATGACCAATCTGCCAAGGGACAGTCAAGAGCCACCTATAAATGCCAGAGCCAAAGATATGCTGCACCATATCTTTCGGGTTTTTTTTTAATTAATTTTTAATTTATTTTAATTGGAGGCTAATTACTTTACAGTATTGTAGTGGTTTTGCCATACATTGACATGAATCAGCCATGGGTGTACATGTGTTCCCCATCTTGAACCCCCCTCCCACCTCCCTCCCCATTCCATTTCTCTGGGTCATCCCAGTGCACCAGCCCCGAGCATCCTGTATCATGCATCGAACCTGGACTGGCGATCTGTTTCACATATGATGATATACATGTTTCAATGCCATTCGATCATCCCACCCTCATCTTCTCCCACAGAGTCCAAAAGACTGTGTCTCTTGCTGTCTCACATACAGGGTTATCGTTACCATCTTTCTAAATTCCATATATATGCGTTAGTATACTGTATTGGTGTTTTTCTTTCTGATTTACTTCACTCTGTATAATAGGCTCCAGTTTTGTCCACCTCATTAGAACTGATTCAAATGCATTCTTTTTAATTGCTGAGTAATACTCCATTGTGTATATGTACCAAAGCTTTCTTATCCGTTCGTCTGCGGATGGACATCTAGGTTGCTTCCATGTCCTGGCTATTATAAACAGTGCTGCAATGAACATTGGAGTACATGTGTCTCTTTCAGTTCTGGTTTCCTCAGTGTGTATGTCCAGCAGTGGGATTGCTGGGTCGTATGGCAGTTCTATTTCCAGTTTTTTGAGGAATCTCCACACTGTTCTCCATAGTGGCTGTACTAGTTTGCATTCCCACCAACAGTGTAAGAGGGTTCCCTTCTCTCCACACCCTCTCCAGCATGTATTGCTTGTAGACTTTTGGATAGCAGCCATTCTGACTGGCGTGAAATGGTATCTCATTGTGGTTTTAATTTGCATTTCTCTGATTATGAGGGATGTTGAGCATCTTTTCATGTGTTTGTTAGCCATCTGTATGTCTTCTTTGGAGAAATGTCTGTTTAGTTCTTTGGCCCATTTTTTGATTGGGTCGTTTATTTTTCTGGAATTGAGCTACAGGAGCTGCTTGTATATTTTTGAGGTTAATTCTTTGTCAGTTGTTTTGTTTGCTCTTATTTTCTCCCATTCTGAAGGCTGTCTTTTCACCTTGCTTATAGTTTCTTCCTTTTGTACCGTGTCTTTCAATGGATCAGCTGTTCCTCCTGTTCCTTCTCTTGGCTGGTTTGAGATCAGAGCTTCTTTGGGTGATCCTGTAACTTGGGTTTTCCCTTCTCCAGGCCTTGGCGTTCTTTGCTCTTTACGTAGTGTGCAGTCTTGGTTTTCCTAGAAGATGCCTTTGCGTGTGTCCTTGACTGTGCGATGCGGGGCCCTCCGCCGCCCCTCCCTGGGCTGTGCTGGTGTGCTGTGATCTCTGAGTGCCTGGAAGAGGAGACCAAGTTGGGATGCATAGCTCTGCTCCCACGCCTCCCCCAGCTCTATCAGTTACGGTCCAAGGATAGATCACAGAGCGCAGGTTCCTGGGAAATGGGAGCCTGAGAGAAGAAAGGGAGGTGCTCACGTCCCAGCAGAGGGAGGTCCTGTTGCTGGTGTGCTTACCAGCAGGGCTTCCCTGGGGACAGCCGTGGTCCTGATGGTGGCATTTGCTTTAGAGCCAGCCCCGGGCTCAGGGAGCCTTGAGTCAGCCAGCCAGCTCCTGGGCCCCATTTCCTTTACTTTTCTTTCTGAAAACAGATAAAATGATGTTACTGCCCACAGGGCGGTTTCCTATGAACTCTGAAAAGCATGTTCTTTTTTTTAAAATTTGTTTATTTTGTATTGGGGTACAACTGATTAACAACGTTGTGACAGTTTCAGGTGGACGACAGAGAATCAGCCATGCATGTACAGGTACCCAGTCTCCCCAAGCCCCCCGCCTTTCACCGAGGCTGCCACAGAGCACTGAGCAGAGTTCCCTGTGCTATACCGCGGTTCTTGTCTATCCATTTTAAACATAGCAGTGTGTACATATCCATCTCAAACTCCCTAACTATCCTTTCTCCCCCGGCAACCATAAGTTCTTTCTCTGTCTGCGAGTCTCTTTCTGTTTTGTAAGTTCATTTGTATCATTTCTTTTTAAATTTCACAAAAAGCACATTCTTACTCACCAGAAAACAAGGCGCATTTGATTGCTCTTCTTAAAACCACTGCCCAGCAAATGCAGAGCCTGCTTCCCTGAGTGGGAATCAGATGGCACTGAGAATCCCCTGTCGGCGGGTCTCTGGTGACTGTGACCTGCAATTGTGAGCCCTAGAGGACACGGGTGATACCAGCCCTACTGCTAACTAGAATCTCCATAATATTTATTCTTCCCCTGGAAGGAACGTTTGCATATTATAATAGGAACACCCTAAAAGTTCAAAGGAGGTAAACAAAGCAGAGATAAAGCCTCATCCGTCTTGAGTTTGTTCTGTTGCTTTAGTGTTGGTTGTTAATGTTTAGGTTGAAATCATTGCTGATGAAAGGAATATAGCATGCTTGTAGAGCAGGTGTGCCTGATCCACACACACACACACGCACACACACACACACATACACACACGCACACATGGCCCAGATCGGTGGGTTTGGAAAGAGCACCCCCTCTCCATGTGACACTGAGGGGCTGGAGACCCAGAAGCTCCCAGTCACATGTTTTGCTACAGGGAGAGGTAGAAATCGAGGCCAAATCTTTAGGCTTCAGACTTCCTTTTTCCTAAGAGTGGAACATTTTCCTTGATTTTTTAGTCCAGAGCTCACAGCCAAAGTTGACACAAACCTTCCCGGAGAACTCGGGTGATGGGGAAGTTGTCTGCTTTCTGGGTCACCTTTGAAAAGCTGAAGAACAGAGTTATTAGAGACAATAGGTTGGTCCCTGAGAAGAGAGAACCGAACAAATGCATTCAAATCTCAGTTGACAAAATAATCTGAAAATTAAAAGTAGTTGATTTTATCTCTGCATATTTATCCTGGGTGTTAGCAAATGTGCTGATTTAAAATCTTTTCTAAAGAAGGTTTCATTTAATTATAAATACAGATTTATTTTTGTTCTCTCTCTCTTCCAAGAATATACTGGGATTAACCTCAAAACTCAGAGCCAACGTTGTCAAGTGCAAAAAAGGTGAGAGCCCTGGGTTGATTGGGCCTCACTGCTGTACAGCGAGGGTTTGGTCAAGAGGGAAGATTCACAAAATAGGGTCCTCAGTATGCCTATAGACTCTTGAGTGTCCTGCGGATGGGTGACAAGTTCAACCAAAGATAAATTCCCTCTCTTTGATCTTTATAGAATGAATGACCTAAAAGTCCACAGAGACACTTTTACATACATATAAGGGTAACTAAAGGGGCTTGTCCAGTGGCTCCACGGGTAAAGAATTAGCCTGCAGTTTAGGAACACAGGAAATCCCAGTTTGATCCCTAGGTCGGAAAGATTCCCTGGAGAAGGAAATGGCAACCACTTTCGTATTCTTGCTTGAAAAGCCCCATGAACAGAGGAGCCTGAAGGGCTATGGTCCAATGGCTCACAAAGAGCTGGACATCTAAGCACATACCTAAGTGTGACTAAGTGAGTTGTTAAAGGCAGCTGAGCTCTTGCATACATGGGCTAATTTAGCAGGCTGCTGCAGTTCGCCAAGGACCCATCTCTGGTTTGCCAAGCCTGCCTCCCACTGCGTGTCTGGAGAGGCCGCAGAGCTTCTGCTCCCCACCCACCAGGGAAGTCAGGCTCTATAGCTCGGCTCCCTGGGCTGCCAATGTTTTGAGCCGGTCGGGTTTTTGTTGCAGTTATTTTTGCTTTTATCTTTGTTTCATTTCCATTTGAAATCACCCTTTCTCTCTTTGGCTAAACCAAATGACCCACAACATGTTTTAGAGATCCAGATTGGTTCCCAAAATGCTTTAAATCTTTAGTTTTCCCAAAACTAATTCACAAGGCTTGTCTGCCCTGTAGTTTCAGGGTAAATCCTCAGGGTCCCGGTTAGTGACTCAGGATGTATTCATGAGACTGCCAGATGTGCTAGGACAGTGAGGCTTTCTGATTTCAATGAACCTGCTGGGAAAGATTGAAAGCGGGAGAAGGGGATGACAGAGGATGAGATGGTTGGATGGCATCACTGACTCAATGGACATGAGTGTGGGTAAGCTCCGGGGATTGGTGATGGACAGGGAGGCCTGGCGCGCTGCAGTCCATGAGGTTGCAAAGAGTCGGACATGACTGAGTGACTGAACTGGACTTTTTCCAATGGGACAGGGTAGTACGTGGGCTGGGAAGTAATTTATGCTATGAGAGCTGTGGTCAGAAAGGTTTATCGGTTACTAGGAGGAACTGTGGGTTTCAGAGGACTCAGTGGGGCTTCAGGGTGTGCAGGGGCGAGGCAGCTGACCACAGCAGTACAGTGAGGAAGCCAGGCCCCTGGCCCCCACCCAGCTTCTGCTGGTTTCGCCCTCCTGCCAGCCAGCTGTCCTCAGACAGCTGTCTTCCCGGGCTCCAGCCTGGGGCTTGGAGCTGACACTTCTCTGTGGACTTCCAACTGGGAAGAGCCCCAAGGTTTCTCATCGCTCTTCTGATCCACCTGCCTGGCTTGGCTCCCACCGCTCAGCATCATATTCTTACTGGCTGAATCCAGCATCTTCCTGGGCTCTATCACCATTCAGGCGGATGGGCTGGCACCATCCATGGAGTTCCCCTAGGTTTTCCCCTAGGCCCCTAGGTTTCCTGACTGTTTTCTAATATAAGGCTTTTAAGATGTTCTCTCTTTCACTCTAGAAATTAATACCATCGCCATTCTGTTTCACGTCCGTGATTTTCCTAAAACTGCCAGAAACCCAACAAATGACTCTGCAATTATCTCCACCATCCTGTTTAAAACATCACCATTGTGTTTGACTTAATATGCTACTTTGCATGGACCATGACATTTGTTTTACAGCTTCACTCAGGCATCATTTACATACCATAAAATCTACCCTTTTAAAGAGTACAATTCAGTGGTTTTTAGTATATTCACAGAATTGTGCAACAATCATGTTAATCCAATTTTACAGCATTTTCATCACCCAAAAGAGACACCCTCTATCCATTAGCAGTCAATTCTCATCCGTCCCTGGCCCAGCTTCCAGTGACCTCTAATTATTATTTTTTTGGTCTGTATTTGCCTATTCTGGTCATGTCATATAAATGGACTTATATAGCATTCACTGGTGCATCTCATTTCTTGCACTGAGGATAATGTTTCATAAAGATTCATCCATGTTGTCATGCATATCAGAACTTCATTCCTCTTTATGGCTGAAATGTATGCTATTGTATGGATACGACACACTTTGTTTATCCACTCATCATTTGGTGGGTGTCTGGGTGGTTTCCACATTTTGCCCTTATGAATAAGCTGCCATGAGTAAATGTGTACAAGTCTTTATGAGGACATGACCGTTGCATTTTAAAATGGGCAGTCTGGAGATCCAGAAATCAAGAAGTCTCGGTTAGAGAGGTGGACGTTGAACTTGCACTTGAAGGACTGCTCTCTCTGTTACAGAGTCTGTGGCGCATCCTGTTTCCTCTCCACCTTCTTGTCCATCTCATCCTTTCATCCACTCAGCCAGTAACCAGGGAGCACAATTTTTCAGGCACTTTCTTAGACTGGGTGATGCTCACTTAGCCATTTTTATGTTTTTGATTAAGTAAGGCATCTTATTCCCCCAGGAGAGAACTTTTTTAAGTTCTAAAACTAAATTGTGTTTGAAAATATTGGTACCACCTCCCTCAGGTGTCAAACACTCAGAATAGGCCATTTCAAGATACTTACTTTTTCTCTAACTGATGCCTTCCCTCCAGCTATTTTATTTCTTTCTTTTTTGGTCAGTTTATTTTTTGTGTCTTGAATTTCTCCTGTCCTTGGCATCCCCAGAGCCATAGATTCTATAAGATTTTAAAGAAGCTTTGTTTCCTAACTGGAACTTGGTCCCTGCTTCCCATTTTTAATTACAGCTTAAGTCTGCAGCCTTATTAAACTCCTCCAGTTGGAGATTTTTGCATTATAGGTTTTGGGTTTGTCAGAGGAGCTCTGCTAAGCTGCAGCTTTGTGCAGAGGCCCCTGCTAGAGGCTGAGGAAAATGCAAAGCTGGATCTCAATCATTGCATCGCCCCTCACATCTTCCCTAGGACTCACAGTGTGCTGGGGTGGGAGAGGTGTCTGTGAGGTCCCCTGGGAGGGGCCACCCCCAGATGGCATCACAGGAGGATTAGCAGGGTGGGGAGTCAGGAGAGTGGAGCGGGAGCTCACAAACTAGGAGGGAGCATCCAGGCATCCTAAGAGGAATGAGAAACAATTAAACACGTACAAGTGGCAGGGAGTTCTGGTATACCAAGGAATGCAGTCAGTCAGTTTAGTCGCTCAGTCGTGTCCGACTCTTTGCGACCCCATGAACCACAAGGAATGCAAGGTAGCACAATCCCCATCAGAAGAACTTTTGAGAGTACAGACCTAGGACACCTTCCTTCATCTACAGAGTCCAGAGTCTCAACGGTGGGTCACAGGGATGTGGGTTTTGAAAAGCTTTGCAAGTTGCCAGGGTTGACTGGGAGCCTCTGTTCTTAACAGTGGGCATTGTTCAGGAACCTGAGTCTGAAGGTTAAGAATCTACCAGTTGACACAAGCCTTGGCACGTCCACCCCTCCATGAGTCAAAGATGAGGCTTCATGTGGAAAAGAGCAAGCGTTTTGGCAGTTGGTACCTGTCCTCCCGTTGTGTACAGTCCTGTTGGTGGGAGAAGAGCACATACCAGTTAGAAACAGGAGGCTGTACAAGGGAAGTGTCAAAGGCTGAGCTCTGTAGGTGCTTACAGGAAGGAAAGGACTGTCTGGAGGTCCAGCGTCAGGAAGTCTTGGTGTGAAGGTTTGGCTGTGAGCTTGCACATGAAGGATGGTTCTGATACTACATCCTGGGCATCCTCCCATTTCTTCCCTACATCTTCCTCTTTCATGCCCGGTTTATTCATCCATTTACTCAACAAGTCAATGTACATGGGCCGCAATGCACAGCACCTGCCAGGCGCTGTATTGGGTCCCAGCTACACCTGACATTTCAGTGTGCCCACCGTCTGAGGGAGACAGAGATACACGTTCTGTCGCTTGCCTTGTTGACTTTGCCATCACAGGTGTCACAACAGAGTGCCATGTGTGTCTGAAGGGAGGATCATCTACCAGCTTCCCCAGCGAAGGCTCGTATTTCCAGTGTGGATTTGAACAAAGTGCAGGCATTTCCTGGATTACCGAGAGCTTTGCCTTTCTGACTTCTCTCTTTCTTCCTTTTTCTCTTGCCAGCTCTTCTTTAAGGCCCCCTTTCTGGTTCCTCGGCTTGTCCAGCTCTTTCCATTCATGGGTTCCTGTCCATCCTATGTGTCTTGCCTCCTTTCTCCCGTGTTTCTCACTGTCACTTTGAGTGGGACTAATAATGGATGACTTCAAAAGAAAAAAAAATGTGAGCTAGAAATAATCTGTGTGTCATTATGCTTGGAGAAACCCGGAAGGTGCTCCATAGGCAAGCATATAACTCTGGCCACTGTTAAGACAGTGACATGTTTCTAGTCTCCAGGAGCAGGCATGTCCTGAGTCTTTTTTCTCAGCATCACATCTTCCCCTGCTAGGAGCCACTAAAATCCAAGATTCTCTCAGGTACCAGGTACCAGGAGCATGGCCAGGTCATGCTGCTGTTGATTCTAACATGTGGGCCTTAGGGGGAGGACACTGGGCTTCTGGAAGGGGTGCAGTCAGTGGAGAGTCTGTGATATTTCTCTAGATTCACTCCCACCAGGTCAGCTGGTCGGGACACGCATGCGAATATATGCAAACACATGAGACTGATGTCTACATTCTCAAGTCCCCAAACTTGCATAAGATAAAATAGATACTTCTTTATTTACTAATTGAGAGTGAGTTACTCACCTGTTTGTCTTCGAAGGCGGCCTTCCCTTTTCCTCCACTGGTCAGCAAGGATCTACTAAGTATCTGCTCAAAATCCAACCCAGGGATTTCCCTGGTGGTCCAGTGGTTGGGGCTCTGAACTTCCAGTGCAGGGGGCATGGGTTCGATCCCTGGTCGGGGAGCCAGCACCCCACATGCCGCGCGGAGCATGGTGGAAAAAAAAATCTAGCCCTGTTCTGGATGCTTGGGGCATAGAAGCAAAGAGGGATGTATTTATTCTTCATGCAAAAGATTAAAGGTAAATTGCAGGCATATGTGTGCCCATGTGCAGATTTGTGCTGGGTAATCTTCCTCTGCACCCATGCATCTACCCAAACTGTGGGTGTGGTCTTCAGGAAAAGCACCACTGGGAGACCACCCGTTGCCCCAGTTTATCTTGTGTCAGCATTGCCTTCCGATCAGTCAGAAGCCACACAGTCGTTTGATGGGAACAGGAGCAGTGCACAAGACACTGAGGGAGAGGTTCAGTTAAATTAAAAGTAAATACTAGGGAAGAAATCCCCCACATCCTCAGGGCTGAGCTGCATAGAAAAACTAATGCTTAGCAACTGGCACTTTCTAGGGAGCTTCTCAAATGAACGTCAAACTCCTGCACGAACGCAGGTGAGTGCTGAGCAAAGCCATGTTGAGAATATTTGCAGCTGACGTTTCCACTTCTGAGCGTGAGCTCCACTTCTGAGCGTGAGCTCCCTTGCTGAGGTGATGCATTTTCCCCAGGGTGAATGATCCCTTGGAAAGGCTTTCATATTTTCAGCCACATCTTGAGATTGGAGGAGCTAAGCTCCTTTGCATAAACATTTTACAGCTTCCGACACTAACTGCTGTCCAGAGGGGCCACACGAGCTCATGGAGCTTGGTGCTTCCCAGGCTGGCTGTATTAATTGGATCTGTCAGTTCAGTTCAGTTCAGTCGCTCAGTCATGTCCGACTCTTTGCGACCCCATGAATCACAGCATGCCAGGCCTTCCTGTCCATCACCAGCTCCCGGAGTTCACTCAAACTCATGTCCATCGAGTCGGTGATGCCATCCAGCCATCTCATTCTCTGTCGTCCCCTTCTCCTCCCGCCCACAATCCCTCCCAGCATCAGAGTCTTTTCCAATGAATCAACTCATCGCATGAGGTGGCCAAAGTATTGGAGTTTCAGCTTTAGCATCAGTCCTTCCAATGAACACCCAGGATCGATCTCCTTTAGAATGGACTGGTTGGATCTCCTTCCAGTCCAAGGGACTCTCAAGAGTCTTCTCCAGCACCACAGTTCAAAAGCATCAATTCTTCGGCACTCAGCTTTCTTCACAGTCTAACTCTCACATCCATACATGACCACTGGAAAAACTGTAGCCTTGACTAGACGGACCTTTGTTGGCAAAGTAATGTCTCTGCTTTTGAATGTGCTATCTAGGTTGGTCATAACTTTCCTTCCAAGGAGTAGGCGTCTTTTAATTTCATGGCTGCAGTCAGCATCCGCAATGATTTTGGAGCCCCCAAAAATAAAGTCTGACACTGTTTCCACTGTTTCCCCGTCTATTTCCCATGATGTGATGGGACCAGATGCCATGATCTTAGTTTTCTGAATGTTGAGCTTCAAACCAACCTTTTCACTCTCCTCTTTCACTTTCATCAAGAAGCTTGTGAGTTCCTCTTCACTTTCTGCCATAAGGGTGGTGTCATCTGCATATCTGAGATTATTGATATTTCTCCCGGCAATCTTGATTCCAGCTTGTGCTTCTTACAGCCCAGCATTCCTCATGATGTACTCTGCATATAAGTTAAACAAACAGGGTGACAACATACAACCTTGACGTACTCCGTACTCCTTTTCCTATTTGGAACCAGTCTGTTGTTCCACGTCCAGTTCTGACTGTTGCTTCCTGACCTGCATACAGGTTTCTCAAGAGGCAGGTGAGGTGGTCTGGGATTCCCATCTCTTTCAGAATGTTCCACAGTTTATTGTGATCGACACAGTCAAAGGCTTTGGCGTAGTCAATGAAGCAGAAATAGATGTTTTTCTGGAACTCTCTTGCTTTCTCCATGATCCAGCAGATGTTGGCAATTTGATCTCTGGTGCCTCTGCCTTTTCTAAAACCTGCTTGAACATCTGGAAGTTCACGGTTCACATATTGCTGAAGCCTGGCTTGGAGAATTTTGAGCATGACTTTACTAGCGTGTGAGATGAGTGCAATTGTGCAGTAGTTTGAGCATTCTTTGGCATTGCCTTTCTTTGGGATTGGAATGAAGACTGACCTTTTCCAGTCCTGTGGCAACTGCTGAGTTTTCCAAATTTGCTGGCATATTCAGTGCAGCACTTCACAGCATCATCTTTCAGGATTTGAAATAGCTCAACTGGAATTCCATCACCTCCACTAGCTTTGTTCGTAGTGATGCTCTCTAAGGCCCACTTGACTTCACATTCCAAGATGTCTGGCTCTAGGTCATTGGATCTGTAACTCCCATTAAATGCAGACCCTTTCTGAGGCTGGGATTCCCAGGATAGTTAGCA